>NC_068303.1:28432594-28794469 GCF_025860055.1 Xyrauchen texanus
AGCTTATAAAATATATTAGTTTGACCTCCTAAGTTTGAAGATCAATGTTTTCTGAAGGTTCAGCAGCTTTTCATTGACTAGCCTATTTGTTTAAATATAATAATAATAATAATAATTTGTACCATGTTTGAGACCCCTGCTGAAAAGACCAGCATTGATGTTCACCTTGTGTTTTGGGTGCTGATACCAAAGCATGGGATGCTGGTGTTCCCACAAATCTTTTAAACTAACTGAACGAGCTTCATCAGAAAGACTGCTGGTGAATCAGTGAAAAGCATGGCTATTCTGGTCCACCAGCAAGACCAGTACCAAACCAGCTCTAACCAACATAAACCAACCTAGACCAGAATGGGAATCGCAACAGAATGGTTAAGTTGTTTTTTTAATAAGGACAAAAGCCAGAAAGAGAGAAGGACATGGAGACAGGGGAAAAGGATGTCTTTCTTCTTAATCACAATAAAAGATGAATGAAGTACACTTAGGAAAGAAACCAAAGTTTTGCTGGATACGAGTGAAGGGTGGGTAAGAGAAGAACAGGGCTCTTGTTGCCTGCGTGAGTGAGATCACAATGAGATGAGAAGCAGATGTTAGTGAATGCAAACTGGAGAAACGTGATGTCCATACAAGACCAGATTTCCCAATCACACACTGACGTACAGACCCTGCAGACAGCATCAGAAAGCTCGATGTGCGATCATTTCTCTACAGCTCCCAGTGGTATGTGTGATACAGAAATTGTGAAAAATCCCAGTCCATCCCTGTGTCCGAAATTACATATGTCCCTGCTACACAGAATGCAATAGTACATCAAACGTGTAGGATGTCTGAATACTCTGCATTCACAATACAGTAGGCGGACAATACCCAAATGTCATACTGCATCTGTTGTTGAGATTCTGAAGTAAACAACAGTGGACACATTCTACCCTATAAGGCTACAGGAACTGTCTGAGGAACTGTCAGATTTTAAAGTTGAAACATGAACCGGCTCTTTTAAATTGTTACTGCTGTTAATACCAAGGAAGTTGTTCTTCGTGGATACACAATATCCTTGTTAAACATTATCAGAGTACATTTTTGACCTGTTGAATGTCAAAGAGCATATGGCCCAGAGGACAATGGCAGATGTAGTATGTCCAGAAATGTTTCTGCATACTACAGAATGAAGGTTCTTCATAAAATTCAACAAATACTATAAAAATACAGGAATTCACAGCCCATAATAATCTCACACAAAGGCTTTGGTCACACTGCACCCAACTACAGTTTGTTTTGCGTTAGGACAGACTGTCCAAACTGTCATTTTGCATTAGGGCTGAGCAAAAAAACGATCTTGATATTTATAGAGGAAATAAAAAATATAAAAACTTTTGCTGAGTCCTCTCTCTCTTCAGTCTTATGACACTTAGCGATTAAAAATGGTGGAGGGGTTACACACATAATGACTTTCCACAACTATCTCTCTCTGACAAAATGACAACATGAGTAAAATTGCAATAGAGTAATTTGGAGCATTTTCAGACCTGTAGCTTGCTTGATTGTACAAAGGGGCTAAATTAGTTGCAATGTTGCCATAGCACAACTTCAGGTTCGGTTATAGATATGGAGATAGGGACCATGCTTCAGGTAGGCTTTTATTTTCTCCTTTAACACTCTGTGTTTAATCTTCTCTGTGCTTTTCTTAGTTCAATGTAACAAAAATTCTCTCTTCTCTTCTTCTTGTTTAAAGGGGATCAACTCTTTAGGAGCATTATCGCCACCTACTGTACAGGGTGGCAAATTAAACTTGCATGGGAGCTGAGTCTGGAGTTTAAAATCTGTATAGATGTTTCACACACCTTCCCAATCCATGGACCAATCAGAGCGCATGCTCATGCTAGTTCTTCATGCTCCAGATTAGGTAGAGTATCTACACATATTATATTCTAGACCCTAGACCTGAGTCATATATACATTTAATTAGTGCTCTATATACCTGTCTGTCAATTAAACCTTTTCCTAAAATATCCTAATTCTTCATTCTGTCCTCCCCATTCTTAAAGTGACCAAATAACATATCACAATATATATTATATTTACTACACATAAAAGCACATGACATACATTTTCAAATACACCACACACATAGCATAACCCATTTGCATGCAAACCCATAAGAGCCAGTGTTGATTTTCAACCCTCTTATTCTAGACTTATACTAATCAGTATAAGTATACTAATACTTATTTGTTATGCCTTTCCTGGCTATTTATCCCCCCTACTGTCTATGTAATACTATAACACCACCTCCCTGTGTTACTACTGTCCCATCTAACCTTATTAACTTTTTCTTAAAAAACGATTTTACTTCCTTTTGGCCCATAGTTACTTTAACATCCACCTCCCTCTTGTGCTTTTTTGCCAGCACACGTTAGGGTACCAGCACACGTTAGGGTATATGGTAATGAAGTTGCTGATAAACTATATCAGCAACTTCATTACCAGATACCCTATCGTGTGCTGGTACCCAACAGAAATACACCACTATTCCAGCCTCTTTCAGTCTGTACAATGATAAATATACTTCCATTAATAAATATTCTCTGTCTGATATTGCACGTATTATACTAATTAAAGCTGAAGAAGTATCTGAGCGTATTACTCCTTTGTTAGGTCTGACTTGTTCAACCCACTGTAGTCCTATTATTATAGCTGATAACTCTGCATTGTACACAGATAAGTTATCAGGCAAATTCAAACTAATTTGTGTTTTAAATTTCAGAATATATAAACCTATTCCAACATTTTGACTGACAGGTTCCTTTGAACCATCTTTAAATATTTGTAAAATTGAATAAAATTAGTTATTTAAAATTGCATTAACCTAGTTTCCAATGTATTCTTCTTTGGACTTGTCTAGTAAGCTCAAATCTACAAGCAGTTCTGGGACTCTCCATGGTAGAGCATCAATAAGCGGTACATTAAGACAGAAGACCTTATTGTCCATGCCACATTCCTAATCCCACATTCTACTCTTCCATCCAAAACTATGTCCTCAATTAAATGAATATTCCCAGCACTCCTCTAATACTTTGCGAGTAAGATGATTATTCGTTGATTGTTGAAGATTCACCCAGTATGTCACTGCCAGTTTTTCCCTTCTAAGATCTAGAGGCATCTCCCCCATTTCTAACCCAATTGCATCTACAGGGGATGTTTTAACTGATCCACAACATATTCTTAATGCTCTGGATTGAATAACATATAGTTTTTTCTGTAAGGACTTAGTTGCCAACCCGTATACACTGCATCCATAATCAAAGCAAGAACGAATCAATGCTTGATACATGCACAACTATGCACTACGACTAGCTCCCCAATTGTGATTAGCAACCGTACACATGCAATTTATGATATTTTTACACTTTGATTCCTTTTTAATTATATGCAATTTCCATGTTAATTTTTAATCAAAGCATTATATTTAAAAACAGGTACTATTTCCAGTGTTTGATCATACAACTTCAGATCTAAATGTCCTCTTGTTCTTTGTGAATATCATATGTTTTTTTGAGACTGAAAACTTTAGACCCCAATCCAGTGACCATTCCTCCTGTATGCCTTTAACTACATTTTTTATATTACGTCCTCTCTTCCATAATGCTCTGTAATCTGCATAAAGAGCTAATCCTATTCCTGTTTTTTTTTTACTTCATCAAAAACATAATAATTAAATTAAACAATATTGGGCTAATTGCACTACCCTGCGGAGTTCCATTTAGAATGTTATAAGGAGCTGATAGTTCTTCTCCAATTTTAACCTGAAAAGTGCTTTTGAATAAAAAGTCTATAACCCAGTTATACATTTCTCAATTCTCTTCTTTTATTTTAATGGTGGACTGGTATCATGAGCACATGCCATCACCTACTGTTCAGTTTAATGCATCATATTCCATGCTTTTCTCTTAATCCATATATATATATATATAGATCCATCATGACCCAGGTGTCAGCTGGCACTGCGTGTTCAGCTCCTCCAGCTTCCACACTGAGTCCTTCTCTCTTCTCTGGTGTGTTTGGCTGCATTTAGGGGCTCTCTCCACCATCACTGTAATGAAATTATGCCAACAAGCTTGAGGAGCCACAACACTCCCTCTCTCCAGCAAACAGACACACAGCCCCATCCTCACAGTTGCATTTTCTTCATGGTTCATTAGGCTTTCACAAGGTTAGATTTTAAAATGTACCAAAACTGTCAAATGTCCATCAAGGTTATTCTTATCCTTCACTGGTTGCTTTTGCATTATTTCTGCAGAATGACAGAGTCACTGTGGATTTTAATCAGCGTTTGATGCAGCTGAGTGTGATTGAAGATTAGCTTGTCAACTTGTCAGTTCTTCTCAGTTACAGAATTATTTTTTTCAAACAAAACATATGTCCCGACGGGCAAGTGATTAACACCTCCCGCTGAGAGGTGCTAATGGACTCTCTGTCATCTCTTCCTGGCCAGTGGTTATGTTAATGAAGCTAACACCTCAAAATCATTGAAAAATCAGCTAGTGTAGAGCTAGCGGCTACCAAGCCCTGCTATCATGCAAACCAGTAATGAGGCTATATAGCCGCTAGCTAGCTAGCTAGCTATCTGGCTAATATGATATCGTTGTCTACCATATTAGACAGCACTGAAAATGCAACACAGCTAACGACTGAACACACAAGTAACTCGGACATCAACAACATTGCTGTTTATTTATGTACTATTTATTTAAAAAACAAATTTACGATCTATAGTTCTGTCACATCCGCACATTTTTTGGCATAGGCAAGAAGTCTTACAGTGGATGTAATGACTTTTAGGCAATAGCAAATATGTAATGTACAGGTTATGTAGATGACAGGCAATGGGCCAAATCAGGAGGAACATTGTCGGAAATGTAAAAATTGAGGAGTCAAATGTCCTCTGAAGATGAAGAAATTGTGGCAAAAAGAGGTCACATCTTATTTAGGATTCAATTCTAAGTATAGTTCTTGAAGTCTAACAACCATGTGGAATGCATTTCCTTTAATGGTATAACATGTATATCATGATGATATCAAAATCAACTGATATGAAAAAATATATTATGAGCATATTTTTGGCCATTGCACCCAGCCCTATTTTGGAAGTTATAAAATCAGATCTATTTGATCTGACAATGAACTCAGTATCTTGAATATCTACTGTACATTGCCATACATTAATGGCATTGCCATAGCAATGACGTATGTGTCAGCATGATGCCAAGAGACATAAGAGCAAGTAGTTGTTATTGTGGAAACATTTTGCATCTTGTCCTTGGTGAAAACTCACAAGGTGCATCAGACAACATAGGTTACACAAACATTATCATACTGTTTACACTTTTGCATATTTCGTATCTGAATTTACTCATTTGTTTGGTCTTTGAACATTTTAAACATGGTGAATGCCACATGAGAGCACAAATAAGTGAAATCAGACACATGTACATAGGCACTACAGCGCTTTGTGTATCACGTTACAATCATGATGTGGTTTGGATTGGGGTTTGGGATTTCATGTGGTTTGTTTGAGGTTCAGACAAAAAAAAATAACAAACAGATTTTAGTCAGATATGCCAGAAAATTATTTTGCTGCCTGTTTGAACAAAGCCAAAACATTATCGGGTCATTTGAAAATAATTTCTCTGCAACAATAACAATAACTTCACCATTTGGGAATCTTGGGAGACTTCTCCCTCTTATAATGAGTGCAACTATTCAGGGTGATGATTGCAAATAAAGGTCAAGTTCACAACACAAGTTCCAAGTTTCTTGTTTACTGAAGACGATTCTGCACTCAATCTCGCAAGAAAAGGTTCTGAATTTCTAAATCTACAAGCCAGTATTCCACTTGTGTGGTCTTTTGCTTTTTTTTTCCTGAATTATATCAATTATAATAATGTGGCATCATGAACTCTGATATTATGATCCTTTGAGCACAACCCAAGAGAGTTTGAGCTGCCACTGAGAGTTTCAGAGTTCATGAGAACATCTTACATCTTTGTTATTGAACTAGACCTCAAAAATGACCTAAACTCCATTTCATAACATTTCCTCGTTTAATGTAATTTGCACGCATTTGTGTGCAAAAAAAAAACTTGCGAGGTCCAACTGTCGGCCAGTCATTGTGTGTGAGATTGTGTGTGGGAAGACAATACTAAGAATGGAAATGAGAGAGAATGGGGCTTGGCAAACGTGGGTGCTTCACCTCTGTTCTCAGGCTGTGAGCTGGACCAGGGTACGGCTGGGAATATTTGCCGGCAGAAAATGTGTTTTGTTCTGGGCCACCCCAAAACAGATGTAAAATTCAGTGTGAAAAGTATGATCAACCCTCCACATTTATCTCCCATGCAATCACAGTACTTCATGACAGTCACTATGCAACACAAACAGAGTGGCCTCATGGCACTGCTACAATATCAAGTAAATGTACTCACTGAGGACAAACATACAACAAAAATGTTTGAACTGATATTTGACACAGGGCTCTAACTTTTGTATACTAAACATATAATGTTAGTTGCCTTCAATATAATAGTATTTACCTATTAACCTATCTACTATGTATAAAAAGTATGTACTTCACTGGAGATGAGAAAGTACACATGTATGATTATGCACTGTGATCAGTACAGTCTTATTAATTAAACTCTAGCTAATTTTATCTAATACCACAAAAACTTCACTCTTGTGACATTTTCACCCCAGTTTGGAGGATTTCGTCAAAGGCTTGGCAATCGTCTGATAGTATAATGTGCGTTTAACCTAATTATGTTTTATTTATGGCTGTGAATTGGTTACAAATGTTTAACTAATTAATCACACCGTTTTCTGTGACTAATTGCGATCAATCGTGCTACATGGTAGAGTTGGGTTCGAGTCCACCTTAGTCAAGTCCAAGTCAAGTCTGAGTCTCTAAACAATCGAGTCTGAGTCCAAAAGGGGCTGAGTTGGACTCAAGACAGATTCCATAACAGGCAGAGTCCGAGTCGAGTCAGAGTCCGAATGAATCTGTTCACGAATCTGAATAAAAATTGTAAGCAACTTCAAATTGGTTTCAGAATGACAGCATATGCTTTAGGTGTATGAATATAAAAATGTCCTTCAACACACTTCATATTGTGTTCTGTTGAGATATTAATAATTTTTTTATGTTTCCCCTCCACTCAAACATAGACTAAAGAAAGTGAAAGCTAAGTTTGTCATTACAACCAGAGTTATTATTATTATTTCAAATTATAATTTCGTTTTTGTTTCTACTTCATTTTAAATTTGCCCATTCAATTTAGTTTAGGTTTATCTAAAATTATGGGTAAAACACATGTAATGCAATTAATTAAATATATTTAATGTAATGCCCATATATATATACCTGTATATATATATATATATATATATATATATATATATATATATAACCATTAGAAATGTATATTTATTCTACTACACTTCACGCTTTTCAGTCCTCCTGCTGTGTCCAGGTGTAGCCTACTTCCCTATAGTCAAGATAGCATTTTTGACAAAGTCTCCTTGAGCTGACAGTTCATTTTTTTCACAATATATTTAGTAAGGATAATAGGTGAATAGAGACTTCTCCCCTCACTTGTGTTCTTCATTGTGTTTTCTGACTTTTTTGCCATTGAAACGCAAGTGCTAGCTTTACAGGTAACACACAGAGGTTGCACTACAAGTAGCATATTTGATTTAGTCTCCATATAGTCAACATTTTCAGTTAGAAATGGCTTTGCATAGTAACATGAGTCTGATAAAACATGTGTTCTATTTAATCATTTGCAGAGTTGGGGAACGTACTTTTAAAAGTGTACCCACGTTATTGATGTTTCTGGATGAGAGTGGCAGAGCACGTGTGGCACACACATTTCGCGCACACACATAAAGAACGAGTGCGGGTGAGAGAGAGAGAAAAAGTACTTTGAAAGAGTGCGTGCTGCCGCTCTCAGAAAGAATAATCACACATAAGAACATATACGTGTGAAAACTGATGCGCAGTATCAAATACACAGATTGTATGTTAGTAATAACTGTAGAGAGCACATTATTATGAAGACAAAGTCAAATTCCAGAAGTTTAGAGGCAATATTGATATCCCGGTCGGACGCTTTTTTCAGGTCTGAAAAAAAAGGACGTGTCTGGGAAAAAGAGGTTTTATGGTCACCCTATGTTTGTTTGTCTTTGCATCGCAAATGCCATGGACCCTAAAGGCTCGAGTCGAGTCAAGTTTGAGTAAAAATGCATCCGAGTCCGCGACAAGTCTAAGTCTATTAAAATTGGACTCGTGACTCTGACTCGAGTCTGAGTCTGAACTCGAGTACCTCAACTCTAATACATGGTACATTAAAACATAAAATATGATCATAAATATATTTACTTTATACTTTGTCTAAAAGTACATGCATTGGTAAGTCATTTTTTATTGTAATTATTTCAATATGTACATGTTAAAAATTAATTTTCAATTTTTGGCAGATATTGCAGATATAATTAGACAAATGTTTCAGGTATAAATATTTGATAAATATGTATGTATACATGTCAAAAGGTTCCAGTGGACTTTTTTAATAATCAGATAGGTAGATTAAATTCATTTCAAGCTTTGTTGGCACTTACAGTAAGTGTACATTGCCAATGCATTATCAGACACTATACATCCAGAAATAAAACAAACTGAATCTCTATCACACACATGCTAGGTCTCTGTCATGTGGTCTCACTTTTGACATTGGTTCAAATGACAGTGAGTTTGTTTTCAAACGATGTGAAGACATACGGCAGCTTGCCTGCATCTCTCCCACACGTGGCTCACCACTTGCAGGTGAAATACAGTACAGTAAATCCTCTCCTGTGTTTATAATAACATGCGTCGCATGTAATTAATAAGTGTGCACTGCTTCACACAATCATTTTCTCTGCTAGGATGTGCAATCGAGTTGAGAATGTACCTTCTGGAAATATATATGCAGAAAATGCCAATTTTAGCCACAGGAAGTGGGGAAAAACATTGGTCAAGTTTATACTGCATTAAATGTCTTATTTTTTTAACACGTTAAACAGTTAACATTAATCACAAAAATTTATATGTCAAATTTTCAGGCCCTACTTTTAATATATTTACATTATTTATTATTTATTAACAATTAAAATAATTATTAGTAGTAATAATTACGTATACATAGTAATATATATATATATATATATATATATATATATATATATATATATATATATATATAAATAAATAAAATAAATAAAATAAAACAAAACAAATATATATATATATATAAAGGAATGTTGCCTTTACAGCTGGAGCGCTGACCGCCAAAATGTACAAAAACATCAATGTGGTAAATAAAGCTTTAATTTTTTGGATGTTAGGAACACTGCTTGTTGTGTAAAATTTTTAACACGTTATTTTTCATATTATTAATCACACTAAATGAATGTATTAAATTGACAGCCCTAAATATAAACGTATACAGTAAGTATATTTCCGTCAGGACCACTCTCGTTACAAATGTATTTGATTCAAGCTTGTGACAACTTGTTTAGTGGTATGGTTTCGCTCTTAGCCTGCATGCATGATATACTTTTCTAAAGGCTTGAACCCCTCCCCCTAAATGGAGCAGTAACAGTGAAATTTACCAAATAGTTTACAGGCAGGTTGACAACAGATTTACAAAAAAATAAATGTACAAATAGCGACAATTTCAGGACAAAGAATTAAGGAAAACAATTAATTAAAGACTGAAGCACAAAATACAGACAAATAATGCATCTAGAAATAGACCATAACGTTTGGCTTGAGCATATGGGGGAGCTGAGGACAGAGGTAGGCAAGCCAACATCTACTCAACATGTGTGTAAACTAAATGGTGTGTTTATACAGTATGTACTGCCTAATTGGTTAGAGGTGGAGTTGAAACATTAGCTGAGCATCAGTTGAGGAGTTGGCTGGCGACCTCCATGGTCTGCCAGTTGAGGTGCTAACCCCTCTCCTACCCTAAACCCTAACCCTTAACCCCAAACTAACTCTAAGTGAACCCTAAGCAATTCTCAACAATAAAAAAAATAAAACAGACAAATAATTGTCCAAATAATTTTAGTTACATTATACTGCACAGTATATAGATTTTTTAGACCATTTTATGGTGCTTTTGTAATTTTTCAGCCTCAAATGAGACATTCTGATCTGCTTTTGTATCACACACAAAAAATATTAAATGATAAACTAATGAATAAATGGTGACCATATTTTTACATTATAAAGTTTAGCCTTGGGTAAAACTGTCCGGACTCCGGGGTAATTCTTTTAATATTATTTCCATCCATCTCCCTGTTTGTCACTTGTGTTTCTTCTCACATCATGTGTCGATTTGTTTTTCTTTAACAGGTGCCCGGTTCTCCCTATTGAGGATAAACTCACTGAGAGCCATTTTCTCACGAGAATGTGCCGATTGGTATACACTACCATGTCTAAAATTTGTATCTTGTCACATGGTTACTGTTAGCTGTGCATGTAAGCATTCACATATAGCTAAGTTAGTTACCTTAAAATTAAATACTACATAAATATTTAATTTATAACTACATAAATTAAACATAACATTTTACTTCATACATTTAAAAACTGCTCTGTCTGCATGATTTGGGATGCACTAATCCTAATTTTGCATTCTATTTAGGAAGGTTAGTATGCATATGTAGCATTACTGAAAAATGGGAACAAAAATGACTCAAATGCAGTTTTGTCTGTCTCTATTTCCCCTTGAAATCAACAAACACCTTTCAAATACACCAAAAACTATGATACCAATTGTTTAACTCTGTAAATGACTCTCCAAATGCACAAGATTTCCATTATAATTATATTTTTTCCCATCATACCATACATATTGGGATTCGTCACTTCTGGTAACAGATTGAATTACTTCATTGATGAACAGCTGCACCAGATGACGCAGCACTTTTAACTGCTTTTGTCTTTGCTTTCTGGCCTGGTCTTGAGCTGATATAGAGATAGCAGCACTCTGGTAAGGGATCAGCATATGAGCAGACACACACACACACACACACACACACACACACACACACACACACACACACACACACACACACACACACACACACACACACACACACACACACAAACTGAGCTTTCAAAGAATCAACAGAAATGGTGGAATGGTTTTGGTCAAGGGGGACTGGAGATCCTGTAAATGGATCTGCCATAACTGATCTCTTTCTGTCTTACTCAACCTTATTAACACCTGAATCGAAACTATTGTATCCAAACCAGTGAGCATAAAGACAATCTTCCTTGCTAAAAATGGTTTTATGCAATTTATAGTTGCTCTACAGCTCTTTTCATTCAAAATGGCATGTTTGATTTATCCATGTCTAAATCCTGCCAGAACAATGAGATCAGCTTTGGCCAGCTCAAACCTGAGAGAGGGGGAGAGAGAAAGAGAGAATAAGCATAAGTAAACTTTAACAATTCATTGAATTTATAGTAATAGTTCACCCATTAGTGATTATTCTCTTATCATTTACTCACCCTTATGCCATCTCAAACTCGTATGACTTCATTTCTTGGGCAGAACACAAACAAAGACATTTTGAAGGATATATGATGTCTGTTTGTCCATAAAATGCAATTCACAGGGGTCCAAAACTTTGAAGCTTCAAAAAGGACATACAGGCAGCATATAAATTTAAGTAGTATAATCCTGTGAAAAAAAATATAACTCCTTTTTCACCATATATCTGCCGTCTCATTGGTGCAATCATGATCTGAAGCTGGATCTATATTTCACTTCCTTGCACGACGCATTCGCAGAGCGCTGGAGCTTTGAAGTCAAGGTTTCCATTGACTTTTTCAATAGTTTGTGATAGTTTTACTGGATATGGAATTAAAAAAATTATTTTGATTCAGACTGATTTGCTAAGGAATCATTTAGGCCACTTTTCCAACCAATTAATTGAAAATAACAGTCTCAAAAGAACGATTTGCTCACAAATGAAACAACACCATGGCTCTACACAAGAGCATTATCTAGCAAAAACTAGAAACATTTATATTCACTATAGAAACTTCTATGATTTTTTCATGACTTTTAGGATTTTATTAAAGTCCATTACTTTTCCAGTCCTGGAAATAATAGTTATCCAATAAGGTTAAATTCTTTAAATTTAGATAATGCATTAGGTATCATGAACAATCAATGAACAATATATTTTTCATACAGCATTTAGTAATCTTTGTTAATGTTAGATAATAAAAAAAAGTGTTCATTGTTTGTTCATGTAAGTTCATAGTGGATTAACTAATGTTAACATATACAACATTTGATTAAAAAAAGTTATTACTATATGTTGAAATTAACATTAACCAAGTTAATAAATTATTTAACCTTATGCAACATATGCGGACAATGGGAATAAGTGCTGAACATTTAAATAATATCAAACTATAGAAAGGTTTGTATCAAGATCGTTTTTTATCAAATTGTTTATGATGTTTACATGAATGTTGTTATGTTTTTGAGATGTTAGAGACATTACATCAGAAATGTGCATAATTAATTCTGATTCAATGTAATGTCCAGCATCATCCAATCACGGATGTTGATGTTAAAATCAAATTATACATTATAATTTCTAAATCAATGTACTGATTACCATTGTCGCATGTCTGCCAAACATGTTGAGTGGTCCAAACATCATCTGCAGCCTGAAACTGAACTTTTGAGCAGATTTTAGGAGTGAATGCACTTAAATGCATTGAGAGCTATAGGATCTTCCCTTGCTCCCTATTTAGCAAATTACTTAACCTCTATATAATGCCTCTGAAAGCTAATATTTTCAGATTTTGGATGAATCCATTGATTCTCAATCTGATAATGCACAGTAAATATAGGCCTTCTAAGGAAAAAAAAATATTTTAAAGTATACATTAGCGTATATTTTGTTTAGCAGCATGCCATTTGAAACTAAAGAGTCTAATCTTTTGACTCAAACAGGTTTCAATATAAATATTTAATTAGATTTCTTACCAGATGTACAGTAGTTTCAGAATCAGAATCAGCTTTATTGCCAAATATGCTTAGACATAAAAGGAATTTGTCTTGGTGACAGAAGCTTCCAGTGCACAAATAATACAACAAGACAGAGATAACTGAAAATATAGAATAGAAATGAAGAGTGAATAGAAATATTAAAATATATAGAAATACACAATAAGACAAAAATATACATATAGTATGTTCAAATACAAATCTGTTATATACAGTGCAAGGGAATGTAATGCAGAAGAGGTAGTATATTTTAAATAATATAACTGACTAGGCTGTGTATTGCATTTAATTATTGCTCAATGGGGCAGTTTTACCTAGAAATGTTTGTGCCTGATGGTTCAGGTGCTCAGTGTTGTGGCTTGGTGAGTGGGGTCCAGAGAGATTTTACCAGCCCTTGACCTCACTCTGCTCCACTCAGCAGTTCGAACCATCCTTTGTAGTCTTCTGATATCCGATTTCATAGCTGACCAAACCAGACAGTTATTGAAGTGCAAAAACAGGCTCAGTGACTTCTGAGTGGAACTGTATCAGCAGTGCCTGTGGCAGTTTGAACTTCCTCAGCTGGCGAAGGAAGAACAACCTCTGCTGGGCCTTTTCCACAAATGGAGTCAATGTAGGTCTCCCACTTCAGGTCCTGTGAGATGGTAGTGCCCAGGAACATGAATGACTCCACTGCTGCCACAGTGCTGTTTAGAATGGTGAGGGGGACAATGTTGGGGTGTTTCTCCTAAAGTCCACAATCATCTCCACCGTTTTGAGCGTGTTCAGCTCCAGGTTCTTATGACAGCAACAGTGAGCCAGCCGTTCAACCTCCCTTCTGTATGCAGACTCATTATCGTCTTTTGTTGGTGTATCTCCCAAAGACAAACTCCACTGTGATCAGCACCATGTTGTTTTGTCACATGACTCTGTGCGTCAAACGTTTCACACATTAATGACAGCACAGTGTCTCCTGAACTGAGGCAAAATACAAAAGGCAAAATACAACGTAGTCCACACATGTGTTTGTGGAGTCGCACAAGGATAAAAGTATAATTAATTGTTAGTTCATGTTTACTAATGTTGTTAACTAATGTTAACTAATTGAACCTTATTGTAAAGTGTCATCATGCATTTATTTTTAACATTTTTTGATTGAATCGGTTGATCTGGTTCACAAAACCAGTCTGAAGTTTTTATTCACAAATTGGACTGATGCGATTAACAAGTTCAACTTAACGTGACATCCTGTTTTCTATTATTTGAGACACACTGATGCTAATCTTGCACAGGGACCTACTATTTAGGATAAAAAGTTTGCTAATTGGAATACTTTCACACACACACACGCGCGCGCGCGCGCGCACAGACATTACACATGCAAAAAAGGAGAAAGAGAGCCTCCCTTATAGTCTGGCATTGATGTGTTCCAGATCATCTCTGCGTAATTATGACAACATGAGACATGACACAGGTGTCCACCAGTGTGTATTAATGTGTATACATGTGTTCATTTATGCACATCATGCAAAGACTCATCCTTACACAATCATTAGTCACAGATTCCAGACATGCTTTATCTCATTAAAGGAAACTGCACATGTTTTGTCAGACAGCACAGAGATGGATTTGGACGACCTCACAATTACCACTAATGCACCATGAATGAGGACTCTGACCAACTGGATTAGGGCCATTTCATTCCTCACGAGGAAACAAACAAAGTAAATCAGCTGAAGAATTATAGGAAAACAATATCAAGTACCGGCAACATTTCTAATAAAATAAAAGAAAAAAAATCTGAAAATAAAACAAAATTCCAGGCTAAAATGAACCACATGTTCCTGCAGCCATCTTGTCCCAGTTTTGACAAATGGCTACCAAGGTGTTTATAAAAAAATTGAATAAACAGCCCCGTAATTAAAATTTTTTTAAGATGCAAAAGATTATCCAAAATAAGTTGTTGAAAGTTTTATATATATATATATATAATTTATTTTTTTTTGCATTAGCGGAGAAGACTTCCATGTATATGAGTTCTTTATGGTTAGCATTAGCATTAGCAACATGCTTTGTTGTTCTTGTTGTACTTGTATTTATGATAATGCTTACCGTAATTTTAACATTCTGGCTGGTACTGGAACTCTGCTGCAATCAGCCAGTATGAGTTTAGGCTTAGGTTCATGCTGTGTTCTAACCATGTCGGAATATGAGTTCATAGCACACGAACAACACCAGAAACTCAGATTTACAATAGGGGAACACTGGATTTTTGGGGACATGTCAATTAAAGAATCACAGAGGATAATACTTTAAGTTGTAATTGTAAATGTTGACAGTACAAATTAGTTTGTACATATTTTTGTGTACTGCTACCAAAGAACAGTTTTATGCATTTGTTTATGAGGTGACAAGCTTACAATACATGATAAAACTACATTTCCCACCATTCTCTGTGGCAGCACAGTAATGATAAAATACAAAGCATCATTACAAACCAAATGTGCTTATTTTTTGTTCTTTTAAGTGCCAGCAAAAATAAGTTTCTTGTGTTTGTCAATTAGCCAAAACTTATATTTTATTTATTCATTCATCCAAAATCATATTTACATCGTAATTACGACTCCCAGTCTTGAAAGTAAGAAATTACTTAGGAACGTATTAAAAGTAAGTTTAGGACAATGTTTGACAGGAATGTACAACAACAGATGTTATGCTGCATTCCATTTAAATTTGGATGTGGATAATGCCTTTTATCTGATCTCAGATAATAAAGGCCTTCCATTGCCCAATACTCTGAAGGTGACGAATAAGCAAACAAAACTGCTGTGCTACTGTTAGCATGGCAGTTGTTCGATTGTAACCCTTACATAAATCGAGAGTTCTGGCAAATTCTCCACATATTATTCTCACATGCAAATTAACTTAGCTGCAAAACATTTGCTAAACAGGTTTTATTGTGATGTAATCTTAAATCATCTCCTTGTGTGCCGACATGATTGCATGACGTCTCAACTGCATCTTGGCAGTCTTTGAGTTGAAGATTTCCACACAAGTTTCCAAGTTGGAGGTCTGACTTCAAGGGGCGGGCATTCCACTGCACTTTTCCTGGTAGGAAGTTGGAAATTCCAACTTTCCAAGTTGAATGGAAAGTGGCATTAATCCAGGAACTGTCCTACTTGGCATGATTATTTTTTTCAAACTAAATTACAGTAATGGCAAAACTCTCATCACATGAACTGTAGTTTGTTCTGTAAACGTGGCATGAGAAAATATTTTTAGACATACTTCAGCATTTCATGTGAATGGGAGCCCCAGTTCATGGCTTTAATCATCTGTGATGAGACTGGGAAGGACGAGACATGAGAGTGTAGATCCAATAGCAGAACTATTTAATAAGGAACCATGATGAAACTAAAACAATGGAGTAAATGGGAAAACAAACATAACAGCAGATTGCTGGTTAAACTAACACAAATACACTAACAGGCTAGCAAATTAACAAGAACCAACAAAGACTAAGAGAAACATGAGGGCTATATACTATATACACACAGGTAAGGTAATGACAAAACACAGAACACCTGGGAACAAAGATGGGGAACAGATGAATATGATCAACAGGTGCATCATGGGAAGTGTAGTCTAATAGACAAAACATAATGGGAAGGTAATGGCACAAGCACAAGGGAGTTTGTGACAAAACGCAGAAGGATTTCTTCTAAGAAGTTCCTACAGTGTCTATGTGTTAAGTTTGTTTTGGGCTGTCTCTGAATCAGCCCCATGTATGTGAGACTATATCTTTCATCATGCTGTGTCCATCTAATGATCAGATAAATCCCAGTCCCACACAGATCGGACAAAACAGGAAAACACAATTCTGCAGAGAAGCTTAAAAGCCTCAGACTGCATTCCTTATTTAGAGCTTCAGCCACTGTTGTAAAACCATAGAAGACATGAACAGCACACAGACGGCAACTACATGAACTCTGTTTAGATTTAATGGAGAACCAACTTCATTGTTATGCCACTGACAGTACCATCCAGAGAGTTATAGGAAATCTTGTCAACACCAATGGTGTGTTGTAAACATCAAGACCCATAAAAGCCGATGACTGTCACCGAACTGAAGTTCTACTGTACACCAGAGTTACATTTTGTTTGTTATAGCATTCTGAATGAAGCAATCACTATGTTAAAAAATGTATTGCTGTATTTGTAGCATTTGTTTTCCTGAACATTATAGCAGCTAAATTATTCCAATTAACTATATTTATTTCTGCGTTTTATTAGAACATTGTGGATTGTAGATTGCACTACTTAAAATTTAAATGGTAATAATTTCTATGAAGCCTATATTTATAATGAATAGTAAGGGCATTATAAATGCATTTTAATACGTGTGTAAAATCTAATTTAATATTAATTAATAATTGTAAAGACAATCATAATTAGGGCTGAGTATTGATACAGATTTCCCAATTCGATTCCGATTCACAAGCTCTTGAATGAATTTTATTAGATGCTTTATGATGTTTTGATATCGATTCATATGGGTACATTTTTGTTACAATGTCTATTTTGCTTACATATAAAATACTGTGGCAGGGCGGAGGGTGGGGCTGGGTTGTGATTATACACACCCGATCCCTTATCAGGCTAATTAAGCCTCCGACAGGGATAAAGGCCAATGACAGACGGTGGTGCGACGAGAGAGAGCTAGTTTACGGACATGTCCGTCATGTGTGTGTGTGTGTTTGTCTTTTAAGTTTATCATTAAAACTATTATTTATATTGTCAATCCGGTTCTCACCTCCTCCTTTCCATTGATCCCTTTACAAATACATTTTCTCTCAGCTAATGCTCTTAATTATTAAGGAATCTTCTTAGTAATCCTTCAAGGTATGATTCAAAAATATAAATGTTACAAATTATATTTATCAGTAATTTTTCATCACATTTTAGCTTTTGAAAATTTTTCAAATAAAGTTTATTCCATCAGTTAATGTCTTGAAAATGCATGTATTATGTTGCTTATATACTGTATTTTTATTAGATTTGTATTGTTTACTTGCATAATTTGTACTATTTAAAAGTATTTACATTGGGATGTAAAATACGTCTCTTTAAGACTTCTGGCATCAGCCAGTAAGCGCATATAACGAGAGGTGTGTGTAATTTCTTTAGCAAAACCATTAAATGTTACTTTTTTGTTGTTTTTAATCAAGAACTGACTGACTGAAAAAACAGAAAGGGTATTAAAAGAGACATTATTCAATGGCATACTATATGCATCTTGTCCTTGGACACAAAGAAACTGTTAAAGAACATCTGTGATAATAACTTCTTCTCCTCTATACTACTCAATCACTGGTGAACATTTATTAGCCAGTGGCTAATCATGGACATTTTTAATTGCATAGCGTGAAATTTGGTTGCACATGCAAGTGATTTACCTGCATTATAGAGGGTTGCCACATTGAGTAAAAGATCGATCTTGGGATTTAAGAATCAATATCAAGATCATTGAAACGAAGATTGAGATGCATCAGAGAATCAATAATTTGACCCAGCCCTAATTATAATACATTATAATACTTATCTTTTCATAGTTATACCTTAGAATATAATACATTATAATATGACCAACATAAATTTTAATCTGAAAATGTACAATGTATTATATCTATTTATATGATATACTGTATATTAGGCTTTAAGTAAAGTGACAAAAGCAATGCCTTCTTACTGACATTATTAAATATATTTACATGGTTATAAGATATTGCAAGTCATTACATATTTTTGAACTTTGCTTTACAAGTGTTTTTATTAACATCTCAAACTTTAAATTGCACATGTGTTTTCATTTGTATACTGTACATGTCTTATTATCTATAAATTCCATTTTACAAGCTTGACTTGTAATAAGTATGTACTTATGTTATTTATGTATTGACAAAATGTTATGATACATCATTTATACTGTATATAGCATGACATCCTTTGAGAATAAAATTGGATGTTCATTGTATTATAATGCATCATACTCAACTCATTGATATGAATGAGTTGAGTATTATAATGTATTTTAACTGTAGTTACAATTATTTACAAGAAGTTGAAATATATTATAAGATGTTTTGAGACATTATGAATGCATTATAAATATGGGCTTCATAGAAATTGTTAATATTTAAACCAGTTACATTTACAGTATATTTATTATTTTGAATTAATATAATTATTCCTATGATTATGATGATGGTTATTTTTTCCTTTTACTTTATTATTGTAATCATTTTTTTATAGAAAAAAGGACATAAATATCTGAATTCTGTGGAACTCTCTATTTCCTCTTTTATATATTTATATATTTGGTTGTCAACACAACTAACTTCCCATTAATGATGAGCCTCTAGGGCAGATGTTCTAAGGCTAACTGAAGTAAATTTTGGGAAATTGGCTCCACAAATCAAAACAAGGTTAATTTTCTGACTTGATGATAACAGGGTGCTTTCAAATTTTATTATAAAATTTCACTGAAAGATACAGTTATATGATGCATTAGATTAAGTTCTGTAAAACACACTCATTTCATGACCTTGTCAATGGCACTTATAAATCTCACATCTGTCTTCAAATAAATATTTCTAGTAAAATTAAACATAAAAGTGTATTAAGTGCACAAGTTTGTGTTTAACATTGATTTAACACACACACGCACAAAAGGGAAAAGGGTTTAAAACAATTTTTTTTAGTTTTTTTAAAACTTTATTTAAAAGGACAGTCGAGAGTGGACAGAAAATGATCATGATGAAAGGTAGGAACTTGATCAGAAAATGATGTGAGCAATATTCAAACTCCCATCACCTGTATGAGCACATTAGCTCATGTGTTCAAGCATGTACACTTACAACTTAAGCCACTCCTTCACTACTCACTGTCAGGCTACCCAAAAAAAGTTTCTTGTCATCTTCTTGTTGTAGCAGCTCAAATAAAAAAATAAAAAAGTGGGATTGGCTGGAGCAGTTCGCTGCATCGCTCATGCTAAAAGATTATATAAGATAATATCAAACGTGCTTGAAAATATCACAGCATCTGTGACAGCTCAAGACTGGCTCATATCCCATCACATAGAGCTGAAAGTTATTTATGCTATTTAGCTATAGATGACATATTCCCCTGTTCCTAGCTGCCTACATATGTTACGTTTATCAACCACCCCAACACCCACTACCACCACAACTAACATACCATATGTTCTGAACATACACATTTATGTATCAATTTTCCAAACTACTAATTGGACACTTTATACACAAACGCTCTGCACAGCAACAAGCACAAAATATTCATATCCATTCCTCACTGACCAAAAAGTGTTTCCCACTCAAAGGCTAAACATACTGGGGGGCAGTGGTGGCTCAGTGGTTGAGGCTCAGGGTTATTGACCAGACTGAACAGATCAGGGGTTCAAGCCCCAGTACCACCAAGATGCCACTGTTGGGCCCTTGAGCAAGGCACTTAACTCCAGGTTGCTCCGGGGGGGATTGGCCCTGTAATAACTGCACTGTAAGTTGCTTTGGATAAAAGCATCTGCCAAATGCATAAATGTAAATACTGTACATCTGCTGTGTTTGTTAACAAAGATATTTGAATTTATGAACCATTACACTTGTCATGTTACCACTGGCCCAACCTTACCCATTTCAAACATGGTTGATGTTTGAAGTAGTCAAGCCGTTTGAAAATTAAAATCTATATAAATAAACTTTAATTAAATCAAAACACAAAATGCTAACTTTTATTACAAAATGACACACACCATAAACGTTAAATGATCAATGTGATCCTTAAAGGGGTCATGACATGTTTTTTTTTATTGTATTATTATGTTCCCTTAGGTGCAATTATAGTATTAATATATTTTTTTTTAAGAAAAACTTTTAAAATCTAGTGATTTATGACCTTTTCCCACCCTGTTTCTCATCCTCTGATTCAAACAGTCTGTTTTGGGGGCGTTTTCCATTTAAGACTTCAGTGTTAACGCCCACTGTTATGATTGGCTAACGTCAGTGCCTATGTATCAATTATTGACGCCCCCAGCCAGAACAATATGCAAGTAAACTAAGTAAAAACACTGTGATTATTCATAATGAATGAAATTGCGCTTTAAAAAGTAGTTTAAAGTTTAAAATAGATTACTTACAGTTTGCGTCGTCGTTGTTCCCAGAATAGTCGGCACGGACTTATCTTTGAGCAACAGTTTTCTGGCAAAGCCAGCATCATATTGAGATTTGTTCTCAAAACAGTCATCCTTAAAATGTACAGAACAAACGCTTAAGTTAACACTGCCGTGACTGGGACGTCCTCAAAAAATAAACTGCATCCATTTTTCCCTGACGTCTGGATCTTTCGGCAGCTTATTCAGAGGTTTTGTTTGACCACAGCCAGGAACAGCACATCTGTGTGGCATCGTAATTTTCCTGTGCACAAGTAGTCTCTGTCAGAGCTCGCTGTCCATCGACTGAACACTTGTGAGGCGACGGCGATACTGAAATGAGCGTAGTTGTCTTGCGCTTAAAGCGTAGTTATCTTGTGCTGGAGGCGGTCATATGCAAACGCTGTTACGTCACTTCTAACCAACACGTCACTTCTAACCATGAATCCAGAACGAGCTGTATTTTGAGCTTGATTAAATAAATGATTCGTTTAGAATGGGGAGGACGTCTTTAAATATTAAACTTGCAGGACGTTTTAATGATACAAAGACCTCTTATATACCAAAAGATCAAGGCAAATTTGGTTTCTCATGTCATGACCCCTTTAAAATCAGATTTACTCATTTTCTGCAGATGCTGATTTTTTGATTTACGTGACTTATAATGTAAGGAAGCCTTTACATTTGTTAGTGTGTGTCCCCTTGAATCAAACCCATGACTTTGGTGTTGTTAGTGTCATGCTCAACCAATTTGAGTTGAAGTGTATGTAAAGTGTGCCACAAAACAAACTTTTCAGCAAAATGCCTAAAAAGACCCTACTTAAACATACATGAAAAAAAAATTAGAGCAACCTAAAGTGGGCCAATCCTGTCTTTTGCAATTAAGAGGATGTTCTTTGGATTGCTTTCTTATTATATCTAAAGCCAAGAGGAAATTATGGGATATTGTTTTAATACTGTAAATCTGAGAAAATTCAGTTGAGCCGCAGGATTAATCCCTTAGAAATCAGAGTTTGATTAATTCATGTAAGACCCGCCTACACATGCGCCTTTATGAGAGATGGCAAAAATTTCAACAGTACTTATAAATGCTGCTATGCATGGATTAGTGCCTGGCAATGTCACCACCATGCATAATAGATTTACCTTGAGAACGGTGCTATGCTGTAAGATATTTTTTGCGCAATCCTTCCATTATTACAGTATTTTTGACAATGAAGTAGTCTCCAATTACTACTAGTGAAATGTAACAGTAGCCTCTACGATCACATTTCAACTTTGCATTAATCTTTAGTTGGTTTTGAAGACAAACACAGACTCCCACCTGTCTGTGTCTTTTTCTTTCCTCTGACTTATTATTCCTGTGCATTTCTAAGGTTGGATTTAGGAATGTGCTCCATTTCCCTAAAGGAAGTGGTGAGTGGAGACCAGCCCTGTTACCCCTCCTCACGAAGGGCCGCAGAGTGAAAAGACCCTCTGAGCACCCCCCATACAAACCAATAAAGCCATTAAACACATGCAAAGACAGTGGATGCAGTTCTGTTCAGTATTCAGAATTATATTTGCTCAGCCCTGAGGCTGATTTTATACATACCAGGTCTGCATGAGTATTTATCTAATACTCATTAATCAAGATTACTGACATTTTTTTTATTTTTTTTTTATGCAGGCTGACTGTAGATGTTTAATGTAATAATAACTTTTAAAGTGATAGATCACCCAAAAACGAAAGTTCTCTCAATTACCTACCCTCATGCCATCCCAGATGTTTATGACTTTCTTTCTTCTGCTGAACACAAACGAAGATTTTTAGAAGAATATCTCAGCTTTGTTGGTCCACACAATGCATGTGAATGAGTACCAAAATCTAAATTAAATCTCCAAAAAGCACATAAAGTTAGCGTAAAAGTAATCCATAAGACTCCAGTGGGTAAATAATGTCTTCAGAAGCTATACAAATAGGTGTGGGTAGGAAAAAAAACAATCTGTATGACCTTTTCTACTATAAATTCTCCTTCATGCCCAGTAGGTGGCGATATACACAAATAATGTGAATCGCCGAAAACAAAAGAAGAAGAATGTGAAAGTGAAAGTGGAGATTGATCATAAAAAGGACTAAAATATTTATCTGTTTCCTCACCCACACTTTTCATATTGGTTCTGATGATATTGATTTAACCACTGGAGTCTAATGATTACTTTTACACTGCCTTAATATTCTTTTTTTGAACTTTAACTAAAAATTATAGTAGCCATTCACTTGCACTGTGAGTGGTGACATTTAACAATGAACTTGGAGCTAAAATGTTCTTCAAAAGTGTTAATTTGTGTTCAGTAGAAGAAAGAAAGTCATACAAATCTGGGATGGCATGAGGGTGAGTAAATGATGAGAGAATTTTCATTTTTGGGTGAACTTTTGCTTTAAGGTACAAAGCCATCACTGGGGTGGTACCCTTGTTTTTGGATACCTATTTGTACCCTTTGTAAAACAAGAAATTATGTTTTTTGTTCCCAGAAGAACAAAACATAAAATAACCTTTAAAGGTACACAATAGGACCTTAAGGCACAATTAGGTACATAAAACCAGCTATAAATTTTAACTATGCATTTAAAAAAAAAGATCCTTTTGAGGGTACCACACAGGTGACTGTGCTTTTGTTTTTGTTTTGTTTTGTTTTATTTGTGTGTATAAGGCATTGTGATACTTCATCCATCATTCATTTTGCATGCATAAAACCATGCACATTTGAAGTTTTGATAGTTACACTAGCTTCACTGTTTATGGAAAGCTTTTACATTGTAAGAAATGTATTTGAAGGCAAATTTGTCCCAACTGACTACAATAATGCAGAGCTTATAAAAGTATACAAACACATGCAAATTTACCAATAATGGGGTTTTCTGTGTGTGGTATACATCATCAAATGTTCTAACCTGATGGCCAATTTAAGAGGACAGTCTAGATATCTCTGAAATACCAGCTCAGGATTTGCAACTACCAATGTAAAGATTCAGGCACAGAGATTCAGGCAAAAAGCATACTATGTTGAGCCTCACAGTGGCCACATTAACACATCCTCACTCATTTTCTTTGGTACTGGCATGCATCCTGCTTACAGGCCTCCCCAGCTGTCGAAACATGACCACAGAACCAGCAGCTTCTCCCAGAACAGCTCTCAATGCCATTGCTGCGATCCATCAACGAAAAGCTTGAAAATCCAACCCACTGATGTAACACATCCACAAATCAAGTCACCAGCCTGTGCCAACATTTTATATCCCTTTATAAAAATAAACTCTTACATTTGATTGGTTTATTGTGTTTTAGAATAATTTTGTAGAGATGTCAACAGAAAGCTCAGGTCTGAGTTTCAGCTGAACTACACTGGTTTTTTTGTTTTGTTTTTTGGATTAAATTAATTTAGTTGTGGACATTGGTTCCACAAAATAAAAATGAGTTTATTTGACCTAAGTCAAGTTAGTTAACCCAAACTTAAATTCGTCCTGTTCAAATAACTATTGAAACTTGCAGCTTGTTTGTAGCAACAAACACATTTGCATATTTTAGATATGAACTCACTGTATATTTGTACTATTTAACAAGCATGGAGAGTTAAGTGTTTACAGATCCCCAATTATTCATTATACTGATGATCCCTCAGTATTTGGTTCGTAAGAAAAGCAATGCACATTGATATTTCAGTAGTCATTTACCCAACCTCGACACAACCATTAGCTTCACTCTTCTCCACAATGGTCAAATGGATTGTATGGATTGTACACAATGAAATTGAGCCAACATGCTAAAGAATTGTGTTGCATTGGCTCATTTTAAATACACGTATTGA
This sequence comes from Xyrauchen texanus, assembly GCF_025860055.1. Classification (NCBI taxonomy): domain Eukaryota; kingdom Metazoa; phylum Chordata; class Actinopteri; order Cypriniformes; family Catostomidae; genus Xyrauchen; species Xyrauchen texanus. The sequence goes on from NC_068303.1 coordinate 28,457,777, forward strand.
GTAAGCAGTAAAAATCACGTTGCGTGAAAACCATTCGTTAGAAGTCTGAATCCATTTGTGCGGTTTATAGCAATGTGATCGATTGAATATCACTTGAACTTTATGCATTATAATTATGTTCCGTTCTCAAAGTTTGAATGTATTAAGTTGATTTCAAGCGTACTGGTTTGGTATGTTCAATAGAGCTGTTTCCCTTTTTTCTTTGTATGATGTTTTATGTCTGAAGAGACATTTAAAGTGAAGTGCTTGTGTCAGAGAACATAAAACAAGATGATGAGCTACTAAGCGCACAGCCAAAACATGAAGTCATAGTCTTGATTCTTGGAAAAACAAGAACATGAATGAGAGCACTAAAAATGTATCATTTCATTGCTTGGCAATTTTTGGGAACTTCATGTAATGTACATAAAATGCCTCATATAAATGTTCTTTTTGAGAACAATGTGGTTTAGTCACAAAACACTAGCACAACATCACATTGTAATATAGTGTACCCCAGAATAAAAACATGCAAGAAACCAAACAGTTTTTTGTTTATAATGAGCTTTTATTTAAAAGCACATGTATCAGAGCTAAGTACATTTAGCAGAAAACAAAACAAAAAAACATTTGCTATTATTTCTTTTGTACAAAATGAGACAATACAAAAATACTAATATTGTGAATTTGATACAGGTGTATGTGTTTTATTCAATGCTTATTAAAAACGTACTATTACAAATCTACAATATTTTAGTTACCTAAATACAAAAATCTGTCAATCAATGCTCATAAAAGCAGCACTTTGTAAATAACACAGGTCATGACACATTGCGTTTTTAGATTCATAGTGGGATATATCTAAACATGTTCAGAAATAATATTTTACACAGTTAATTTTAGTGATCTATACATTATTTATATACTTCTGAGAGAGAGAGAGAAGAGAGAGAGAGAGAGAGAGAGAGAGAGAGAGAGAGAGAGAGTTGTTGAAATGATAGGACGGACTATACAATGGGAGGGATGTGCAACACGTTTGGAGCTTGATTTGTGTTGTGTTGTATGGATGTGTTCTCTGTAATAGTCAGGCAGTACTGCACAGCTGTTAGTGAGGACAGTAGACATTATCAAAAGAGGAACATAAAGGCTAAGAAAAGGCATTTAGAAAAAGTCCACAGTTTTCTTAAGTTCAATATTTCTTCACATGCTAACAGCCCACTGCACCAGCATCGGGTGCAGAAAAAGCGACACAGGCACACTCACAAACGACATGGACATACACACATGCAAACATGGGATATAGTTTCTGTGGAGCAACCCCACATCCATTTACCCAACTAAATAAAAACATTGGAGTTCAGGTTGACTCATGCCAGGCAAGGCAGAGACACAGGTGGCATTATGGGTTAATACACACAACTAGTGTTGAGTGATTATGCGGTTGGAAGGGAAAAAGTTCATACCAGCCAGCGGAAGAAGCTCATTCCCAATTCCAACAACAAAATGTGCCAGTGCAGTCAATGGGAGTCAACCCCAGCGACCGTGGTAACGAGGGACACCTCAATGACCATCTTCTCCAACATCAAACCCCACCCCCTTTAGCACTGACCAATCAGAATACAACGATGCAGCATGGCTCAGCCATGCCTCCAGAGTTCAGGGCAGATGGGTGATGACCATTATGAAATCATCCTCGGAAATAAAAAACATTTTCAATTCTGACTTTATCTTAAAAAAAAAGTCCACTAATCCACCCACCCACACACCCCTTAAAACTCGTTAAAATGCATTCTCCCATGGAGTTAGGCCACTGTGGGTAGCTAAGATCAGCTTTGATGTTAGGTATATACGGCATTGTTCTAGTCCCATACTGTATTTTACTGGGACATTACACCATAGTGTAGGAGTTTACTGGCATTCAAACTACCATTTCATGTACAGACCTTTATCAAGCTTCTCATAGCTACACTTCTCAGATAGCAAGTGGTGACATTTAACAATGAACTTGGATATAGTGCTATAAGTTATTCTTTATATTGTTAATATATCTGTGCTAATTACATTGCAGGTAAAAAGAATCATTCCTATTAATAAGGAATTTGTTGTCCTATACTGTTGAAAGGCCCCAGAGACAAGAGAAAGAGAGGCAGAAAGAGAGAGGTGCATGATCCCACATGATCAGGCTCACATTCACTCTCTCTCCTTCCTTTCGTTGTCCTTCGTTTCTGCAATCATATAAAAATTCACAATTTTCTGTCTAATACTTTTGTCCCCCATGTTGTTAATGGGGTGGTTTGTTCGAGCTCAGAGAGCTCCATCCGAACTCTTTCTCCGCAACAAATTATGACCCATTCTGACCCATGATGTTTTGAGGGAGAAATCTTTCACTCCTCTTTTTTTTCTTTGCTTAGTTTTATGTGAATTAGGCTTATTGTCAGGTCATAATGAAGAGGCAATAGGACTGTCTCTGTCCCAACATTCTACTGTCAGATGAGAGAGAGAAGGCTTCAGCAAGGCTGTAGCTTCTCTGTCACAGGTGGCTGTTCTGGTTCTTCAGGGGATGGGGAGGAGGTGAGGGAGGGGGGGGATTACAAATGGATCCTCACATTCACTCCCTACACCATGTTGTGATGGTTATTCCTCTCTATGATGTCAGAAGATGGGAGGAGCTCTTTTTTGATTGGTGAGGGTGGTGGAGTGGCAGCCTTGGCTTTGGGTTTGAAGAGGTCCGATACATAGAAGACCTAAAAAGGAGAAAGAAAAAGAGCATTAGATATCAAATAATTTTGTGTTCCCTCGCAATACATTTACAATGGTTATAGTAACCCTAGCTGAACTATGGTATTTGTAGTAAAACAATAGTAACCACAAAAGTAACAATGGATTTTCTATAGTAACCCTGCAGTAATCATTTTACCATTTTTTGTTTTAAAACCATGATAAATGTAAAATAAATTAACCATGGTGTTACTACAGTAAAAATAACTTATTTTTTGCAGGATGATTATGATTTTTGTTACCACATTTTTGGTTTTCCTGTATTATACTATAGGTTTACCACAAATATCATGGTTAAAATATAATAAATGTAGTAAAAACATGGTAAATATTTTGGTTATGGTTTTACTACAAATAACATATTTGAACTATAGTAAAACCATTGTAAATGAAAATTAATAATGTTTACTACAGTTATGGTTACAATTATACAGCCATTAAGCACTAATAACACTTGTACACCTTTTTCATGTGATTATCTAATCAACCAATCATGTGGCAGCAATGCAATGCATAAAATCATTCAGATACGGTTCAGGAGCTTCAGTTAATGTTCACATCAACCATCTGAATAGGGAAAAAATGTGAGCTCAGTGATTGACCGTGGCATGTTCTGAGGACAAAAACATCTTGTTGATGAGAGGAGTCAACAGAGAATGGCCAGACTTGTTCTAGCTGACAGAAAGGCTATGGTAACTCAGATAACCACTCTGTACAATTGTAGTGAGCAGTATAGCATCTCAGAATGCACAACACGTCGAACCATGAGGCGGTTAGGCTACATCAGCAGAAGACCACGTCAGGCAATTTATCAGGACCACAGTGTTTCTAATAAAGTGATCAGTGAGTGTATTACTCAAGGTATCTTTCATGTTCATACTATGAAAGCCCATTAAAAAAACAAATGTATGAGCAAGGACGTAACTAAACCATGCCTACTGTGGTTACTACAGCAACTTTTTTAAGAAGTGTTGTGCAAAGGCACTGGCCAAAAATGATTAATTTAGCCATTGAAATTTCAGACCATAAAAAGGTTGGTAAATCAATCACTTGTGGCATATGGATGTGGCGGAGGTCACACACTGATAAGAGCCGTCAACTTACAGCACACACATTTATAAACCAGTCAGTAGAAAAGATAAAGAGCACGCCCCTCATTTCTTTTGTTTCTCTCTTCTGAGAGGGAGTGGAGAATGAGGTCAGTATTAATGGCCTCGTTTGGCGTAGGAAGAACTTTTAGCAAGATGCCTGGCAACCTTCTCTTTATGTCCAAATGACATCACTTGCAAAACAGGAAACCAGGGAGGGAAAGAGAGGAAGTGTACATATGGCTTCAGTCTAGGCTTCTACACAAAAGATTTACAAATAGCTGAACATATAAAATTCTGAGTCATGTACCTTTAAGAAAACAGGAATGGCAAAGAAGGGATGCTTGTACGGTAATGTAGTAACAGGAGAGGCCTACAGGATATTTAGCAGTCATGAATGCATACATGCCATGAATGCTACTGAAGCATGCAGAACAGCTGAGCTGGACTAGTGTAGTGTGGAATCACAGATTCCAGAAAGCTAGCCAATGCGTAAACACACATTCACACAAACTCTATTTATGAGTGTGTGTGTGTGTGTGTGGAAGAGTATGGGGCCAGGAAAAGAGGTCAGTGTTTGGGGAAGCTAGAAGTTTAATTGTCCTGACACATTTCCGAAGCTGCCATTAGCCACAGCACCGTTGAGCAAGGTACTGTCCTTGGGCGATGCCAAGAGAGAGAAAAAAAAGAGTCCTTAGCAAATTCCTATTTAGTTATGTGAGTGACAGGCTTAAGTAAGCTGTTAGCTGTGATTACCAACAGGTTTATAAGTGTAGATGTTTGTATGGAGAGAGACTGAATGTGAACTGTCCTTTGGGAAGTCCAGAGTTTCTGGAAATCTTTCCTGCAGCTGTTTCTCACATATTCTCTTAGTGAAAGATGTTCTGCTCACATACAAAGAGTGCTTTATTCAAAGGTTACAGAAGATGAGTTCATCCTATAGAGCCTCTAGTGAGTGTCTTCTGGCCACATGAATGGAAGTACGCCAGAAAAGATCATGACATTAATAGAGTGAACTTTACACTACACTCTGATGACATCAAGAAACTCATGTTTTTGTGCAATTATGAAGGCTTTTACTATAATCAGTGCTCGAGTTGAGGGGGGAGGCGAGGGGATGGCAACCCCCTTGTTGTAAGAAATACCAAAAAGCATCCCCCTTGCACAACCACCATCCCCCCTTACTTTGAGCGCGCAAGCTCTCTCTGCACAGCGAAAAGGCGACGGTTTTCTGAAAACACCGGCAAACAGGTGTGGGTTGGGTTGACTTGTCCTTCCCTAGTGTTCACATAAAACTTATGCCACTGAAGGTAATGCAAATTTGCAAATGTTTTGCACACTATCCAAAATGGTCAAGAGAACAGTTCAAGAAAATATTTTGTCTTTCTTTAAAAAGAGCAGAACAGAAGGTAAGATATTGCTATGACGAGTGAACAGTTACAAATTGTACATGTTTTTATTTCAAACAATTTTCAGGGTTTCGCCTATAAAACACTTTTGTGTGTAGAACAACTTTTTTACACCACTGTTTAAGCATCCTTCATAGAAACTTCATTTAGTTTGGTTATTGGAGTAGAAAAATGTGCGTCTATAACAGTGGGCGTGCAATCTACTGTATAACCAACTTTTTCATGATCATAACGTGAATTATTTTCAGAATATACAATAACAGAGGGTAACTGGTGCATATTATGGCCATGTGTCCTAAGGGTCAATGAAGTGGTGGTGATTTGTGTCCAGATCTATTAAAATAAAAATACATAAAAAATGCAATTCACACAAACAATTTACTTGAACATACCTCTTTTATGATGACCATATTTTCAGTTTAAAGTCATACTGATATTTGTTCCTTGAAAAATGTGTTTGAAAACTTTTTGGAAATGAACGATTAAGTTGTTTATACTCTCGTGTATTCAAGGTGCAAATAAAGTGTTATAATACTTTTTACTTGATGGTTACACCATAACGACAATTTTAAAGTTTAAATTTGTTTTGTAGAAAATGCCGTAAATTATTTTTAAAAAGTATGAAAACAAAGATTACATTTCTGAGAACATGACACGTGTTTTAAACGTTTTAGAATTAAAAGATTTATAATATTAACCCCACTAACATTATAATGTGTTATCTATGACATATGAGTGACATTCAGCAGTACTGTCAACATGACCGATGAACCTCATACTCTCCAACAATAGGCTGCTTGATGAACTGTGGCTTCTGACCTATAACTACAGACTGCCATTGAACCTTTGTCATGGGGTGAGTGCTTCCTGTGCCACTTGTCTATGCATGAAAGTGTTCTTCCACAGCAAACCCATTTCATTGTGTTCACATGCTTACACAGCAACAGGAAGCTGTTTTGCATGCTTGTCTAAACCTGTGCGTACATGTATTTACTTTTTTTTACTGTATCACAAGAATCATATCAAGAAAGAATCAAGACACATTAAAAAGTGAAGTGTGTAATATCTTCGCCAGTAAATGGAATTGCAAAAATAAATATATTCAAGTTTAACCCAAAAAATAGTCCCACTCCAAAATCACACCACTGGTTGAGCCACTATTGCTTTTGTTGGGCTAGTTGGGACCAAACCAAACAAAAATGAAAACAAAACAAAACACAAGACAAAACAAAACAAAAGTAGTTTCCGGTTGTACATTTAAGACATCTATATGTAAAAGTTTGATATTATTAGCAATATGTTAAACTCAGGGTTGTGATGCCACAACCATTTATATGTACAATAATAAATAAATAAATGACCCATTTTTGCAGCTTAGTTTCAGTAAATAGTCCATGTGGACTAGGGAGAGAGTTTTGCATTGTAGGCAAAACTTAAACTCCAACTTCAAAAGAGTAAGACAAATCCTGTTTTCAATTATATGTTCCCTTTAAATTACTAAATATATAAAAACACTATATAGATTTAAAGTTTCCTAATATACTATATTAGTCTCCATCTCTACATTACAGTTTATTACAGTGGTTTGACATCATCTACGAGGCAAACTAACTGAACCACCCCGGCACCAACCCACACGAACACTAAATCAGACAGGAAATGACAACAACAATTTGTCACCATACAGACATTGCGCCAGAGTGTCAAAGAATGATTAGACCATAATAGTAGACTTATTTTGGATCCCAGACCTGGGAGGGCACATCAGTTCTACCCAAACTTTCCTCAATTAAACTCTACTGAAACTCTGCAGCTTTCCAATGATGGATTTACGGACACTGGACTCAACTGAACTGTGAACAGGTTCATAGAAGACATGTCTGGGTGTGTGGACATGTGTGTGGTCTTCTGTTGGTCTAGGCGTGTCCAATGCTAAGTGCCAAACACGGCACATGATTATGTGTGTGTTTTGCTTATGTTATGCATGTGTCTGCAATTGTCGTTTCAGGCTTTGAGCCACGTCTGCATAAAACATTTGTAGACCAACTTGTGTTTTTACTGCTCTCTTTTTTGCGTACCATTAGTAAAGTTTAATTACACTGTTAAAATTTCCTTTCTTAAACACAACCACACTTTTTGGTTTGAGACTGCCTCTGTTACCATGGCTACACACAGAGTGCTGTGGCAGTCAATGGAAGAAAAAAAAAGTAAAGCAAAATCCTGACATATGGGAGGGAGTGATAGGATATCGGGACAACCATCTTGCAACTCAAGCAAGACCAGAGGCCATTTGCTAAGGACCGTTATCACAGGAGGAACTGGAGTCCGGAACATTGAACATGACCCTTGGAGTTCCTGAAGAATGGTGGAATACTATTGGCCAGGAGCAGTTGTGGTCTGAGAATTGTAGAGTGCTGTGGATAGAAAGAGAGTGGGAAAAGGAAAAAGCTGTTTGAGCGCTCGCCTCCAGCTGTTTCCACCCTTGTCTGGTCCTGCTTTCGGCAGGAAACACCTCGGGAACCAAATCATACCAGCAGTCAACCTCTCACACACTCTCCATCCATGTCAGCAGCTTAAAAAGTGGGCCATGCTTGATGACATGAATGAATAGCTCATGCCACTCTTCAAGAGGAAGAAGCGGAGGATGTGGCAGCAGTCAACAGACCAGAAGGCAACAAAGACTAAGAGGTTTCCTTTGATGGTTCAATCTTATAGGTTCTTCAGTTTCTAGATCAGACATTTTAACACATGCCAGGCTCCTTGACTTTAGGGATCATAGCTGCGATAGTGGATCTTGCCAAAAGTTCTGATGTAAAACAGGCCTGTGTGTAAGGAACAGCGTATAGGATCATAGACTTTAGGAGCCTTTTTTTTAAAGCTGAACGAAACTGATGGCCTACTTAAGCATTGTGCTGCTCAAAGTTTTGGGTTTCGCTCATATTATCCATAGGAAAGCAGTCTGACACTGCTGTTTTGAGATCAGCCCTCTCTGGGCATCCCAGTCTATATGAGCCAATCCACTTTAATATGGAACATGCACTAAATTTTTAATCAGCTTTTGCACAATGGCCAAAACTCAGCAAGACCTGTAACTTTCCATGTCTCTTTGAAGCAAGCCGGTTGGACAACCCAGAGTGCTTACAACCTTTAAATGCCTTTAAACACAATCCCCTCAGGCAGTAATCAGCACCTAAAGCCCAGCTTAGAAGAAATTCTGTCTCTCAAACCATGAATTTTAGAAGGCAGCTTGCTGAGATGTATTGACAAGGAACTCTGCAGCTTATGGATCAGGTCCAAAGTGTGGTGTGTGTATGTAACTTTGGCATCTCACCATGTGTTCGTTTCCTCTAAAGCCACGTACCTTATATTACCTCTATATGCTCATGAGCTTTGGTTATTAGAGATACTCTAATTGGGCCTCTAAATCGTTCGCAGATGTTTGTGTTAGAGCCCAGGGGAGTGGAAAAGATTCCAAATGTAGGCCCATTAAAAACAAGTATATGGGCGCCTTGATGTGTAGTGGAAAGGATCTTATTTCCTGCCTCTTATTTGTACTTATCTTATAGTTTTTTACATATGAAAGAAGCCTCTTGGTGTTTCAAAGACATGAACCTACACAAAAGGGTCAAAGACAATCAAGACCAGCAGAAGAAGTGGATGAATATTTTTTAAACAGAACAGGATTAAAGCACTTAAAAAATTCCTTCTTATGAGGTTACTAAAAGGGTTGTGCGTGTCTAAAATACTCGAAAGGCCAAAACATTACGGCAAGTGGCAATTGAAAACTGAACATGGTTCTGGAACCAACACGCTCAAGGTCTACGACTTAGATGAAATGATATGGTGGTTTATGATAGCAGTGGAGATGGATGTCTGGCCAACATCTGGGTACTATCAAAAGTGTGGCACTGTCACAGCCAATAAGACTGAAGAAAGACATTAGAGGATAACATTCCCAGGGCATTGTGGCACTTAAAGTGAATGAGAAATAGGACACAATATCCCAATCCCAACGCAAACATTTTCCACATTTGTCGTTCAGATGTCGTAAAGGGTAAAGGTAGGGTGAGGGCTTAGGGAATAGGGGGCATCTTGGTCTTTTGCCTTTCCCTTTTCCATGGGCCTAAAATCTTTGCATCTCCGCCTGCTGGACTCTGTAAATCAATTGGCAGAGCAAGGCACTAGCAATAGCAAGGTCATGGGTTCGGTTCCCAGGGAATGCACATACTAATAAAATGTGTGGCTTGAATGCACTGCAAGTTGCTTTGGATAAAAGTATATGCCAAATGCTTAAATATTTCTCAAATGAACATTGTGATTTATCCTATAAAGAAAGTGCTCTCTCTTTCTCTTTCGACTTTCAGTTTCTTAAGACTCAGCTTTCTTAGGCATAATCCAGCTTGAAGTTTTTCATACTGCAAGGAAATTCTGGCACCACCTAAATTGACACATGCCACAATTATGAAGTGTAAATTCCTTGTTTTCCACACCCCTCATCCTTCTCTTTTCATTTGAGTGTAGTTAGTTAATGGTGCAATTCAGGCAATATGGCCCATTAAAGAGAAAAGGGGTTTTGCTTTACTCTGATGGAGGAGTCATTTTGCTTTTTAAGGTTGAGAAGGTGGGGGTCACGTTTTTCTGGTCTGTTTCCATTGAAATTTCAGATCCACTTCCGACCTCAAACTCTTGATAGTCTTCTTTCTTCACTTTAAAGACCCCGGATAAAGTTTGCTCATAATGGTTCTAACTGACAAGTTATCTGACCAATCTGACTCAAACTGAGCTCAAACATACTACTGGACTATTGAAAATGCATACTGATGTAAAAGTAAACATTTTCATGTTTGAAAGTAAATAATTTTGGCTTGCAATACTAAAGAGTGGGAGTCAGTAGGAACATACACCATGTATTTTTATATGTCAGAACATTAGCAAAAGGATAGTTTATTTAGGCTCTGCTGGTGTTAAAATTGTATAAACGTGTTTGTTCACCACTATTAGAAAATATAGAATGTGTCAAATATTTGATCCTGCATGACAACAAGATCAAGGCCAGTTGTTATCAAATGCTATCAAACTGGTCATAACTGCATGGATGTGATGTAAATGTGGGTATACTATTCAATTAAGAAAAACAAACTCAAGATTTTCTAGACATAAACAGCCTCTTATTTTAGGGTTTGGGAGATGCTGAAAAATGTGTTGTTGTTATCAGCCAAATATGGCAGCACAGTGTCAGGTTTCCAATTAGCAGTGCTGAACTCACAGAATCATACTGCTTTGATACACATGAATACCTCATTTTTTACAGTCCTTTGCAACTAACATTTATCTCTTATCTTTTTATAAATCACTGCAGCATTTAATATATAACTTTAAAAGACCTTTTATAGGCATAATTCACCCAAAAATGAAAATTCTCTTATCATTTACTCACCCTCATGCCATCCCAGACGTGTATGACTTTCTTTCTTCTTCTGAACACAAACAAAGATTTCTAGTAGAATATCTCAGCTTTGTAAGTCCTTACAATGCAAGTGAATGGTCGTCAGAATCCATCAGACTCCCGCGGTTATCTTCAGAAGCAATATTATAGGTGTGGGTGAGAAACAGATCAATATTTAAGTTCTTTTTTCACTATAAATAACCACTTTCACGTCCACGTTCTTCTTCTTTGTTTTTGGCGATTCACATTCTTTGTGAATATTGCCACCTACTGGGCAGGGAGGTGAATCTAAAGTAAAAAAGGACATAAATGTTGATCTGTTTCTCACCAACACCTATCACATCACTTCTGAAGATATGGATTCAACCACTGGAGTCATGTGGATTACTTTTATGTTACCTTTATCTGCTTTTGGACCTTCACAGTTTTGGTCACCATTCCCTTCCATTGTATGGACCTACAGAGCTGAGATATTCACCTAAAAATCTTAGTTTGTGTCAGCAGAAGAAATAAAGTCATACACATCTGGGATGGCATGAGGGTGAGTAAATAATTAGAGTTTTTTCATTTATGGGTGAACTATCCCTTTAAGGGTCTTGATGAATAACTTCTGCATGTTTAAAGATAAATTCTAAGATTTTTGGAAATTACAGGTATTTAACTTTAAGGAGGCTTGTAGAGGACCTAATAAATAAAAAGAGAGATGTACTCACTATGCAGTAGGCCACCACGGCTCCCTGAGCAAAGCCAGCCAAGACATCAGTGGGGTGGTGTTTGTGGTCAGAGACACGTGATAGGCCAGTGTAGAAGGCCATCATTAGCAAGGTGAATTGGAGGAGGGGCCTCAGAAGGCGAGCGCCTCGCCACGTAAAACGAGATTGCAGGTAGAACTACAAGGAGAGAGAAGAAAACAATTTGAATAATGAACATCTCAAGCTCATTTATACATCTCATACTTGTTTCATGGCAGCTGAGAAAATAAAGTAAATAAGGTAGAGAAATGAGAGAACCCCCCTAATTTTCCTCAGAGTTCTGAAAAAACAGAAGCCTTATGATATGCATTTGGAGGATTTGCCTCTCCTCACAATCCAAAACTACATTAGGGAGGTGACATGCATCTTCTCTATAGTCTCCTAGAACCAAGGACCCCTAGTAGAGGAAGTTTTCTGGGAACAGGAAGGCTCATTAGGGTAAGAAAACAACCCTGAAGTGAGGGTTAAAGATGACAATCCGGGAGCCCATCAGTCCAGAAACCCTTCAAACAGGGTCAGTCAAGGATCCTGTGTTCATCGCCCTCCCTTAATCATCCATCACCACAAGAGGAAGATTTCCTTTAAGCTCAAAATGGACAACAGCAAACTCTGAACACACCCTTACACAGACACAAACATAGAAGGACTCACTCAGACGAGTCCCAAAACTGTTAGACAAAACAAACATTAGCCATCTTGAGCTTTGCGCTTTCAAATGAAAGTGTGTACCAGGTCATGTCTGATTTCCTAAACAGCTTTCCTCACTCCATTGGCATTGTGTGCGTAAAGAGGAAGGAATCCCTCCCTAAGGATGTTTGGGAGTTGGAGTTTCCTTACTGGCTGAGGTTCTCAGATGATGCGAGGTTGGGTGTGCCTCTTAAAAGCAGACTGACAGCACTTCAAGACTTTATGGGCGTTTCTTCAACTATGGGCACTTCCATGTGCTAGGGGTTGACTTTTATTAAAATAATCAGATTTCAACATTTTTATTTTTTAAATGTTTTATATGAAGGTCACATTCCTCTTGGAAACGTTTTTCCATGCCTTCATTGTTTGTTTTGACTTCTTCTCAAATGCCTTGTATTTACAAATGTTATTGCCGTAGCCCCAGACCCAGGCTTTCAATCTTAAAATATGTGAATCCAATCATAAAAAAAAAAAAAAAGAATTTAATTTTAATTTACTATGATATTCTATAAGAAAAAGTTTAAAAATGAGATGTTATATGCAAAGAAAATAAAGAAAAATAGTACAAAGTGAAATATATTCTATGTAGCATTAGTAAGACAAATTGTTTTATGTTTAAAATGCCATTTCCATCACAAAATTCTTTAAAGGGGACCTATTATGCAAAATTCACATTTGTACATAAATGTGTGTTGGCAGTGTGTACACAACCAACCTACAATGTTAAAAGTCCACCCACTCCTGTGTCTTATATTTCTATTCATCAAAAACAGTGTGTCAAAATGAATGGTTTTCATTTGTGCTCTAAAGTGATGTCACAATAGAGCAGGCCTCACCCGCGAATGGTAACAGACTCCACCCTATTATCATAGATCCTCCCCTGAGTGATCTACACACAGTCCGCCATTTTTTCCACGCAGGAGCAGATACAGTGAGAAGAATAATGTCTCAGCTTCGTAAGCGTCATAAGTGTTCTGTTGTTGGCTGTAAAAGTGAACATAAGATTCTTCATGTACTCCCGGCATCAGAGCCACTGAAGACACAGTGGACAAGTTTTGTTTTTGAAGGAAATGTGCCCCAAAACATAAAAAATTGTTTTGTATGTTTTTGCAAATCATTTTACACCGGACTGCTTTGTGAATGAGTCAATTTAAAGCAGGACTTTTAAAAACTTTGATTCTCAAGCATGGATCAGTACCAACTGTTTGTGTTCCAGCTTTATATCCTGAAGATGTAAGTATCGCACTTTATATTTTGTGAATGTTTGCAATTCGCCTTTCTGAATGTGCTTTTTAGCTGATTCCACGGCTAATGCAGCTAAACTTAGCATAGTCTCTGATTGTACTTCCAGAGACCAGAGCTATGTCGGGGGCGGGGAGCAGCAGCTCATTTGCATTTAAAGAGATACACACGAAAACAGCATGTTTTTGATTCCACCCAAAAAGAGGCATTTACAACATGGTATAATAAATTATCCGTGGGGTATTTTAAGCTGAAACTTCACAGACACATTCTGGGGACACCTGAGGCTTATATTACATCTTGTAAAAAAAGGGGCATAATAGGTCTCCTTTAAAACACAATATATAGAGTGAGGTCAAAATAAAAAAAACAACAGAATTCTCCCATGATGCATGTTGGACATAAACTATTGGATGTTTTTAGTGGACAAATAATACATTCATTAGTGAGCGTTTAAACAAGTTTGTTTTAAGAGAGGTTCTTTTCTAAAAGTCCACAGGGCCAAAATTGTCCATAGTTGAAGTGACTTCTGATATCTGGAATTCTTAAGGCAATGTCTTTTGATTTCTGTTGTATTTAATTGAGCTGTTGATTAACATCACTGCTACAACCATCAAAAAATGTTTACAACACGCCATCTGCAGTATGACTGCATATAAACCTAACTCTCCACTAATTTTCAATTGATCTTATCCTCACAGAACGGAAGGATGGCAGCACAATAAGCATCTGTTTGTGTTTATGAGAGCCCATGTGTTTGTATCTGTGTGGCCTGCAGTCCCTTTACTTTAATTTACACTAGGGCATGAAAGCAGGAAGCCCTTAGAAATATGACTACAAAAGTCATTATTGTTTGTAGTCTGAAATACGGACCATCGCTTCTTTAGATGGCTGAAGGTCATCTGAGGTGAAAGATAAATCAATTCATATTCATGTTGGTCAGCTTGGCCTCAATGTTGGCAGCAAGGCAGCAATGAGGGAATTTCTAACCAAGGAGCTGTAGCAATTTCAACCACATAATTCATTATACTCGGCATTCAAATCCCTAAACAATTTACTGAAAAGAAAAATGAAAAACAAACGTGTCAATAAAGCCTTTGATCACAGCAAGTGAATGTTTTTAAACTTCACATATGTGGCTTGTGGAGACAGAGGTCTGGCTGATTATGTCTGTCATACTAAATTACTTGACGGCTGTAAACAAAATCACAAAAGTGCATACTAATTAGTTAGGATTGTTAAAATGTAGGGGGGCAAAACCCAGAACATCAAACTTCTTGAGCAATCCCATCAGTCACTATAATGGGATTCTCCTTAAGTTTATGCATTTAAAGTGTGTTTTTCTCTAATGTACTCGTATAATTTTATTGCGTTTTGATTTACAAAGTTTCTCACATGTCACATATGACAAATGGGGAACAAAATAATTTTGTTATTGTACATATTGTTCCCAAAGGCTTTCTGCGCCAGCTGGTTTCATCAAAATTAACTTGACAAATAAATTATAAATAGAAGAAATTGCAGTTCAGCTCTTCAAACTAGCGTGCCTTAACTAGAGCCAAAAGTGATATTCCCATGCTCTTTTTCTCTCCAACAGGTTTCGTTCCACAATGCCGCATAACGCATGGAATGCTATTGTGATTTTACTTGAGAACACAACACAAACAAGGAAACCAGGGCCTCAGGGTGACACCCACCATATGCTCATTTATGCATGAAAGGGAACTGGAAAAAAGAAAAAGTATATCCATTGCATACCCAAAAATCCCCACTTAATAGTGAGCCATTGAATTTGTGCCGGGAAACACAAAAAAAGCAATTAGAACCAACCTCCTTACCAGCAATTACATACAGTACATCTTTTCTAAACGGCATGCTTAAAGGATTATTTCACCCAAAATAAAAATTCTCTAATTTGGGAGTCTTTATTTATTCATTTTACTCACCCATGTTTACTTATTTGGAACAGATAACCATAAAAGTAGATTTTCTTTTAATAATCATCAGCGGTCAAGCTTCAAAAAGGACAGAAATCACAATAAATGTAACGTTTTCAGATTAAAAAAATGGCACATCATCATCATTAATGGGAAAAAAAAGCACTGATTCTCACATATTTGGTAACCAAATGTGATGGTTGTATGGCTTCAGATGACCTAGAATAAAAGACCTGGGTGCAAAGCGCAGAGCTACGCGCAAAGACCGTGTGCTTTGCCTTATCCAAATTTTGATAGAGTTCTAATTCTAAGCGCAATTTTCGTGCCAGTGCAAAGTCCAAATTCAGTTCCTGCATTTGTAGTTTGGAGATTCCACCAGCAAATAGTAATAAAGTTCATGACCAAACTGATTTAGCCATTTTATGCAACAAAATTTGTGTTAAACTATCTACAGGCCATGCTTTATTTTTTTAATTGCCATTATTCTGTTTATATTTACTTTTTTATTTCTGACCTTATTTGTAGAGGTATTTTTCTACCTGTTGTCATAGAGTGATTTTTGAGTCACTGCAAAAGTGGCAAATGGAAGAAGTTGGAGAGGGTAAAATGTTTGAATTTGGTATGATTTTATTTTAAATCACTTTTTTTATTTGATTTTATTTTTGTTTAGATTGAGTTGTAATATAAATTTAGAAATGTTTTTGGTTTTATTTTTTGTATTTCAATAAAATCTAAATTGACTGATAGAAGAGAAGTGCCTTAATTAATGCACAAAATAATGCAAGTACACATTGACACTACTAACTTCTTATGAATGTGCTTGTCTTTGTTTATATTGCTAGTGCTTGAGAAAATGAACTGTATAATAAGATGCAGATGCTGCAATAACCAAGGAAGAACCTCTGAATTAAATTATAGGTGACCCAGCCCATTTGTGCCTTGTGCATGCAATTTCATCAAACACACTTACGCCTAGACTTTGTGCACGGATGCACGAAAACACCAAAACTGCATGCCATGCCCATTGACTTATGGCATAAAATAGGGTCCTTGGAGTTATTTGGAAAGTCCTTTTTGGAGCTTGACAGACATGGTCACTATGAACTGTAGTTGTATTGAAGGAACTGTGTAGTAAGGGTTTGCAACAGCATGATTTTTGGGTGAACTACTGATTTTAAGACAGAAAGGGTGGGCCAAATTGAGAGTTCTGGTGCAAGTTGGACTGTGATGGGGTCACGAAAGGGTGATGTCTGACACACAAGGACCCCTGCTGACGCTGAGAACTCTTGAGCTGCAAGCCAGCATGTCTGAGCCTGGAGATGTAAAGATGAGCACTGTGCCTTCTCCAAAGTGTTCAAGTGGCTCTGTTCCTCGGGGCGTGAGTGGGGCCTCTCCACACATAGGCATCCAAGAGCTGATAAGAACGGCAGAGCCTGAGGCCACTCAGGGCTCAGATACAGTCCATCAAATCTGCATCTTAGCATTTCGCTATCAGAGATTAGATAAGCCAATCATGCTGCAGACATTATGATCAGAGACAGAGATGGTGTGATGGTGGCTTGTTGAACTCTGTGCTTTCTGAGGTGGTGTGTGAGTTGCAGACGGTAAGGTCTTAGATAGTCCAATGTCATCCAAACACAAAACCCAAAAACATACACACGCCCTATGCCCACATGAAAAGTAACACACCTGAGTGTACTTAACATACTCTGTCCAGCTTAGAGTGTCCATCCCTGCAGGTGGCGTGGGTTATACAATCAAGTTTGATACCAAATAATCAGATGCGAAAATGGAAAAAGTCCTGGTGGGGTACTAAGTCCAGTGATTGGCTGGTTTAGGCCACATATTGCCTCAAAAAGGCCTGTTACATTTTTGAAACATCTGTTTGGTTTGGTCCAACTTTGTAAAGTTTTCTGTGGGACAAAGTTTGGTAAAGATAAGGGGGGAAATCAACTTTTGCTTGCTTTCTAGTAAATCAAATGTACTTGGGGTGCTTTCAAACTAGGGCTTTTGGTGCAGATTCAAGTCCATTTGACATCAGACATCGGGTTGATTGGTTGAAAGCCTGGTTCAGAACTTGGGTGCACACCAACCAACTGCATTAAAGATTGCTTGAAATGGCGGTCTGGAGTATAGTTCATGTTGGTTTATATGGTTCACAATTGGTATGAACACAATCCGGACTAATTTGAAGAAGTGAACTTCTCTGATGATGTATAATTTGCCTATACATGGCCGCTTGTCTCCACTGAAATTGCCCTCGGTGAGCAGTTTGCATTCTTTGCATCTGTGTGTCATTCTGTGTGTGTTCAGTTGTAGAAGTACAGGCAAAGGGACAAAACATGAGCAAACTCATGTTTGGACCAAGCAACTGAACCAAGTGGTAAAGAAGTTTTTCAAAAAGGTTTGAGGAAACTTTCTCAAACCTTTCCAATTATTTTTCATGGCACTGTGTATCAGGTCCTTCTGAACTGTATTTGTACTACAATCTTGCCAGTTTTGGCATCAAACAGTCAGACTTTACCACTAAGGAGTTTCTTTCCCCTGACCTCAGGTCCACAAAACATCCAAGCCAACATGGCAAATGTTTAAGACCACAACATACTGTGAAATAAGCCTGAAACAGCAGGTAAAAGATTTGCCTGTCCAAAATGAACCACATTAGTAAATCTCTTTCCTCCGTGAATATTCTTTAAATAATTTGCTAATTTCTTAGCCTGTCTAAAAGGGTCTGCTCACTTCTACTCCGCCTGTGGTCTTATATCATTCTTCCTCCAAGCTGCCTGTTCTTTGGTTGTTATGGAAATCTGGAGCAGCAGCCTCATGACACCATGTGGTCTGGGAGATGCAGCGATGCCTCTCTCTGCTTTGAGGTCAAACCCAAACTCATGGGCCATGAGTGTGGAGGTCAGAGAGAGTCTAGGACACCCACACACACTAACTCTTCAGAACAAACAGATACACCGTCCCAACTTATTGAGCAGATGAAGTTGACCTGCTACCTTGCTGTTGAGCTGCATTGATGATGGCATTAAACAGTTCACTAAGGTACATGAATACACCATTCAAGTTTACCACATAAACATAAGGTACTTGTAGAAAGTCACTCTAGGGATCAGAGTATTGCCAAACTGCTTTGAGGCAATAAGTTGGCAAGCAGGCATCTTGTTATCGCCCTGGACAGCTATTTTCCATGTAGATATTAGGCATAAAAGTTCAGCTCATATTTACTTCATTTGTGAAAGACCAAAATCTCCAAAATGGTTTGTCAAGATTACATTTCAATAACAAGCAAATCAGCATTACTTTGCTTCATCTTTGTGCTTGCTTCTTGTCAATCTCACTCATTTTCTTCCCTGCAGGATGATGCAGATGACAAGTGAAATTCTACGAGAAGGAAAATCTGTGTAATGAGTGGCAGTCCTGTACTGACCCCAATCCTTCAGTAGTTAGTTTGGATCATGACCGGACTATGAGGTCAATATCTGGACTGTAATGCTGTCACATTGTGATGGAGCAAATGAGAACATTTAAATCAACATAAGGCAGATGACCGGGAAATCTCCTGGGTTTGACATGAAACAGAGGATGAGTTAAATCTTCATAGATGTACTTCTCCTTAATTCAATACCACTTGTAATAAATTTGTAATATCCATCCACCCATCCATCTGGTAGAAATATGGTGATAACTAGACCATAAAAATTTATCAAATTTCAGGTTTCCTCTGATAACTATTGTGAAAATGTTGTTCATTCTTACTAAACAATCTTTTAGGGGAGTGAAGGAATCGAACCTACACAACGCTAATGGTGCGCAATGCTGAAAATGCAGTTTGAAGATATTTGTCTGGAGCATGTTTACATAGACCAACAGTTAAAACATAACAGGCGAAACGCAAAAAATGAGTCATGTGTGAACTTTGACTATGGCACCTATGCAAGAACATTTTCAAAATGAATATAAAAGAAAGTCAGAAAAATTTACAAAAAGTGTGATGGCTGTACACTCACTGAGCACTTTCTTAGTAGTACTATGGTCCTAATAAAGTGCGGGTGTTGTCTTCTGCTGTTGTAGCCCATCTGCCTCAAGGTTTGACGTGTTTTATATTCTGATATGCTATTCTTCTCACTACAACAGTACAGAGGGGTTATCTGAGTTACCGTGCCCTTTCTGTCAGCTCGAACCAGCCTGGCCATTCTCCACTGACCTCTCTTATCAACAAGGGGTTTCTGTCTGCAGAATTGCCGCTTACTGGATGATTTTTGTTTTTGGCACAATTCTGAGTAAACTGTTTTGTGTGAAAATCCCAGGAGATCAGCAGTTACAGAAATACTTAAACCAGCCCATCACCAACAATCATGCCACGGTTGAAATTACTGAGATCAAATTTTTCCCCCATTCTGATGGTTGATATGAACATTAACTGAAGCTACTAACATGCATCTGATTGATTTTATGCAATGCACTGTTGCCACATGACTGGCTGATTAGGTAACTGCATGAATATGTAGGTGTACAGGTGTTCATGATAAAGCACTCATTGATGGAATATTTCAATAGGAGAAAAACATCATGGGTTTTTCATAAAGTACTATAGCGGAATGATGATTCATGTTCATTCATTTGGTGAGAACAAAGTCTGTCTGGTTTTAAACTAGGTTTACTTTGTGTAAATAAAAGGGGATAACAGCACTGGTGTGAACTCTCATTATGACATCATAAGTGTCTGACCCAAGAATATAGACAAAGATAATTACAGGGAATGAGTATCCCTCTATCAGTCTACTCCTTTTCTAAAGTGTTATTCAGCTATGTAATTCTATTTATCATGCTTTGTGCTTTGATATCTCTGAGAGTTCTCAACTGGACTCTCGTTTTAACTCTGAAGGCCAAGAGCCGACAAAGAAATAATCTTAGAGACAGTTACCCTGTATTATAGTCCATTCACACGCTGAAGAGCCTACAGTCTAAATACACGATATTAATTACATTATAATTGGGTTTTACTTGACTTCAGCTTTGTCAAATGCAAGCAGCATTTACTGTGAGAAGTTTGGCCGGGGGTTTCTGATAAGATCTGAAGGGCATGATGAGCAATTTGCGAGAAATTACATGCTGAAGGTCTGTTCTCTGGAAGAACTCCGGGAATAAAATTTTTAAGGACCTTGTTTTTCTGGAAAGCATTTTCATCATTAGTAATTATGTGCAATACTGGCTGACATCTCCGTTACCTCGTGGCTAAACACAACGGTTAAAATACAGCAGGCCTAAATGTTAAAATTGATCGGTTTAGTCACAAATCACACAACAGTACTACCCAGAGGTCTGTTTCTTAATGTACTGTTTCCTCTTGTGAAGGAAGGGCTCAGGTCAGTGTGTTGGGCATCAGGCCCAACTGTCACAAAAGTCACACATTAATTTAACGTCTGTTTTGAGAGCATTAGAAATAACCCAGCATGAGCTTTAACTGGTTAGCCTTCTGAGGCCACCAAACACATTGACTGCGTTAACACAGTGGCAGAATATGGCTATCAGACTTTTTTTTGGAGAGCTAAAATCTCCAGTGTCTTGGTTACACTGTGATGGCAATATCTACAAATAATCTCAAATAATCTCTAAAACCAATGAAAATGAACATTTGGCCCCCTTTATTAGCAAAGTGGCCCCACCTCCTCTTATCTGCCTTGGAGAGGTGAAGGGGCCCATGGAGATGTTGATGATTAAAATGCAGGAAGAAGGGATTAGAAAGAAAGGAGGAGAGGGAGGAGTGGAGAGCCAGTCAGGATCACTACTTTATTTTAAAAATGTGATATGTCAGAATAATAGTAGGGAGAATTATTTATTTAATCTTTTATTTCTTTCATCACATTCCCAGTGGGTCAGAAGTTTACATACACTTTGTTAGTATTTGGTAGCATTGCTTTAAATTGTTTAACTTGGGTCAAATGTTTTGGGTAGCCTTCCACAAGCTTCTCACAATAAGTTGCTGGAATTGTGGCCCATTCCTCCAGACAGAACTGATGTAACCGAGTCAGGTTTGTAAGCCTCCTTGCTTGCACATGCTTTTTCAGTTCTGCCCACAAATTTTCAATTGGAATGAGGTCAGGGCTTTGTGATGGTAACTCCAATACCTTGACTTTGTTGTACTTAAGCCATTTTGCCACAACTTTGGAGGAATGCTTGGGGTCAGTGTCCATTTTGAAGACACATTTGTGATGAGCTTTAACTTTCTTGAGATATTGCTTCAATATATCCACATAAATTTCCTTCCTCATGATGCCATCTATTTTGTGAAGTGCACCAGTCCTTCCTGCAGCAAAGCACCCCTACAACATGATGCTGCCACCCCCATGCTTCACGGTTGGGATGATGTTCTTCTGCTTTCAAGCATCACCCTTTTTCCTCCAAACATATTGATGGTCATTATGGATTTTAATTTCATCACACCAGAGGACATTTCTCCAAAAAGTATGATCTTTGTCCCCATGTGCACTTGCAAACTGTTGTCTGTCTTTTTTATGCTGGTTTTGGAGCAGTGGCTTCTTCCTTGCTGAGCAGTCTTTCAGGTTATGTCGATATAGGACTTGTTTTACTGTGGATATAGATACTTGTCTACCTGTTTCCTCCAGCATCTTCACAAGGTCCTTTACTTTTGTTCTGGGATTGAATTGCACTTTTCACACCATACTACGTTCATCTCTAGGAGACAGACAGAATGTGTCTCCTTCCTGAGCAGTATGATGGCTACATTGTCCCATGGTGTTTATACTTGCGTACTATTGTTTGTACAGATGAACGTGGTACATTCAGACATTAAAAATTGCTCCAAGTATGAACCACACTTGTAGAGGTCCACAATTCTTTTTCTGAGGTCTTGGCTGATTTCTTTTGATTTTCCCTTGATGTCAAGCAAAGAGGCACTGAATTTGAAGATAACGCCTTAAAATAAATCCACAGGTACACCACCAATTCAGAACACCTCCTATCAGAAGCTAATTAGCAAATTGTCTAAAGGCTCGACATAATTTTCTGGAATTTTCCAAGCTGCTTAAAGGCACAGTTACCTTAGTGTATGTAAACTTCTGACCTACTGGAATTGTGATATAGTCAATTAAAAGTCAAACAATCTGTCTGTAAACAATTGTTGGACATATTACTGTGTCATGCAAAAAGTAGATGTTCTAAACTATGTTCTAAATCTGTGGAGGGGATAAACAATTAGTTTTAATATCTTACAATTACGTGTACAGTATGTAAACTTCTGATTCAACTGTATATTGGGGATTCTGCCTAATTGATGCAAAAAGAGGGATGCTTTAAAAAAAAAAAGTTTCAAAATAAAGCATAAGAGTGAGTGAGAGACAAATGAAGGAGAAACTTCAGATAGAAAGGAAGTCTATACAGCTGCACAAATAAAAACAGGTGGAGTGTGTCCATCTGGGAGATGAACAAGAAAAATAACACTTTTTAGAGACACAAGGAGGAGGGTGAGGGGTGATAGAGGGTCCCTATATCCATATTACCAAAGAAAACAGTACATTCTCTAAAAAAAATAGCTATTCAGCAAAGGCATTCACTTGGGGGACAAAATTGTCCCCAGAAGATAGTTAAATGTGAAAAAAGTTCATTTGAAGACATTTACAGTGTAGGTTTGTCATTATTTCGAAAATGATTAATAAATCAAATAGATAAATGTTTTTTATTGATAAAATGCAAAAGGGTGTGTCAATAGTATTTATAATTAGCTGACCTTATTTAAATTTAGCCAAGTTAACATGAGTAGGTGTGAGCAAGAAGTTGGGATGTACTTACTGCAAGGTAAAGCATGGTGTACATTGAAAATGAAGCATGTCCAGAAAAGAAGGATTTCCTGTAATGAGAGAGAGAGTGATCATTTCATCTTTAAAAAAAAAAATATATATATATATGTGGGTGTTTATGAGATAACTTGAGTTGAAGGTGTAAAGGCCACAGCTACACCTTGGTTTCAGATTACTCTATTTTCTAATCTATTATTTTCACATTTTTTTCTATTAACTAAAATCCTGTTCATGCCGAATGTAAATTTATTTTGCAGCAAGATATTAAAATCAATTGCAAGCATTCACCCTGCAAATGTTTTTTGATTTTTAGGTACATGTTTGGCAGACAAATTCACAACTAATTAAAATTATTACACAGTTCTCTGGAATACTTTATTCTGATTGGTCAATTGTGGCCTTCTGCAGTCCTATCACTCCACTGTCTCTTTCTTGTCACATAATAACATTATTTCTACCCAAATCAACACAAAAATAAATGGTAAACTACATTTTGTTTAAGGCGGAGTAAAAAAAAAATATTTTCAGATTAATCGCGATCTAATTTTGTAATTTTACTTTAATGTTTATTTCAGTTTTGGCTGTGCTGATTATTATATATGTTAAATAAATAGCAATTTAACTGCATAGTTTAGGCCCTGTTTTTATATATATTTATTTAATATTTTTATAATGTACTAAATAAGAAGGTTCCCTGTATAATTTACAGCATTAGCTGAAATAATTACTTTCATATGTAAGTACCATTTCATACCCAAATTAATCAGAATAAATTATACCATTATTTTGAGAACGAATACAAGTACCGTTTCTTCCTTTTGGTACTCACCGATAATGATTCCAATACCTGTTTTTGTATTTTATTTTTTTTGTGAAATTCCTTATCAACAGTTCATTCAAATTTCATCATCAAAATTTTGTTGAAATAAATTTATTCTTAAAACTTTGTAATTAAATGAAAAAAAAAAATATATATATATATATATATATATATATATATATATATATATATATATATATATATATATATATATATATATATAATTTGTTTTTAATTTTTGTTTTACATAACATTGTATTATTTTTATATTAAATGACGTGCTTTTATATAGAAACACAGGACAATCCAAAATACAACACTGGAGTTAGTTTTGTCAAATAAAGTATTGCATAACAGAGCATTACAGATGTGAGATATAATACAATTAGTATTAGTCTTATATTATGATATAGTATTATAACTATTATTATTATTATCAGTAATACAATGAATATTATATAACTATACAGTAGTGATCTATTTCTGTCAGACTTTTTTCAATTTTAAATTGATCTTTTATTTTGGCAAAGCTTTTATTTTGAAATGTTTCTGTGTTGCTATGATGGTTGCTTCTAAATCCAGAAAAGCCAGTTGCATCTTGATTCAAAGTGATTATTAAACTGCAAAAGGCTGCTATTTAATGAAATAAACATGTAGTCTGCATTTGCCTTGCGCTACAAAGTGAATTAGTGTTCTGTTGGCTGTCATCTGCTACAAACAGAGCAAGTAATATTCATAATGGTGTTTCTGTGTATAAACCAAGGAGCTCTAAATGATATAAGCACTGTGTTTTTATGTCAGCACAACACTGGCTCCACACATTCACAAGAACTTACATTTGAAGTGCGCAGCAATGTAAACTATATATTTATCTCATTAAATTGCAGCTTTTTACAGTTAAATAATCTTACTAACAAATAACGTGATTTTAATTAGTTGCATTAAATGTTTACATAATGACATTAGTTTGTCAGATGGTATCAGTTTTTGGTATCGGATCATTTTTATGAGCACGAGTACAAGTACATGAGAGCAGTATTGGACCTGATTCCAAAATAAAATCGTTACCAAATCAGAATCAAGAGCTTGAATCAAAATTTCATCCAATCGGGAAATCTGTATTGACACCCAGCTTTACAACTGTCATCATTATTTGTCACGGTAAGAACAGGTGTTAAGTGACTATGTTCACATTTATTCGTTTAGCAGTCACTATCATCTTAAGTAATTCAACATAAGGAAACAATAACATTAGCAGTGCTATATCATTATAAACCTGTCTGCACATTTGTACATTGCAAGTGCTGAACATCTCACCTGGCCTCTTGTACTTTGCTAGGATCTCCAGTGCATACGTATTCAGTGATATATCCCAGAGAGCAGTTGAAGGAAGAGTCCAGCTTACACACATCTAGGAAGTGTGGCCTCATCCGCCCAACCGAGACCTTGGCAATATCCGTGAACGATTGGCTGACAGCACAGCCGAAGATGAAAACACCAACTTGTCTGTAGAGGGCGGAGACATAAGGGTTCCCCACGAACGATTTGGAGCCCTGGTTAAGGTAATGGATCCTGTAGCATTCGCCAATCACGATCTAGAGAACGGTTAATTCACAAGAAAAATCATTGATATTGTTTTGATTTATACTACACATAATTCAAGTAATTAAAGGAATAGTTCACTCAAAAATTTGTAAAATGCTGTTATTGTTTTCTGTGGAACACAAAAAGCCAACTATCTCCAAAAAGGAGATTTTTGAAAACAAATAAAAAAAAATAGAAAATACTTTTTTTTTTTTTTTTTTGGGTGGACTATTCCTTCAAAAAGTGATGCTGAAATGTGAAGTCAAACCACAAACATTAACATGTCATTGTGTATTAGTACAGATTTCATAGTGGTCAGGTCATGAACATGCAGGTTGGAGCTAGTCAACATGCCAATAAGGTAAAAGTTAGGAAAGCACATGAATGAAAAAGCAAGAGAGAAATGATGGAGAAAGAGAAAAAATGAAGAGAGGGAACAGAAGAACAGATATATGACTGAGCATGGCCTGCCCCTTGCTGATGACATTTCAATGATATGGAACATATGATGTTCTTGAAGGTTATGGCTTTCATATGAGGAGTTAAATGATGGGATTTTAAATGGATGTCTGCACCATTTGAAACCAGTAGGACGTAAAATAGAGAAGAGAGGCGTGGGTTATGAAGTACATAAACCATGCCTTAATGAGATATTTACTATCTCGCTCTCTTTTTCACTTAGAGGAACGCTGTTGTGGTGGCAGTGAAGACTAGGGGTTGCTTTTCTCGAGGCCTAACCATACTAGGACTGAGACACTGCTAATTAACTTAAGCTGTGTGAGGAGTGCCAACAGACATGTGCGCACGTGCGTGCACGCACAAACACACACACACACACACACACACACACACATACACACACACACACACACATACATATATATATATATATATATATATATATATATATATATACACACAGTCCTTGTTTTAATGAGCATGGGAACAAGTCTACTCCAGACAGTTGACAAGCATGTCTCCATATGGGATCTCCATGGAGTCAGGGTTTGGTGTTTTGCCAGTGTTCAGGGGTTTGTATTTTAGGACCACTTTCCTCATCTCCACTACTTTATTCCACAAGGGGTTCGTCTTCCAAGCTGGATTTTTGTTTTGAGACAGTTTTGGAGTTTCATAACAACTAAAAGTCTTTGTCCCATCTGTTTTGACTTGAATCGACGCATACTGTGTCTAATGTGTTCCTCGGCCAATTAGTTTCCATGGTGAGGGGTTTACCCATGACCAGATGTCACAATGGTTGTGAATGTTTTGTAATTCAACACCTCAGCAGCTGCATGGCTGTGTGTAGAATTATCTACACTAAGTTTTACATTTGTGATGTTTTTAACAAGCAGGGTTTACATTCAAGTTCAAAGAGTAATATTTACAAGTTGCATTTTACAATTACGATTTAGTTTCAGGACAAACCTACACTGTAAACTGCACAGTGTAGACGGACTATCATTAGACGGAATCTAATGATACCGGTCATGAATATGTCCAGGTCAAATTTCACACTAAATTTAAATAAGAAATAAGAAACTATATAATTTTTATTTATTTTAATTTTTTTTATCATTGTGAGATTCATTTTATGACTTTTGAGCAGATTTACACCCCAGTTTGCATTAACATACTGAAATAATAGTAATAATAATATTGTATTATGACAATATAAATTGTAAAGTATCATGTTACTATTTATAATACTGCCTTAAATGTACACTGATTTAAATTTAAAACCATTAAAGTAAATTTGACTATAACGCTGTTAAAATGACTGTAACACAGTAATGAGACTTACATTTAAAATAACGGTGGTAAGGTTAATAACATCCAGATGTCAAATGTAATGTGAATTTTGTTGGAAAATGTGCTTAATTACCATGAAAACAATGACATATGTCCAACAATCATAAAGTTCCTAAAATCGTATACATTTTCTTTATAGGTGCACAACTTTTGTCTTTGTGGCATCTTAGATTTACACTGACACCTAGTGGCTTGGATGTAGCATCACTTAAAATCAATAGTTTTCAGTTTCAGATGATGTTGTAGAAATGTAGTATTCACAGTCAGCAATGATTACTTTAATCCAATTGAAAGTGTCCAATAACAGGATGGTTACTGAGATTAAGAGAGCAGCATTCAGCTGGTCATATGAATCTAACATGGTCCATGTGTGGACCCTCTCTCCATGTAGAATAAAACAGCTTTTATTGATACTGATATGAGACTCTAGTCTTCATTTTAATGTGAGTGGTAATGATTTC
Organism: Xyrauchen texanus; assembly: GCF_025860055.1. Lineage (NCBI taxonomy): Eukaryota > Metazoa > Chordata > Actinopteri > Cypriniformes > Catostomidae > Xyrauchen > Xyrauchen texanus. The sequence continues at coordinate 28,485,592 of NC_068303.1, forward strand.
CTACATATATTGTAAATTCATGTCTTTAGGAGTTGAACTTTTTTAATGAGGAACAAAATGACTGAGTGCACCTTTAAGAAAAATGCAATTTCTTGTTTGTTTGTTTTTTTCTTTTGATTTTGGGGTAAAATGTGACCTGAACTGATTTCGGGTGAAATTAATGCGTTTAATTTATTCATACATTTTTGGATCTTCTGAAATGGTTGGATTGAGTTTTAAATTATATTCCATCGAATGTAAGCGCAGCGTAGTTCTAGCGAGAAGACTTAGCAGCTGTACTTCATCGCACCATTAGCTCGGTAACTCCTAGCCAATCACATGTAAGCCATCGCTTTATAAGTCTGCTCACAATTATTGCCGTTTCAGTGTGCTAACACGGCAGCCTCCACCACCCCACCACCACCAGTTGAGTCCCGTCCTGCACGGGGGTAGGCTACTCGCCCCTGCCTCCTATCTCCAACAGGATATGACGTTCGGAGTACAACTTCGGACTGCCAGATGGGACTTATGCCAAAGAGAGAGATTACATTTCTGTTTTATATTCATCAAATACAAGACATCTTAAATTTTACTCAAGTCTGCGATAGAACTGATAATCCTTCATTTATCAGTAGATGAGGCATTGCTGTTTTTGAGAATTACTTTCTCTGAGAAACAAAAGTCAAACACAAAAAGAGCAATGTATCACAGAAAACATGCAGACAGAAGGAGGAATACCTAGAGAGAAAGAAAGAGAGACATAGAGATAGCCCTGACCACGATAAATTCCTTGATGTTGAGTTACTTCAAATTTTTAAAATGGAAAGATGAGATTGGGAGGGCTGGTTAATGGATTTGTGGGATTATGGGTAGGAATCTCCTATCAAGTCGCTATTTATTCCTACAGTTATTCTATATCCAACTATCTCTATGGTTTAATGGGGGATGAGGGTAGTAGATGGGAGGTTTAAATGATCAAGTGATATATTTATATGTAAATAAGAGAAGGACTTACAGAGAGGATGGCAATTAGAATGCCAGCGGCACAGAGCACGGCATCGCTTATGGTGTCCCCGTTTTTATACGGGTACTGGATGGACTGGTCACTGCAGTAAAACCCGCGACGGTACGGCTTGATTGTGCTAGTTTCAATTATCAGGAAAGGCAGACCAGCTACAGCGAAACACACAACACACAAACACACACACACAAAGAAAGAGAGAAAGATAAAGGGAGAGAGAGAGGGAGAGAAAGAGAGAGAATTCAGGTCAGTCACAGAAAGACACGCGCAGGTAGCGGCGCGGCACAGCACAGCACAGCACAGCACACAGCAGCCGAGGAGTATGGGATGTACCAAGCACGGGAGGGTGACATGATAGCTCGGCTTTTGAGAGAGTAAATGACTATAGCTAATGGCTGTCTGGCATAAGGCACTGTAATTGAATATAAATTTCTGCTACATCAAGGCTATAAACCTTTCATGTATGTTTTACTACAATAAATCTCTCAAAAGACTTGGCTTCCATGCAGTCGCCCGCCCGTTCGCCTGGCCCCATGTCCCCTGTCTTTGGCCCCTTATTGGGGCACTTACGCTGGCAATGGGCAGGAGCAGGCCCACGGCTGTCAGCACAGAGGAGGGCACAGTGCTGCTTTTATAGGCGTAGCGGATACTGTCGTCCGCGCAGTAGAACCCACGCTGGTACGGCTGAACTGTAGATTTATGCAATACCATCGAGGGCAGCATGACTATGCAAAAAACACACACATGTGGCGTGTCATGATTCACACACTTACCTGAGAGGGCAGGGCTGTTTCACATTACTTAAGTTTTAAATAATTATTTAAACATTGTAATAATAAAAAAAGCATGATAACAAAGTGTAAAAGAGTTTCGACAGGTCAAGCAAAATGGCATCAAATGTTAAAGCAGTTCACCCAAAAATAAAATGTTCTGTCATCATTTACTCACCCTAATGCCATTCCAAACCAGTATGATGTTATTTTTAACTTCTAACAAAACAATCTGAATTTTTTTATGAATATTCACTCAGATCTTGCCTTACAACGACAGTTCCACACTAGTTAGTGACCACCCTAGGAAACTAGCAAGCTCCAAAAAGGACAACAAGCTCCACTTAAGTATGATAAAGTAGTCTATATGACTCTGGCACTGTATTTAAAGACCTCTAAAGCCATTCATTTGCTTTGTTTGAGGAACAGACTGAAATGTTTTGGTTATTTACTGATAACCTTCTCTACAGAAGCTAGCATCTAGCCAACATTGGGGTCCAGATTCAAAACTGCCGCACTAGTGTGGACTACTTTTAAGATACATTAAATTGTGCTTTTTAGTTATATGGCAAGTTACATAAAAAAAAAAGCTGTGTAATGAATCTTAAAAAAATATCCTTTTGTGTTCCATGGAGAAAAAACAAAACAAAACAGCATTAGGGTTTGGAAAGACACAAGGGCAAGTAAATGTTGATAGATTTATTTTTCTTATTTCTGGGTTACCTAGATTCCTTTAATGGAAATGTTAAGGGAATTACTAAAATCAACACTTATCCCACTAACAGGCAAGCTGGGAAGTTCTTGAAGTCGTTATCTAATCTTTTTAACAAAGCACTATACCTCAAAGTATTGCTACTACAAGAGCCATGTACACATAACCTCACACAGAGCACATAAATGTACCATGTATCCAATACACAATACCTTAAAACAACAGTTTGCATGTTTGGTACTTAAGTAATTTGTGCAAAGCAACACAAAAACGAGAGACTTCTTTTCCTTACAGCTCGGGTTCAGGGCTATTGTCAGTGCAAAGCAGCTTACACCTAAAGACAATGCAGCCTAATGGCATTAAGCAAAGCTTTTATGCAAACAATACTGTATGTAGAGATTCAGAGAATTAATTCAATACAGATAAGAGCTTAAAATGAACTCGAAACCCAAATTAAATGTTCTTTTAGTTTAAGTAAGGGATTCAAACTAATTTAGAAAGGGTAATGTTTGGTTTTAATAAGAACAAGGGTGACATAGATGGTGTCTGTTTTTAATTGTTTCAACCATGCCTTTAGAAATAGTGGATTATTGTGATTTGTTGGGCTAAATGACCTGCAAATGACTGATTTCGAAAGCTTTATAGGCAACAACATGTAACACGAAAAGCACTCCTAATGGGAAGCACATTGTAGACTTGAGTTGCCATTAGCATGTTGCTAAGCTAACAGTGTGATACTCAAATATGCTTTAAAAGCACACAATATACATACATATAGGATAAAATAGTACATTTTAAATTGTAGTTCATTTACTACTCTGGGACTCTGGATTTTATTCTGAGTCCAGCCAAGTCCATGACATTTGCGATGCAATAAAAAAAAGAAAAAAAAGAAATGAATGAACACATCTCTGTCTGCATGCAGCTGTATTAGCCCTTGAAGTCGTAGACGTTGCCAGAGTTGTTTCACTGTGTTTAAGCAAACACACACATAAGCCAATGCACAGCCACACTCATCAGTCAACCAATACACTTAAATGTTACTACAGAGACTACTATATAACATCGACTACCGAGGTGGCTGATGGCACGACAAACACAAAGACGGGTATGTATCCAGTGTAATAGAAACTAAACAAGGCAGTTTCACATGACACGAGACCTGACAACTGGTAAAATTGCGTGGCATTTGTGCAGTCAAGACGGTGCTCGCATTGCGGTTTCATTGTGGTTAAAAACTTAAAATCAAGAACTTCACTAAGTCAAGTCACCCACATCATGTCATTCACAGTTTACTAAAAACAGTATATCGAAATAAAAATAGTATTAATATTGGATATTAAGTCTTTTTTGGGCATAATGTATCTACACATGTAGGCTTCTGTAGTCTCTTGTGGTCCATCCAGTTTTGTCAGCTTGAACTGATCCACAATATCTTGATGAATTAACTGTGTAATTTTTTAAATAGTTGGGGAAAAAGCATTATTGCTAAAGTAAACAGCAACTCTAAACAGAGCTTTAGTCTGGTTGTAATGACTAAAGCAGATTTCACTTTCTTTAGTCTATGTTTGAGTGGAGGGGAAAAAAAAAAATCAACAAATAATTTAAAATCTCAACAGAACACAATAAGAAGTGTGTTGAAGGACAGTTTTATATTCATACACCTAAAGCATATGCTGTCATTCTGAAACCACTTTGAAGTTTGTTCAGCAAGATACCAATCATAATATATGTATATATATGAAAGGCAATAGAGGTGTTTGTTACATTTATATTGGAAAACTGTTTTCTTAGTTGTGAAGTTTAAATTAAGCTTAAAATATTGATGTTGAATTTACGCTTATAATTTTAATTCAGATTCATGAACAGATTAATTCGGACTCAGACTCGACTTGGACTCAACTAAGGTGGACTCGAACCCAACACTATGTCATTCCATTATATGAAAGAACTATAACAGAGACACTCCGTGGATAAAAGCAAATACCAACACACAAATATTGTGGAGGTTTCCCTTGGTGTAAAGCGGGACAACAAACTATACTCACACACCAGTTTGGTTATGTGTTGAAACCAGTGTATTTTTTTCTGTGAGGATTAGGGGAGAGATGCCAGGCTCAAAATGGGTACCCTCAGCTCAAAATGGTAGAATCATTAAAATGTCACACCTCCTGCCAAACACACGTCAGCTGTCATCAGCCAGCCGACGCTGGGAATAATAATAAAAAAACATATTTCTATGTCAAAGCAAACTAAACATGAGACTCAAAGTTGTGGTGGGAGCTTTGAAAGTTCCCCTTCGAAGGATTGTAAAATGTGTGAATGGTAAGAAAAACAAAGTTTAGCTTACATCGGCCACCCAAATGTCTGGAATGGTGTTTGGAGCTAAAGAGAGATGGGGGCATTTGGTTTTTCGTGGTTAGAAAAAGAGGAGACAGCAGCCTTGGTGACTGATTCTTTTCTAACATCCACACACATGCATGCAATAAACCAAAACCTAAAGATGTACGATCAAACCAGTATTGGAAAGCAGCACATTTTGAAAAACTATCCTCAGTGCCTCTGTTTTTCTTCAACAGCAAAGATCTACTTTTTCCCCAGCCTGAACAACTTCATGACAGTGTTCTTAAGCACAAAGTGCAAAATAACATTCAAACATCAATTTAGATGCACCACAAATGCACCTCATCTACAAACAATCAAACCCTTCTGTCCATCCTCTCTCTCTCCCATCATACAGATGGGCAATTACCAAAATTAAATGCTGTAGACACATTCTGCACCTGTGAAAATAAAGAAATTTGTAGAGTTTTCACACAGGTGCTTGAGTCAGGGATGGCGTAAGCATATCCAAATAAATGGTAGGAAGCTCAGCCAATTCAAACCCAGGTAAAGAGACTGGGTGCAGGGAATCCATAGAGCTATGTTACAGCTTCTGGAAACACATGCAGACATGGACGCACATTCCTCCTTGGCACTCCTTGTGATGTTTTCAGACCTGCCTGACCACAAGGTCAAATCCACTTAAGACTGTCTGGAAAAAGCCAAGTCCTAGAGATAAAATTTCTTTATATGTGCACGCATGTTCATGCTTAGACAACGTCCGTATCCACTTCTATCAGTGTGTGTCTGTATATATGCATAAGTATAGAGCCAAATTGTTAACAAGTCTGTTAAATGAGGGGTAAAATGACCCCTAATAATCCTCAAAGCTATAGAGTTCAATGCAAATGAACATTTAGAGAGTGTTCCAAAAGCTATAATGTTTTAAGCTGTACAGAGAAGTATTCATGACAGAACTTTGCTAGATTAAACATGCAACGTTTTGATGGTCACCATAGTATAAACTCTGTGCAGAAAGCAGCCACAAATTCTGACTTCAGTGTGTGTGTGTGTGTGTGTGTGTGTGTGTGTGTGTGTGTGTGTGTGTGTGTGTGTGTGTGTGTGTATAAATCTCTATACTGCCATACATCTGTTTGCGCAAGGTCTTCTGTCTGTGCCCAATGATATTGGCTGTGAGCCCTCGTCATGGCAGTACACCATTGTTCTACCACCCATGTATTCACCATGAGGCCTGGTATGACTCTCACCATTTTTCCCTCTTTCTCTACTGCTCTTAAGATACAAAATAACAGTGTGACGAGGAGGATGGTGGGGCAGGGCCGTGAGTGCTCACGTCCGGACCCCAATCGGGCTAATCAGCCGAGGAGAGGGATAAAAACGAGCCAGATGCGGCAGCTGCGTGTTGCTCTCTTTTCCGAACTGCCACATCCGGCTCATCTTTATCGCTTTCCGTGGCTGATTAGCCCGATTTGGGACCGGGTGTGCGTACTTACGTCCTGGTCCCACCCTCCATTTCATCACAAACAGGCATCACAAACTGAAGGACAGCTTCACTCACAACACTCTGTTTTAAGAACTTTAAGTTGGTGTTAAATACCGCCGTGAACACACAGGAAATGTAAGTTCGAATCTGGTCTGCACCCCCCCCACAAACACACATACACACACACAAGTTCCTTCCCCCCAGCTACTATCTGTATCCCTTAAAAGTGGAATTTTTTTAATTATTTAATGCATTTTGTTGTTTCATATCTACCTATCCTAACATAAGTAGTACAGTAGTACACAGTAACTATGTGACTCAGTTACTACGAGAGACTGAGAGAGGCAGGAAGGAAGGAAGGGAGTTACACTCACTAGTCTGTTGTCAGTGCAAAGTTAATTAAAAATACATAAATTCAGTCTGTTTCACAATGGACCTACGGCTAAAGACACAGAGTGATGACCTACAAACACAAAGGGGGTGCAGTCCAAGTTAAACAGCCATTTGGCATCCTTGTGTCAACGAAGCCACCTTGTAAAATTTCAAACACTTATCTAATGTTAAACAGACAAGTTTCCTTTTCAAGATCTATTTGCTTAGGAGTTTCTGTTTGTCAGTGCCGAATGGCTCAAGGGCCACTGGGTTCAGTGTGCATGAACTCTCCATTCTGCCCCTGACTTAACGCTCAATAAGAGACTAATGAAATACAACAAGGGATTATAATCTATTGGGGCCTGGAGTGCCACACATGCAGCACACACACACGCATAACAATCATAAGTGGGTAGCAGATTGCTGCATTGTGGAGGAAATTTTTCCTTTCGTGTTATCAGATGTCAGCATGCAGCCCTTTTGGAGCTCAGAAGTGGAATGGCCAGATGCCAGACGCTATGGGCAACCATCATCCAGCTCTTACAGCTGCAGACACAGACACCGATAGGCTAGAACGGAAATCAGTTAGAAATCAGTGTTTATATAAGAAATGAGATGATTCTTATCAGAGACAATCGAGTGATGGAGGCTGGTTACAAAAGCATGCAGCCTGAAGGGAAAATATACGTGTGTGTGTGTGTGTGTGTGTGTGTGTGTGTGTGTGTGTGTGTGTGTGTGTGATGAAGTGGACTCAGCAGTATTATAGTGATCTATATTGCATATGCAGTTGCATAAATATTTGTGAGAGTTTGTGATTTAGTGCTTACCCTTTTGATTTGCTTTTTGTGATTTTGTTCGCCTGGGTCACGGCACCAGATAAAGCTGCTGGTAGTAATGCAATTTGACACACCCACACTTAACACACTGCAAAACCAAATGTACATCACCTTTAACTCACTGAATCCATGAGAAAAACACCTTAAAAAATCTTTAAGGTTATTTGCTACATCTAGTTTTCTATCTTTTAGGAACCTGATATGGTTGTTAAAGCTGAAGTAGGCTTAACTAATGGTGAGAGTTTGGAACAGGGCTATCCATTTGCTCGACAAATTGAAGACCCTTGGAGTGTTTAGGAAATGTTACCTTAGCAAAATAATTTCGGGACACAACTGGCAAAGAAATGAGACTCTTACATTTGGACTTGGTAATAAGGTAATATGTTTCCTAAACGTTTGTCTGTTCCTTCAAAGCTTCTTGAGGTAATGGAGGTAGTGCCATCGACTGTGTGGTGGAGTGAAAGTGAATTGCATTGTAAAGCTGAAGCTCTGAATGCATATTAAACACTGATCAGTCACTGTTTGAAAAAAGATGCTTTGGTGAAGGGGAAAGAGAGCCTTGTGAAGAGACGTATAGGAGGAAATACCTTTACCTGACAAGGGCCACATGCCCTTGAACAATGGGTGCAATGAGGGGACAGCGCAAGGGGTCAAAATCCCCTTTCCACTGCATAAGCATACACACCAAAACAAATGCACACACTCACATCTAGGTCTAAGCTTCCATCACACACAAAGCAATCAACGGCAGAACTAAGACATATCAGTGGTAGGCCAGAGGTTATAACTTATCTGAAGGTTAGCGTGACTGTAACTTTGTGAAAGAGGCTTGAGGTTAGCTAGCTATAAGTACATCTGAAAATGTGGCGGAAAGACTTTCTCCTAAACAGAAAACACGCATGCAAACAAATTCTCTGAAGTAGACACCACAACTGTGTACAAACCACAATTTGCAACTTAAAACAAATTATTTGATAAAGGAAAGTTTTCAGACACATGGTGCACAGGAAGCAGTCATGACTCGTGTGTGACTAATGTATTGGTGACTCACTTAAAGGTGCCACATTGTAAAATATGTGCCAGTACTTTGTTCTCATGTTTGGCACATCAGTGAGTTTTGTAATTCTTGGATGGAGAACATGTTGGTCCCACACCCTCGATATAACAACTTGATTCATAACAAACCTGATATGAGGAAAGACCTTTTCAACTGGTAACAGATAAAACCTTGGGGAAACAATGCACATATGACAGTTAAAAAAAAAATGGGGGGGTAGGATGGTTGGTATGGGCCAGATGGTTATTAAATTACCTTCTTTGCTCATATGGGAATTTAAAAGCGCAAAATCTTCTTCTCATCTGACACACAAATGTTTCATATGACTGTGGCATGCGCTGTCTCTGGAGCTCCGAAGTGCATGCAAATCCAGCTGGCTTAACAATATTTGTGATCCAGGGACAGGAGAGCTCAGAGCATGATCACTCGCACGAATCCATTTTTTAACCCAGGAAAACCCCTAATGGAGAAAGAAATCCCCAGAGAACAGGACGACTCCCAAACAGGTCAAGAAAATGAAGAGGAGCTTGTTATAAAAACAGGTGCGACATAGTGTACAGAACAGAAAAATATAATGTGCAAACCATTATGCAAAAGGATAATCACTCGTATTAAAAGCAATCTGTTTTACCACCCCAAATGAAGCATGCAAAAGAATATTATGAAAGCCAAAAGATGAACTCCTCATTAATCCTGTAATTTATTTATTTAACAAGAAGTTGCAAAAGTTATTTTCTTCAAGAAGTGTTTCTTTTCATTGGATATTTTTTTGTTTAGCATTTAATTCACTGACTGGTGATCCAAAAATAGGCATTACAATATGGTTGTTTAATATAAATCCATTTGTATTGATTTTCCAAACTTTTACTATATTGTGATATATATCATTATATAAAATTACTCCTATCATGAAATACGATTTTGGTCATATCGCTTACCCCTAGTAGCCGTGTTTTTCAGGGGGTCAGGAATTGGCTGGTAAGCAGGTGCCTGTTAGCCCTGGCTGATAGATGATGGAACTAAACCCTTTGATAGCAAAAAGCATGTTCCTCCATTGACAGTCATTTAAATGTATCCAAGTTTTCTGACAAAATATTTTTTCCAAGAAAGATTTAAAAAATGTAAAACTCCCACATACTTCTAAGTGGCAACATTGCCATAAATACATTTTGTTATACTCTTTGCATGCTAAGATAGCGTGAGTGATTTTTTCTTTTTCATTGACTTTGCTACAGCTCATGTCCTAGGCACCTATCTATTACTTTGTTTTTCAGGTGTGCGAGATTAGTTGTTCATTGATTACAAGAAAGATTTAAAACCATAACTATTTTGTTATGTTAAAGTACTGTACATATTTTTCCAGGGACAGGGTTTTTGAAGGGCTCTTAAAAGCGTCAAATGGACTCACATTTTCCCTATCTGTTGCCATTGATGAGTTATGGCCACATGACACCTGATCCTGAACTGAGCACCCTGAGCAAAAATGTAAGCCTCCATATTGTGTACTTCCGGGGAACCGTGAACTAGCCAAGCAGATGTCACTGAAATGAATATGATGCTAACACATAGTTATCTACAGCGATTTCAGAGCTTCTTGGCATATTCTTATGGAATAAATTTTTTAGCCACCTATAAATCGCAAATATTTCATTACATAAAAGTATATATTTGCCAGTGCCTGATTTTTTGGAGGGCCCTTAAAAGCATGAAATGAACTTGTATTTTCCCCTGTCTACTGGCTTTCATGTCCTAGCTCAGGAGCTCCTTGTCAAGGTGCCATCAGCCAATCAACATTGCCATGACCAAAGTTTCCTGCAGTCCCATGGCATTTATGGCTTTTGTGACTGCCGCAAAAAAACCTGGCTTCAGCACCGAGCAGCCATGAGCAAAGACATCCAGGGAGTCCTGCGCCAGCTGAGATGAATGGCCTTTTGCGATGAATGGGAATGCTAATGGATAGCTTTCTCCAGGTACAACTAGCACTCTTTTGTGAGAGATTGTAAGAATAGAAACATTTTCATGTAGCATTTTGGCAGGCAGGGATACAATGGTATTCTCCGAGGTCACTAAGGGGCGGAGGTTTGTTGTTTAGTTCTCAGCTCCATTGATGGCTTTATCATTGGTGATCTGTCGAGGGCTTGTGGGCCAGGGCCTTCAGACAATGCGGGAGTCTATAGAGATAGACGAAAAATAAAACGGGCATGAAGCCCCTGTGGGAATAGTTGAGAATGAGTGGCTCATTGCCAGCTCTCATGAGACTTTAACTGGCTGAAAGACTGAAGCCGAACACAAAAGAGAGAGCTACCCCTGCTGGGAACGAGGGAAACACTAGAGGAGGGCTTCATTAATTACTATGAGAAAGGTAAATGGAGGGAGGGACACCAGTGTGGCCCTTGAAATCGAATGCAAAGCCACAATAGGATGCACACTGTATATTTAGAACAGTGTGCGTGTTTATGTGTGGACGTGCGGTTTATAGAAGTGTCTGAACTTGCTCGCTGGAATGGGACCACACAGCATGGGATTCTTCAGAAGTCAGAGGTGTATTTCAAACTTGATTGACATTTCCGAAATGCACACAGATCCATTCTTGCACCCTGACACATAATCCACAAAACCCACACAGACTAAACACTAAAAAGCACACATACGTACACCCATAGAGATTAACGTTCTTTGTGACCTCTGACCTATGAACCCTGACCTCTGGAATGTCTGGTCACTGTGGAGCTCTGTACGTATCCTCTCTACAGAAGCACTGACCTGCATCCTAAACACAGATCCATGACCCATTGCTTACTGGTACGTCAGACAGAGACTATCCCTGATAAAGAGAAGAGCACAATCTAATACAGACCAATGTGGGTCAACCCAGACCTACTAAACTTTTTACAGTCTGAGATAATAATCAATATTATCTCTGAGTCTATGTAACAGAGAGTACTGAACATTAACTGAACACATGCATCGAAAAGCTCTCTTTGCAGGTGTTTTGGAGTTAAATGATTGACTATTTGATGTCTGCACTGTGTCCTAACCAGGTGTGATGCTACACGTTCTATTTAGCGATATTATTTTGAGGCTTTTTAATTTAATAGGACAGGAGAGTGAATAAAATGGGAAATGACTCAAGTCGGATTTGAACTCCGATTGCATGCACATAAGCACCACTGTACATGCCGCGCTTTAACTTTGTGGCCGTCAAGTAATTTGTCTGAAGACATGCTGTAAAGAGACTAAATCACAGCCAATGAGATCACATTTGATGTTTAATATAGGCCTACAGCTATGTAGGGCATGGCTTTGGATCATTTAGAGTTTCATAGGGATGGTGACACCCAGCACAACACAACAAAAATAGAAACAAAGTGACCAGCAAAATGTATGGCACTTGTCGCAGATGGTTAGAACAAAAATTCAGATGCAAAATATATGATTTATCCCTTGTACTTTCATTCTTATTTAGGACATAGGGTGAGGGGAAGTGTTATATTTGGAAGCCAAACAGACATATGACCATTTGTTTGGTTCATGGCTGAGAAATATTATTGTCTGTTTTTGGTAATGTATGCGAGAAGGACCCCTGCTGCCACCATGCTTCTCTCTCTCTCTCTCTCTCTGTATCACTCTGTTAGTTTTGTCTACGCAAGCTGCTGAGGTCAGCGTAGCTGTGCACACTGGCAATCCTACCTTTCTCACTCTCTCAATACATTTGATAGGCTGTGGGGCTGGGGCCCTGCTCAAAGCATGTGCTTACGCGCAGCAATTTTAGTCATGGAAATTGACTCAGGGTCGTGCCTTTTCACATGGGCATCTGAGTGGGCTCCCTTGCCGTGGGGCTGACAGCACTCTACACATTAGACTAGGTATAAATTCGAAATCGCATACTACTCTTAATATTTCTTTCTATTACTGTATAAAGCTACTGCAAGAATGGTAAGAATATTATGACAGTATGCTATTCCAATCTGCATACTTGTACTGCACTCTTGGAAGTACACGCTTTGCTGGGAAAAATCCATGCTGTTTAAAATATTTGGTCATACAATCAAATAAAAAATTGTGTTTGGACACTAGAGACCCCCTTTGTAGTGTACTATTTGCATTTTCTTGTAGCGTTAAAATAATTCCTTCACATTCAGATTAATACTTTTAAAAAAAACCTGATGGGGCAGGTTCAGCCTATTTTTCCTTTGCACTATTTGTGCAAGTGTTTGTAGGTGATACAGCAAAAAAAAAAAAAAAAAAATGTATATACACACACACACACACACACACACACACACACACACACACACACACACACACACACACACTTCAAAAATCCACCAGATTTTCCAGGCACCTTTGGCTTAATAGCTTCAATATGCAAGATATGATATAGCATTTCCCAAATCATAGTATTTTTTAGGACAGATTGTAATTGTGAGGCAGCATTGCAAAATCCTTGTATGCTCTAAAAGAGAACATAATCAAGCTGTCTGTGAGGTGTTTAACAAACATTCCCCACTGAGATGTTTATTAAAAATAATTACATATATATACACACATACATACATATCGCCCATCCGGAGCAAAATCACATAGTACTGGGTTATAATGGAAACGGATAGGATCTGACCTGTTATTTTACCTTTTTGATCTCTTCTCCACCCAGTCTATACAACCCCAACAGGAGACCAGTAAATTATATATTTAACCAACAGAAGACATGAGAGCAAATACATAAGATTTACAGTGGTTTCTTCTAAGAAAATAAGTGTTTCGATGTTTATTTAAATCATGCAGTAAATGGGCCTACCATGTCAAAATAAAAGTCTGGAGATTACAATAAATCAAGCAGCTAAAGGCTCTCATGTGCCAAGTGTGTCGTGTACTTGGTGTGTTAGTTTATTCTGCTTTTAGGTGAGGAAATGTTGATCGCACTGTAGAACCGCTGCCCAGATTCCCTAGGACAAAGGTCAAGCCAGAGACTATTTAGCCTGACACTGAGCACTTGTATTAAAATGAATGGGAGAAATTGGAACACCCACTATGGCGGAACTGAAGCCTCACCTTACAGGTAAAATAGCCAATCACCTATCAAATACAGACATCACCTGTCAATCAACTTAAGAATGTGCATGCGCATTAGCTGGTCCAGCCAGGAAAACGGCATTAATTAGCGTGAACTGAGCTAAAACAAAAAGCACAATTTATGATACCATTGTTGTCAGATTTTACTTCTGATTTGAAATATGTCCTTTGATCGTATTCTTGACCAACTGCTTTGGAGATTTTGGTCTTTCCACATTTAATAGATAAGAGATGTACTTTCATGCTGCATGCATCTTTAGAAAACAGCTGCCCGGGAGTGTTTCCAAGATGGCCTCCAACTAAACTGACTTACCCTGAAAGGGACTTTGGTCAAACCCTGCTATTTTCTTCTTACAGTAAATTAAACAAACAAACCCCAACTACCTCTTCTCCTTAGGGATGACACCGATCCAATACCTGGATTGGTATCAGGTCTGATACTGGCGTTTTCGTACCCGGATTGGGTATCGGTCCGATGACCCTGATTCTGCATGTTGGTCATTGACTACTGTCAAAGATACTGTTACTGTCAAGCTCAAAGAATGACATAACCTTCAAATCAGGCTCTTCCAGTCATCCAAAAGCTTTGTGAATTGCAAAGGCTGTGTTTAATAATAAATCTACAGTCAGCATGCACAGTTAAGTCATTTCTGGCACCACGCTTTCCTGAACAAGTGCCGCTCTGCCGACACACACACACATATAACGCGTAGAGGCTCTTGATGCACTGCTCAGTTATCTGTTATCGGAAGAGAAAAATTGTATCATTGCATCCCTAATTCTCCTCTCTGCCTCTCTCACCCTCTTTTTAGCATTTCTTTACCAAGGCAAATAAAATGCAATAAACCCCTGTAATTCAGGAGAAGCCGATTTTGACCAATGGAGTGCTTCTCTTTCCTCTCCATCAATCCTTTCATCCCTCTGCCCACTTCACAGACCCTAGAGTCAGTGGTGTGTCATAATCCTTGAGGTGAATACATTTAGGGGTTAACCCCGGCCACCACAGCCTGCCCGTGAGCATCTTCAGTGGGGTCGAGCCCTGGGACTGCTCATCTATCCCACCCTGCCCTGGAGCTCATGAGAACAAATTAACACTATAACCAAACTGTCTGAACATAGCAATCTACACTCTACCAGAGAATGAGAGCTGCATTTAGACTGTTTGGCTTTTTGTGTGGTGTGTGTGAGAGCATGAGATCATGGAAATGTGTGTAAGCTTCAGAGTATGTCAGTGTATAAATGTGTCTGTTTCGTGTGTATATGCAACTATCTACTACTGTGCAGTCCATGAGTGTTATGCAAGTGTGTATATTTATAATATATTTTTGTGGGCTTACGCTTCTGCAATGACACAGTAACAATAAGAGTAATGGTTTAAACATCACAGTATTGTTCTCTACACCTACTCCACCCACCAGGAAACATCCCAGAGTGAGAAAAACACTAGACACAATAGACATACAAGTTTAGATACAAGTCCATTAGTATTGATATACTGGCACTGGTAGTCAAAGTATTTATTATTAGTTTCTTTCATATTATATGGACCTTATTTATATATAGTAGCGCAATATTGAAATTTTGACATGAATGAAAATGAGATTGATTGTTTAAATTTGATAGTTCTTCTGATGAAAAACATTAGTAGACAAACAAATTTAGATGTGATTTAGGATATTTATACATCTTTATACAGTGTATGGTAATGAATAGACTGTCCTTCTATCCCACACAGCCTCTTAATGAAATGTTTTGAATAAGGTCTGTATACATCACTTTTTTGGGCAGTTTTTATTGGGAATGGGATTTGGAAATGTTACAAGAAATCACATTGCTCGTTTGAGCACTACGGCTCTTAGTGTCAGAACTTGCGCGCTGATCCACAGCTGCGTTATCAATATCGGAACTCAATTAACTAAATTAAAGTCTAATAAAATGGCATAAAGTCTAGCATTTCCACAAGTTGTACATTTAACTAGCATTCCTCTGCATAAATTTGAACAAGCATCTGTTGATAGGGGGAATATTGAATCACATTCAGAAATTGAGTTTTGGAGCCAGAAAGACTCAACACGTTCCTTACTAAATTACATTACAATATGTGACTTGTATAAATGCGCTGACTCCAAAGACAGTAGACAAATCATAGATATGAATGATTTCTCACTAGAGCAGTTTTAGAGCTTGAAATGGATATATTTTTCTTATTTTTGAAAGTATCTCTGCTGTGTGTGATGCTCTCATGGTTTTTGGTTGCCAGTATGTCACAATGACAACTGAACTATTAATAACTGTTTTCAATACAAATGTTAGCAATTCACAATTAATGTACTTTTAATGTAATTTTGATAATACTTTATAAAAAGGCTTAATTTCTTTAACATTAGTTAATGCATTATGTATCATGAACAATGAACAATATATTTTTACAGCATTTATTAATCAATATTAGTTCATAAAAATACAGTTGTTAATTGTTAGTTCATAGTGCAATAATGTGCATTAGCTAAAACAACTTTTTATTTAGTAAATGTTGTAACTAACATTAAGTTCATTAGTTCATATTAACAAATGGAACCTTTTTGTAAAGTGTTGCTGTAATTTTACAGTGTGGGGCATAAACATATACTGTAACTGCAGCATATAACTTGCAAAAGTG
This sequence comes from Xyrauchen texanus, assembly GCF_025860055.1. NCBI lineage: Eukaryota > Metazoa > Chordata > Actinopteri > Cypriniformes > Catostomidae > Xyrauchen > Xyrauchen texanus. The sequence goes on from NC_068303.1 coordinate 28,501,900, forward strand.
TGGCAAAGGGCTCTTTAAGAAAAAAAATATATATATATATCTCGGTATCGGCCGATCTTAGTGTAAAATAAATAAATAAATAAATAAAACAAAAAAAAACCTGAGCTTTACATTCATACAATATCTTAGAAAAACGACTATATTTTAACTGAGAAATACTCAGAGAAATATTCATTAGAGTTAAGGAGAATTCAGACTGCAAAAGCATGGCAAACAATGATTTTGAATCTGAAAAGACTTGTATTTGATCTATATTGAATACCATTTCATCGGAGTATTATCCAAGCCATTAGCTGAATATTAGCTTTAGTGACACCGGTCTCATTAGCATATGAATGAACACAGTGTGGCTGCCCTTTAGGGGCCAGCTAGGCTTACACTCAAGAATGTTGAGCACCCTGGACTTAATCCATATGACCCAGAAAAAGTAAAAGAGCAAGAGAGAGAGAGCGAGAGGTGAGTGCGTGAAGGGGCTAAGGTCACCCTTGGCCTTTCGGTCACCGATGTTTTACAGATGACCACACTACAAGAAATCCCATTCCAGAAAACAAATGCACACACTTTTAAATACAAAAACACACTCACTCCTCAAAAATCACATTCCTGTAAACACCCTGGAATTATAATTAAGCTGAGCTAACTGAGGCAATTGTTTCTTACTGTGGTTTAGAATAGTCGTGCCACTGTTACAGCTACTGCTGTTGAATGGCTGATCCACCGCACACACTCATACACACACAATACCTCATTTGCCGAAACAATAGCTGAGAGGATACAATATAGACCACCGGGAGAAAATAGGCTACAATTTCTATCCAAACAAAGAAATAATTTGTGTTTACCTCATAGAGAGGCATACAAGCAACGCAGGGGTTTTTCATACTTGATTCTACACAATTAAGAACTTACATTATTGTTTGATCGCAAACAGAGAACTGTAAACTACAAGAGATAAATGTCCACTGATCACACTGAACAGCAACCACACTCGGAGGAATTTATTGACCATAACTAAACTTAAGTGTTGTGGGTTATGACAAGAAAGCGCTCTTAAGAAAACCATTTGGATAAAGTTGTTCCCTACACTAGGGTTGGGTGATTTATCAGATGTTCACTGGCGTTTATTATGGCAATAATTTAACAACATTGTGAACATCGCTATGCATTTAATGCACTTTTCATTTGGCCATTGGGTTCCCCGAAGACCATGTCACGAGACTAGTTTCATGTTTTCATTGCATCTCTGATTTAAACATCAGTAGCAGAAATGGCATTAAAGTTGTTCATAAGGTTTGTTTAATTTAATTCCATAAGTCAGTTTTAACTGTATGTATAAATGAATCAATTCAAATCTCTGATTTAAGGATTAATGATGTCATTTATCAAATATGATCACATGGAGTCTCCATGTGGTATTTTACATATAGTAAAAATAGGTAGGTAAGTAAAAATGGCTGCTTAACATGTACTGTTGTATTGGTGCATTTAAACATTATATGTAATTATTTTTTAATGAAAAACAGGAAACCATGTTTTGATTATATTTAACTACATCTTAAGTTTATTTGACACATACAAAAATGGCTGTTAGGTTGAAATAATATTTAAGTATCTAAATATTAACATTTAATTTAAATATCATCAAAAGGCTCAAATATGTAGAAATATACAATTTTAGCTAAATTGCCCAGCCCTACCCAACACTCCAGTCTCACACACACACACACACTCTAAACAGCCATCTGATGGTCACCCATGCTCATGTCTGCCTGTCTAATTGCTACCTATGGCAGGCCACTTCATCACAAACTCTACAAGCATATAATTAAACTACATGGCAAGCAACCTCAGAAACCACCCTCTCTTACACACACACTTGGACATACACAAACACCCTTACAGGTTCTTGTACAAATAGCCAGACACATGCAACACTGCGCACACACACATGCACTTAAACATACACAAACACAGAGCGTGGGCACTATATTTTGACAGCGTCATTACTAGTGGTGAGGCCGAGGCAAGGCAGTCTGTGAAACTGTTTGAGAGCCAGATGACAGTACTGTGCTCAGTGAGCACTCATATGGAGCACATTCCTACATCACACTGTAAACCTCAGACTTAATGCTGACTATTACAAAATAACAGCTCCCACAGGGTCTGACCGGTATTGGTGAGACATGGCAGCCATTAGCAGCCAACTTCTGAAATCCTGTGTCAGGTTTAAGGGAATTCAGCTTGACTTTTGGTAAGCGACAGTGTAGGTGTTATTTTTATCTGATGTGTCACATCATTATGTAATGTGCAGAAAAATGATCTAGGTTTTTTTATTCCTTGATATATGGTTACTGGAAAAAGCCAAAGAGGGACAGTTCGGCAAGAAGGTTGCCTGCAATCGGTCTCCTGAATGAAAAGAATCACAAGAAGAAACACTTTCTTTACTGTGACAGCGCTATGGATCATGAAATTTTTTTTTTTAACTAAATAGTACATAAATAAACAGGAAATGTATTAATGAGTTGCTGTTGTGTTCCATCGAAAGCTGCATTACATTGTCAGTTATATCTTGTTCGGTACACAAAAAGAGCCTGTGCCTCGCTGGTTCCCGGCTGTGGCATTCTGGAGCCGTAAACCCGCCATGCTTTTCCACTGACCTGAGAGCCGCATGGTGACGTAACGGGTTACTGTCTACTAGGGGTGTAATGATCCATCGATCTGGATCAATGCATCGATCCAATAACCAACGATCATATGTTATCGATACAATACGTGAATATCGATATAGAATTTTTTTTAAGATGTACCTTTATTTTAATGCTCTCTATCAGCCACGTCCGTACAAAAAATAAAGCAACTTTATTACATTTATTTGACTTTATGAGCGCTAAATAAGCTTTTCATGTGGGACACGGATGTGTGCAGGGTCTTTGAAGCCAAATTGTGCTCTGCTATTCATGCGGCGTGCACACACATCAACCGGGCTTCCCGCGAAATGTGAGCTTCATTGACAGGATCCGTGCGAGTGCATCAACCAGGCATTCCTTAAAATGTAAGCTCTCATGACAAACGCAGAGCGGCTCACATGCACGATTAATTTGGGCTTCCATCGATATCCTTACACATGTGACCCATTTGACTTTTACAAGAGAATTTGCTATTTTAAAGTACCATGGAGCAGTTCAACCATGTGAAACATCTTGACAACGCCGACATTCTGAACAGCACTAATGAGGGAAAGAGAAACACCTGCTCCGCTTCAGCATCAGTTATATGATTTTACACATCTACACATCAACATCCTTACTAACATTTATCCCAGTTAACTGTAACAGAATTTGTCATTACAACTGTGGAAGTTGTAGCCGAGAAAACCACAGATATTTGGAAACAAGTCATAGATATGTATGTACTTTGTATTGAATTAAACTGAAAAATTTGCTGTCATCAAAAGACTGATGATCACTTGTGTGTGACATTATTTTTTATATTATTTCTCTGTATATTTGTTTTCAACATCTAAAGTATCATATTTTGTTGTGGATGTCCCCGTGTGTATACAGAGAGCTGAATAAAATAATCAAATGATATTTTAGTTGCATTTGAGGGCAAAACTTTACACAATTTAACTGATTGTGTAAAACAGGCACATAATATCAGAATATCGATCGCAGGTCGCTGAATCGAATCGTCTCACGGCAGACTTTTGAAGTATCGGCAAAAATACTGTTGCACTTGTGTATATGGTTGTGTGACAATAAAGTGATTTGACTCGATTTGAAATATTGTACCGCAGGCCAAGAGAATCGATTCAAGAATGTATCTTGATGAAACGTCTGATATAAACCCCTATTGTCCACGTGATAATTTCACGTGACTACTTCAAACATAAACAAACTTGGCACGTCACAGTGTGTTTGTATAGAGCTTTTACTCTTGTTTTTGAGGACATATTTAAACATACGGATTAATACAATCCATCATTATTACATTGCTCAACAAGATCCACACTAAAGACGACAGGTATTGTAATTACATTACATTGTATGAACTATGGCTTAACTTGCTAAGTTCTGTAAAATGTTACAGTGCAATTATTATTAATATTGGTGTAGTGTAGCAGATGGTTGAATTTAGATTTTTGCCATAGCATTTATGAGATATTATTAATTGAGAATCCCACCGTTTTACTTAACAGATAGCTGCAATCTTACAAACTTAGTGATTTACAGAACAAAACAATGCATAAAATAAAATAAGCACAGTGTAAGGAAATCTAACAAAACTGGCATAACAACTTACTGCTGCAAAGGACGCCAGTGATTCACTGTTTATCATGAGCGTTACTGGCTGAATTCAATGGTGTGTCGGGTCAAACATTGTTGCTCCATCCATTGCTTTTGCTTATGTCCTTCTGTCCTTCTTATGGGCCCTGTACTGCCTTAGGTGTTTTTCAATTTGTTTATGATTTGGTCAATTGTCCAATTGAAGGTGGCGTGCATCATTTCGTGCTGTATCTTCATTCTCGTAGAGTATTTTTTTCCTTTACGATCTCTCTAGTTTATCTCGGATCTTTGTAAATACCGCAAGTAGAGCACTCATTTCGTTGTGTTACCAGAGCGCTTTTGATGTCTGATAATTTTGTGTGTTTTTTTATTGTTGTTGTTATAGAGTGAAGAAGCACTCCTTGCTGCAGTCGGTAGCTACGGTTGTTGTTTGGGAAAACTTTACCATGGTGACGAAATATTATCCCGCCCTCCATCCCTGACGTAATCGGTTCCTGCATAGACAGCACCAAGCTTTTGGGGCCGGTGTTGACCCCAGAAAGGCCTTTTCTTCGGAGGAAATGCGCAGAACAGTTCGAGAATTCGCACCGGGCCAGAAACCCACACCCAAACCATGTCAGTGGAAAAGGGCTATGACTGACAGCTACGACCGGTCAAAGTCTTTCCTGAACACCATGTGGCAGCTTTAGACGGTCTCATGCAATTACACGCTGTGAATGAGAGAAAAAGGGAGGGTTCGGGGATCAGGGAAATGACTGAGGAAAAAAATGGGGAGGGGGGGTATTACATTTCACAGCACATATGACCACATCTAGGGCAAAGACTCGGAATGAGGGAGGCAGTCTATCGAGACAACCTTTTCCTCTACCCTCCCTTTCCTGATGTTGCCCCTGCAAACAAACTGGCTAAAAATTATACCAGATGTCACTTCAAGGGCGAAGGCCGACCTCGGTCCGCAATTAAGAATTTGAGAAATTCTGGAAAATATTTATAGAGGTGGACCAGACCTTCTTAGCTTTAGGAGGTGGAGGTTAATGCAGTCAGACCCAAATGAAAGAGACTCCCAAAGGGTTCTCTGGCACTCCATAACTCTACCATCGCCCTCATGGAATGCCACGGATAAACTTAAAAGCAGCTAAAAACGGCCAAAAATCCCAAATGCCAAACTTTTTCCTCCACTTTGATGTCCTCACTAGGTTAGATGCCTATTACTGAAAGAGTAAATGCCAAGCTGTTCTCACGTTGGTTCATTTCTGGGAGAGCTTTTGACAGTGGTGATATGTTATAGCATTCCTACAAGTAAACAACCAACCTCTTTTAGAATTTATGCTTTCCAGGTGAGGGACCAGGAAGCAGCTTGGCCAAGTCTTTCAGGCCAGCAAACAGGATTAAATGTCATTGGTAAGTCAAATATGATTTGCATCTGTGGAGTTTGAACAATCAGCTCATGAATAAGAGTTGCAAACCTCCTAATAGAAAGCATCAATGTTATTAGGGTGAATCTCACAACGCCTGTCTAGAGCAATTTCATCCCAAATACAAAAAGAAAAAAAAGACATATTATTGGGCATGAAAGTAGAGATTTTCTATGTGTAAAATATATTTTGCATTGCGATGATGAAATTCAATGCAATTTTCATGACAATTACCGTAATTTCCGGACTATAAGCCGCAACTTTTTTCCCACACTTTGAACCTCGCGGCTTAAACAACGATGCGGCTAATATATGGATTTTTCCCGCTTTCAAATTTTATTTAAAAAAAAAAAAAAAACATTCTGTGACGTGCTCAGTTTTTTGCCGGCATGAAGCTTTCATTAGACCAATGAAATTGCCGAACGGGTTAAGGTCAAACAACTTTTTTGTTTACTGTTTAGATTAATTCGAGCACACTCAAACTTCCCATCATTCTGATTACGGTAGTCATTTTGTCACCCTCAAGACACGGAGAAATGCATATGATGCAGCTTTCAAGTTGAAGGCGATTGATCTGTTGAAAGCTGTTGGAAAAGGAAATAGAGCTGCTGCACGGGAGCTTGGTCTTAATGAGTCGATGATAAGACGTTGGAAACAGCAGCGTGATGAATTGACTCAGTGCAAAAAGACAACTAAATCTGAGGCTATTCAACTCCGACACCGAAGGAGATGACTTCAGTGGTTTCATGTGCACAAGAGGAGGAAGATAGTGACAATGACTTTCTTGCTAGGTTACTGTTTACTGCGAATTTTTTATTTTTTGTTACAAGCTGTGTGTGGCAGCGGGGGCGTGGTCAAGCGCCCGTCCGGGAGAGAAAAGCGGTAAGGGCACTTACACCTGAGCTAATGTCTAACACCTGTGTCTAATTTCAGTAAGTGTGGGGAGAGCGGCATAAAAAGGCAGCAGAGAGAGAGTGTGAGAGAGAGAGAGTGAGTGGGTGACAGACAGACACACGTCAGTCTAGTGTTGGCGCATAGAAGACCAAGAATTGAGAAACTTTATAAAATTGATTGTAAACATTGCTGTGGCCATTAAAAGCCTTACCTGGAACGTCAAGTGCCCTGCTTCACGTGTCCTTCTTGGGAAAACTGTCACACTGGCACCAGTGTGACAGTTTTTAGCACTTGATGTAAGCGCCCTTACCGCTTTTCTCTCCCGGACGGGCGCTTGACCACGCCCCGCTGCCACACCGTTAAAGCCTATTTATTTTGTTACGTGTTTCGTTAAAGCCTATTTATTTTTGTTACAAGCCGTGTTTCGTTAAAGCCTGTGTAAAGTTCATTTGTTTCAATGTACCGGTAGGCACCTGCGGCTTATAGACAATCTGGAAAGTTAATAATCAATGACCTCATAATTTTCCCTTTTCAATATAACTAATATAATGTTAACACTGTCCCTGACAACCATGTCACTCATGTTTATCACATCTGTTTGTCAGTGCAGTCAGTAATGTAGAAAGGTAAACAGAAAATCTTTTGGCAGATCAGCAGACAACTGTGCGGTGGTGGATTGTGTCTGTTGAGTGTGGATTTCATGATACGTTGTTACCTAGTTGGTGAGACACAATGCTGGAAAGTAAATAAACAATGTCCTTGTTTACTCTCTGTGACAAAGTGTTTATAGCTAACTTGCTAACCACATAGCTACTTTCATTGCCTGTCAGCTGAGTGGAAGCTAATGTGTAAACATGTATTCACCAAACTATTTTGTTCAGGATTCGCAGTTTGCTACCCCTTTCAAGCGAACAATTCCAGTCATTGCATTTACAAAATTTAATATTTAAAAGTCTGGTTTTCCACCGTTGAATGTTTCCCCAGAACTTGTATAGCAGAATACGGTGTAACACCACTGCCGCTGTTTATCTCTTGACTCAGCAGCAGCAAACCACGAGTTATTGTTTGTGACTCTTTGGTTATACAATAACAGCAAAATATTGCTGGTGATGTTTTGATAATCAAGAAAAGTGTACTTTAGTACAATTTAGAGGTACTTTACTTTCATGGCATTTTCTATTACTTTATACTTCCACTCCACTACATTTCAGAGGGAAATATTGTACTTTTCCACTGCATTTATTTTTTTAACAGCTATAGTTGCTAGTTAATTTTCAAATCAATATTTTATATGTAAAATATATGATCAGTTAAAATGAAAAATACCCATCTTAAAAATGTTCTTTACTCTTATCACCTACAGATGGCTTTAAAGCGACAGTGAACAGGCAGTAAGGTGTGGTTATCTGCAATACCTGCAAAGCAAAGATAAGCCAGTGATCTAGAAAATCCAGTCAAAAGAATAACACCAATGTGTGGTATCACCTGAAAGTGAGACCAGCTCAAAAATGAACTATATCAGCCACCAGATCAGTAATCTGTGAATTTTCCGGTAAAATCGGAAAAGGTCTCAAAAATCCCATATCGGACGGGCTCTAATTGTATTACACTGATAAAAAAATCATACTTGAGAATAACATTTCTTTTAAAGTAAAGCAATCAGACACAATACAGTAATGAAATTTGTGGGAGAGGAGATGTTTCTTTATGTAAAATCAGCTTGTTTTTCTTTAGATTTTGGGGTAAAATTTGAGATTCACCCATTAATAGGTTAACCTGAATCAATTAGAACTACTCCTAGAATAATTCAAAAACATTTACACAAGCAAACAACTAACATCTCCAACAGAAAACTTGCAGTTAAAACAGCTATTTAGCCACCTACAAAGTATAAAAGAGAGGGCGAGTGAAAAGAATGTTTGGGTGTTTGTATCTGTATGTTAAGTATTTCAGCTATCAGTGGCATGGGCAGGAATGTATGTGACCAACAACCCCAGACACCCTCGGGGGGAGTGACATTCAGGGACACACCTCCTTTGCATTATTATAACTACTGTATGCTAATGAGCTGAGCTCCTGCCTCTCAGCTTCATCTCAACAGGTGGTTACGCTAAACATACTATAATCCGTCTGGCTGCTTTCTTAGAGTTCATTAACATTCATAATGCATAAGATACACAGTGGTTACAGTGCCTGCACTGATAAACTACTAATGAGCAGCAACAATGCATTGCCACTCTCAGTGTGGATGTATTATTGTATGTGTAAACATTTACATTCATGCATTTGGCTGATGCTTTTATTCAAAGACTGACATACTTCAAAGCATACATTTTATCAGTATGCATGTTCCCTAGTAATCAAACCCCACTAGTTGAAACACTAACAGTTTCAGAGGTGAACTAAGTTCTGGCTCACAGAGAGGTGGTTATCAGCTCATATGGGAGATGGCAAGAGCCTGTGATAACACACAGATCTCTAGATCTCCACAACAGATGAAACTTGAAGTGCCTGATCACTAGATGGGCCACAGCATCAGCAATAACAAAGCCCATTCACAACCAGACATTCCTCACGCATCCTTTTCAAATCCCCCTCCAAATGAGTCTCTTCTCTTTCACATACACACCCCCCCACACCCCACCACCACTGCCACAACCTCCACCACCAACCCCACAAAAAGCAGGCAAAGCCCTCTTTCTTAAACATGACAAAGAACATGTTTGTTTGTGTCTAACACAACTTGAGTGACACTTCTTACATTCAAATTTGTTCCATATGGTGTTTTAGCACATAAGCCACACATGATTTTTGGCTGTGTTTGAAAAAGAACTGTAAAAAATGCACAGGAAGAGCTGGGTGTTCATTTTCATTAAGAAGCAGCTTTAAAATATGTCTAAGGAAGTTATTAGTCACGGAACACGCAGTACACTTCTAACTTAGAACTGCATTTCAAAGCAAAAATATCAAGCATCTTTGATTAAAATTGTATCATTTGACATCAGTCACTGACTTTCCTCCTCTTCTCTCGCCACCTGGACCTGGTGTAATGCATCTTTTCAAAGCATGACAACCGTTTTGGATGCCGTTGAAGGTTCACAGGCATTTTAGATCAGACTCTAATTGCTTACAAAAGCCTTGCCCTGCTTCTCTAAAGCAACATGTTTAAGCCATTCTACCCCGCATTCCTGGGAACAAAAGAAGCGGGACTCATTCTGCCTCTAAAACTGGGAGAGAAAGTTGATATGATGCTGTGGCTGAAGTTAAATGAGGCATATGCCAGCTGGTGGGGGGTTGGAGGGTCTCGCTGAAAGAATGTGTAAAGTTGAGGGCTGAAGTTTTTTAATCCCTTCATTCTGAAGGAGGAGGGTTTGAACTGACAGGCTTTGAGGAAAGATGAGAACCTGACACTGTGATGGTTTCCAGGCATCTGAACGGAACGATACAAATCAAGCCGCCAACATTCTCCAAGCAACTAATTATTTAAGTCCATTTTTTAGCTAATGCTTTCATCCAAAGCAGCTTACAGTGCAAGGGAGATGGGCAATTTGTCAAACTTTTTACTCTAATTAATATTTCTCAGGGAAGGTTTATTTTCAACGGTCAATTTCTGTATAGGCACATACCTTCAATTCTTGGCTACAATAAAGCTATATGACATTCCCAACATGATTGTCCAGGAAAAAAAATATTCAGTTCTTCGAACACAAGTCGCATGTTGTCATAGCATATGAAACAGACAAGTATAAGTTTTTCAACTAAATTTGAACCGCAATACAATTTTGAAGCACAAATAATTAACCTTCAGTTCAAAGCTCCCCAAGTTATTTCAGGGACAATCCCCATGGAGCAATCAGGGATTAACTGTTTCTCTCAAGGGCACAATGTGGATAGTTCATGAATCGTCCCTTGCTGTTATAACCTACAATCTTTTGGTTTCCAGCCCAATTCTTGAACTACAAGGCATTACCACTCCATACCACCCAAGCTCCCAATATCATGCTGAGCTGGTGAAAGTTGCGACCGGCTGCACATCAAAAACTTTTCCAGGATGTTTTCATTGTGCATTCCTTAAAAAGCTGCTTATAGTTTTTGCGTGTGAAGAAAACATGCGCCTGTGAGCCATTTAAAGATATCACGGTCTGTTCAGTGACACAAACTTTGTGTAAGGCAAGTATGCCAAGGCCAATTGACTACACTGAACTTCAAACCTAAATAAACATTCACATTATAAACTTCTCCGATTGGCAAGATCACATCACACATGGCTGTGATGGTTAAATGTTACATCATTACTTTAAAAAGAAATGAACATGAAGTCAAGTTTACAGAACTTGTTTTCACTACAGATTATTCTGTTACATGTAAGTGATTGGTTAACCATAATAAGCATGTTCATATGCCACTTCAAAAGATGCCAAAAAGGCGCAAAAGGGACCTGGAGTTCACATTAATGCCCCACTTCATTTGATGCCAGAACAAGCTCTCTTTAAAACAATTCAAAATGATGTTCTGGCACATTTGATGGAGTAAAAACAAAAGGAACTGGTCTATATGAAGAAGAGTGCCAACTTTGCCCATCCTACTGTTTGAGATAAGAGTGTTTAACGGTTATTCTTCTGTTTGCTGAGATAACAATGCAAAAAAAGGCACTTGCATTATGCATTGTTATCTAAATAAAACAGCATTATATTTATTTCAGAATATTATCCTACTTTGATATTTTGCATCATCATTTCAAAAACATCAACAGAACTTTGGGCTGCATTGTGTTGCACGTGCGCTATTATTATTATTATTATTATTATTATTATTTAATTTTCTTCATAAATACATATTCTTAATTATCACTCCTTTTCGGAAACCGAAATCGAATAGAATAATGTTTTGATTTCTATAAATTGTATCTTTTGCAGAAATGCTTTTTTATAACAGCAATTACTGCTGCATGCTGTATTGTAATGCATTTAATAAACAAAAGGTACTTTAGCCTAATTGAAAACAAATAAATACATAATAAATTGTTTATATTATGTACTGTTCAGCTGCAAACTCCTCATCCTGAATCTGCATTCGAACAGTTGATATAATACTCCATGTATATTGACATTGTTATACAATTTGACTATTCTGAACACTCACCCAGGACCAGGCAGAAGAGATCTAGTGAAATTAAAAGTTTCCTCTTGCGGTTGTCAACGCCGTTGTTATTTAACGTGGATGTTCCTCCGTTTCTTGTTTCGGGTGCCATCGCCTTCTCATACATATAGTTTTGCATTTGAGAATTCGTCTTTATGTGATTCCTTTAAATCCTAGTCCACGCCAACACGGGGATTAGAGATTCAGCAAAGCAGTGTTCGTGTCAATACGGACGTGTAGGAGAAAGTTTGTGGGAGTTAAAATGCCCACGAGAGAAAATACGTCCTGAAAAGTTAACCAAAACAATGAAATGTCCGTGCATTCAAGTCCATTCAACTTTTCTCCGATGAAAGCTCAGACGCAGTGTTACAGTGAATCACCCCTCTGCGTCATAAGTCGTCTTAGTGAGTCGTGGTCTAGTTCTACGCTACTTAGAAGGCTTTAACTGAGAGCGGCGTTTTAAAAACTAGGAGATCAACTCCTGTTTTATGAATCCTTCTTTGGTCTCCACCTCCTTCCCTTGACTGTGAGCGTTCAGCCCCCTTCTCTTCTCCAGACCCACGCTGAATAAAACCCGCACTCCTGTAGCCCACTTTCACAATTCACCCCACAGACATGCGGCAATCTGCACTGATCCAAGCGGCCGCCGCTGGAAAGATGCAAAGTGGTCAGTGGTCAGTCCAACCACTTGTTCATTGTGATATATTGACATTAAGATATCATATAGGCTATTTAAACGAGACATTGTTTTATGTCAGACAATATTGAAAAACAAACAACAACAAACCAACAAAAAAAGTGAAAGTGCCTTGTGAAAAAAGTGAAAGTGCCCATTGAAAGTGCCTTAAACATCTCATTGTGCAATCAAGGAACTACAATATGTTAATTGCCTAAAAACCATTCCTTTTCAATGGGGTTCATGGTGGAACACTTGACAGTCTTCAGAGTTCTTGCAGGAACTTAAAGGAGTTAAAGTTAAGCTCAGTCGACAGGATTTGTGGCACAATATTGATTACCACAAAAATAAATTTTGAGTCACCCCTCCTTTTCTTTAAAAAAGCAAAAATGAAGGCTATAGTGAGGCACTTACGATGGAAATGAATGGGGCCACAATTTTTGAGTGGTTAAAGGCAATAAAAGCACTTACATTCACAAATTTCATTTTATGGTTTTAGAGTTTGTTGACGTTGCATCGTCATGACAACAAAGTTGTAAAATTGACTATAACTTGACACAGAACAGGCTAGTGATTTAATCACATTACAATCATGTTAACATGCATATTGTTTACATCTTGTGGCTATATTTTTGAAACCGTATTATAATGTTTACGAACTGGCCCCATTCACATCCGTTGTAAGTGCTTCATAGACTATGTTTAAAAGGACACCAGAAAGCGGGTTTGTGGCAGAGCCTAATACGGGACCTGGTGTGTAGGATCACGACCCGGCCCCGCCATCCGCCCTGCCACAGGGTTATTGCGAGAAAGCAGCATTCTTGTTTACATGCACTGTATAAATTACTCTTTACTCCCATTTACATGCGGCTTGGCCAGTATGCAGCTTTCTCCACAGCAACGTAATTACCATGCCACGCTTGTGCAAATAACAAACATGGTATCCGAGGAAGACTTAGCTATTGTATTCTCTGTTGCTTTCACTTTCCAGATATTCCAGAGTTGTTGCTGTGTTTGTTTCCATTACTTTCTATCACAAACAGCAGCAGAATTGCGCTTCAATAGTGGGGTTTCCCTCTTATGTAAAATTCTGGGATTCCTTCAACGTATAAGCGCATATAGGCGAACATGAGGGACCGTCAATGTTTTACAGTAGTGTTTATAAATGGGTATAGCTTATAGTGCATGTGCTTGTCCCACTTTACTCCCAGCAATATTTTGTTGACTTGTTTTTGGGCTCCAACCTAAGATGTTTTTTATTCGGTCTGTTTCACACACATGCGCAATCCTCAAAAACCTGTTAGATTGCTGGGTATATTTATTTGACCACATAAGCAGCTTTCTCTGGGAGAAACCTAGGTGTGTTAAACCGCTTTCTCTCAATCCCTTAAACGACGTAAGGAAATCATCGTTCTCATTTACATGATGGTTTTATTTTTTGAAATAATCAATATTATGCCACAAATGCTGTCGACTGAGCTTAACTTGTATTGAACCCAGAGTATTACTTTAAGGGTTTGAAAGTTTCATAGAAAACTGCAATTCATCAAAGGATCCCTAGAGGTTCACACAAGGGTTTTGCTATGTTTGACAATTTGAGGTCCTCTAAAAGGTCACTTTCAGTGTATCTTTACATTTGTAAAGTCATCGTTGCAGTTACATTATGCTGTAGCTGTGCTTTTCATCAAAATGAAGCAAGATGCAATGCATGAGAACTTGTTGTAGTCTACAAAAACTGAAGCTTGGTTGAAGTTCATCTTTCAGTATGACAATGATTCCAAACACAAGGTCACATTTACATTTTAATTGCTCTAGAACAAAGAGGTGAACGTCCTGCAATGGCCCAGTCAAAGGCCAGACCCCAATCCAATAGATTATGTGGGGCACTGTTTGAAAATCTAACTAACAAGCAGCAAATCTGCCCAAAAATAAATAAATAAATACATATTTTACAATATTTTACCGTAAAAACTATTAATTGCAGCAAAACCTGGTTCAGTGCATTGCTAAAATGTACAGATCGAGTAGACTACACGTGACAGCATTTCAGTTTTTGTTATGAATATTTTCAAATATTAAAATGTTCTAATATAATCCATCCATCCATCCATCCATCCATCCATCCATCGTCAACCGCTTATCCTGTGTACAGGGTCGCGGGGGGCTGGAGCCTATCCCAGCTAACATTGGGCGAAAGGCGGGGGACACCCTGGACAGGTCGCCAGTCCATCGCAGGGCGTTCTAATATAATGTCTAATATAATAATAGCATATAAACTCATTTCAAATAAGATTAAAAACAAATTGGCCAAGGGACTGATTATTTAGATGATAAATGCTGTAGACAATATTACATTCTTAAAATAATGATGATTGTGACTATTATTACTATTGATGTTGCTGTTGTACTGGTTTTGTTGTTGTCTATTTTATTGGCGGAAATGCATATTCCCTTTCAACGTTTCAGGTTCTCCAACTCATCACTAAGATTTGACTGCCATCTAGTGGCAGAAATTATTTAATACACTTCCAGTGATGTAGCAAAAAAAATGACTTTTTTATCATCTTTGGCTAAAAAATATAAACAGAACAATTGGTATATGACTTCTTATGACATATATATGCAAATTAACGTTTTAAAAAGCCATACATATCCACCAATGACACATGCTTTATTTATTTCTTCTTTTTATTCTTCTTCTTCTTTTTTTTTTGTATGAATCACTGTAAAAATCAGTGAGCCAAAGCTAAATCTGTTTAGTCCGAGACGGAAACTTGTATTAAAATGAATGGGAGAAGTTAGAACACCGAATTGACGGATGTAGAAAAGGATGTCCCGCCTTACTGTTAAAAGAGCCATTCATCTTTTCGATACAGACATCGTCTGTCAGTCAACTCGAGAACGCGCATGCGCCTTAGCTGGATCAGCCTGAAAAATCGCGGTTTTTAACGTGATCTGAGCTGAAGAAGCACAATTTATTCTACAATTGTTGTCTGATTTAACAGCTGATTTTAAAATTGTCCTTTAATCGTAATCTTGACAAGCAGTTTCGATGAATTCGGTCTTTCCCTATTCAAGTAGATAGGAGCTGTACTACTATGCCGCTCGCTTCCATAGATAATTGTTTTCCAGCAGCGTTCCAAAGATGGCCGCCGAGTGGACTGACTTGCCTTGAAAAAACTTCGGTTCAAGTCAGCAGTTGCCATGAGGACGCATTAATTTTACGCACTTAACTTATACAGTGATAGGCAACATACATATGTGTTTTGCTTATGTACAAAGCTCAGCAAATGAAACAAAAAGTGTCAAGTTTATAATGTTAACTATTCTTTTATAATTAAACATGGGAGGGTACAACGACATCAATCAGTCAAACTCACTAGTCAGTGGGATGTTCTGATTATGTTGACTCCTGTACAGTATAAGTGTGTAAATGTATCCCCAAATACGTCGGTGGGTAAGACTTGTTTACCTAAACGCTACCGCCCCCATTACCACCCGTTATCGCCTTATCAGCTGATTCAGAAGCTGCTGTTTGTGGTTTACAGAGTTTCTCCTGAAGCTGAATTCAGATCAGCAGTTAAAGCTCGTCACCCAGTCTTTTTTCTTTTAAGCTCGATCTAATGTGCTCAATCCCGCCTCCTGTAAGGCAGCCCAAGGATATCACATAGTAAAATGGCTGAAAAGCAGAAACACGAAGGCAGGGTAAAGATAGGACACTACATCCTCGGAGATACGCTCGGAGTGGGAACATTTGGAAAAGTTAAGAGTTAAGTGTATCCATTTTCTATGAATGTGCGGACGTTACATGGGATTGAAGTATGAACGTATGTTTTCGGGG
The DNA here is from genome assembly GCF_025860055.1 of Xyrauchen texanus. Classification (NCBI taxonomy): domain Eukaryota; kingdom Metazoa; phylum Chordata; class Actinopteri; order Cypriniformes; family Catostomidae; genus Xyrauchen; species Xyrauchen texanus. The sequence continues at coordinate 28,518,151 of NC_068303.1, forward strand.
TTGTTAGCGGTTAATTTGCGGTGTACGCAATTTACGTAGCTGTCGCCGCGCATTGTGAGGCGCAGCTAACGTCCGTCAACAGCGAACAGTGCGTAACCTGTTACGAGAATACTGCGCAGTGCTGGGAATTCTGTCAGCACCACAGTGCGATGGCGCATTCGCAGTCTTTTAATTTCACAACATTTGGCGAACTATCTGGCATTTGGGGCTAAAACTATTAGACATAGTTAATAATTAGTGTTTAACATATTTTAATGCATTGTCATCCTTCCTGAAGTGCGACCAGTCATTTTAAATATTATTTACAGAATATCAGACCTTCAACCTGTTATTTGCATTACATTTCAACGGCCAGATCATTCAACCTTTAAAACCTTTTTTTAGTGTGTCACCACGGTGTATTGACTATTATTGTAGCAGTAGCGCTGGCAGAAATGTTTAAGTGTGTATATTTTACCTGCAGTATCACTTTGACCTTGCTCTCTTTTCTATTCTAAGCCTGAGGGAAAATACCGCTCGTTTTAAGAGTGACCTTTAGCACAGCTATAGCCCTTAATCGTTGCTGAATACTTTAAAAATAAAACTCCAAGTCGCGTTTAGAGTCATTTTCTCATATTGTATCTCAATATGTGCCCATGTGTTATAACACGGTAATAAAATAATATGTGCATTGGTACCTGGTGGTAATCATCTGTGCATTATATTACACACTAAAAACTAAGGCTGTGTACTTGTGTACACGTTGTGTACTGCCTACATAAACCGCATTTTAAGGAAACATGGGCACACACCGTGGACCACACGGCATTTTTGGAACTCTTTTCTATGATGCCCCAAAAGGCCATCTATATAGGGCAGCTCACTAGTGTTGCTTGTTTGTTTTAGAGACAACTGTCTTACAGTCGAAATGTGCAAACCAGTTTGAGGTCTGTTTGTTTGAAATCCACAGAGCAGATGACCTTGAGGAGAGGCAAACTTAAAAAAAAAAAAAAAAAGAATACAGCCTTATTAGGCACCATATGAGAAGATCACACGGGATTTAAGCGCTCTCGTGTGACGCAACCTTTCAAAGAAATGCTAATAATCTACAGAAATAGTAAAACATGCACTTACACATTAAACTACTGATACTAAAATGTATGAATTTTTATTTTTTCTAATGATTGTACAGCGAAACCTGTAGACACGAGGGGCGTTGCTGTAGGCAGCAGAGTGTTGTATGAATATTGCTCCTCACACTCCATCCGGCATGCTTCGGGTGTCGTTGGATTTAAATATCCATGGGGGAAGCACATTTGTTTGCAAGTGACCCTCAACTGTTAGACCTCAAAGACCTTAGAGGCATGTTACTTTGCCTTGAGTAGACAGCTCTATGAACTTAACTACACTTCTTGACCATATTTAGGACAGGATTGTATTGCCTGCATCCAGGGTTGGGAGGGTTACTTCTGAAATGTATTCTTCTGCAGATTACAGAATACATGCTGTAAAATGTAATTTGTAAGGTATTCCGTTAGATTACTCAAGATCAGTAACATATTCTAAATACTTTGGATTACTTCTTCAGCTCTGGTAGATTTTTTTCACCATTTTCATTCAGATTTTGTTTTGACTATAAAGACTGCCAACTACAGTAAGACAAAATACATGTGTTATCCGAAAAACCCAAATATCTTATGCAGTGTTGTTTCTAAAACAAGATAAATCAAATTTATCTTGTTTTAAGGATTTTTTATATTTTTACAGGAAAACGATACAAAAATTATTATCAAGAATACTATTTTTGTCCTAATATCAAAGATCTTACTAGAAAAAAGAAATTTTGATCCAACATGAATTTTCTTGATAAACAGATATGATCGTGCTTGTAACATGTGCATGTAAAATGGCTAGAAATAGCATTTTAGCTTAGCGTAAAGCTAACAATTTACACAAGGTTTATTTCTATTTCTTCTGCTCCAAACTTACTTCAAACTTACTTCTCTATCGCATCATTTATATGTATAAATGTTTTCCATCTGAAAGGACTAAATATTAAATGAAACAAATGACAATAAAATGCAAAGTAATCTCTTCAGTAATCAAAATAACTGTTGTGGAATACAGTTACTTATATTTTGTATTTTAAATACGTAATCCTGTTACATGTATTCCATTACTACCCACCTGCATCCACACTGTAAAATGCTTTGTTGAGTATAACTTAAAAAAAATGTGTTGGCTTGTAATTTAACTGATTTTATTCAAGTAAAAATATAATAACATGACCGAATCAACCTGAGAGCATTAGGTTATTCCAATCTGTCACCGTATGTCAAGGAAAGGACCCAAACGCAAGAGGCATATTAAAAGGTCTTTATTAAACCGCCAAATCAAGATACAAAAACAAAACTCTCTCAAAGAAGAACAAACTAAACAAAACAGAGTAATTCAGAAACTGACAAAGTACAAAGACCGACCAATATCTAGAACAGACCAACTTACATCAAACCAACACACAAAACAATCTGGCACAGGACAGAACAGGAGAGGAGCTTAAATGGGGAAGGGGTGATGGGAAGCAGGTGCCAATGATGATAAGCTTATTTGATTACAAATCACAAAATTGTGTGGAATCTTTAATATTTTTTATATAATGCATTGTAATCATGTTATCACTAGTACGCAAGCAACAGCGAGAGAGGAGCAGGCTTTTCGCACCTGCATTCCAATCTACATCTTGATGTAATCCTTCCTCGTGATCATGCAGCGTGTTTTCATGAGATGAATGGGAGCGTAAACACTATTAAAGTGTGATGAGATTCTCACTGCACGCTCAAGCCAAGCCTTTTCGGTGCAAACTCCTAAAACTCTATTTCCAGGTTTAATTAATATTTTGAATAGACTTGAAAATATTTTTGAAACCCACGATGTGGGTTTATGTTTTCTCTTTTAATCGTTTAATGTCATTTTGAGTGTGACTATAGTTTAAGGAGGGTGTACCTGTATTCTAGGTTGGAAATATCAAGGATTAATAGTGGAATTTTCCTTATTACATCACGTGTTGTTCTGAAAAAAATTAAACACGGAATGTGGGCTGTCATCCGCGCAGACTGACCGAAGGAAAGCGGGGGCGTTTACTTGCACGTTTAACTGAAAGTTAAGTGCTGCCGGCTTGTGATGCGCAAATGGCTTGCATACGCTGCACGAGTCTGTTGGTTATTCTGCAGTCTCTTCACATTTAAATTTTTTGTTTAGCCTTCCATTCAGCTCATGAAAACAAGCTGACTATGAGGAAGGATTACATCAAAATGTAGATTGGAATGCAGGTGTGGAATTTCACATGAATAAATTAGTCTGCTTCTATCTCACTGTTGTTGGAGTGCCAGTGATTACCCCTCCACGTGCCATAGGTTGCTGACCCTTGGTATATACGTATATATCGTATATTATGAGTCATATGTACTATAATATGTGAAAAATATACGTGTGTATGTACAGGCCTGTTTCTGAGTTTTGTAGAAATATAAATCTTGCTCCAAACAAAAATGTGCAGGACTGAATAAATAACAAACCAAACAAATGTGGCTATTTATTTTAATAATTGTCTTATAGCTAGTGTATGAAAGTCCAAACTCAGAGTATATCAGGTTCTGTTTGTTTGAATGGAGGGCTCAGATCTTGAAATGAAAGTCTCTCTTTCTTTGTTTTCTTAGAAGGTACGCGTTGGGGGTCACTGCCCTGCAGTGCTTATGCTTGCTTTCTTTGGAATAAAACTTATCTTTCATCAGCTATGTTTACAATACCTTACTGCTGGTAATGGTATTTCAGCTGAGTCTTCATTGATGTGTGTGTTTGACCAACAGTTGGAGAGCACCAGCTAACAGGACATAAAGTTGCTGTGAAGATCCTAAACAGACAGAAGATCCGCAGTCTCGATGTTGTGGGGAAAATCAAACGAGAGATTCAGAACCTTAAGCTCTTCAGACATCCACATATCATCAAGCTGTGAGTGATTCGTGAAAATGACCCATTAAAAGTAATGATCAAAGGTTTGTGCAGAGCTCTGGTAAACTGATCATTAAATGTAGATTATTTATTAAATCATCCATGATTGGAAGCAGGAATTGTTTTTTTTACATTAAAATGGGATTATATCTCTTTGAACTTGTGGAATTTCAGAAAAACGTTTAGTAGGGCACTTTCAACTACACATACACATGACTAGTGGTCAACCAGTATTGTTTTTCCATGGCTGATGCCAGAAAGCTCAGGACCACCATGGCCAATATATTGGCATTATATACTATAACACTATCTAATGATGACAAATGAGATGTACACAAAATAAGCTGATTTGATGTTTTTTCCTATGTGGTTGGACATTTTGATTGTAATGAGGGAAGAGGGAGCCCCACTGGAAACACTAGCTTTAGCTTAGATAAGCATGAATCTCATGCTGGTTTGGATGATTTCCGCTGGATAGTATGGGTCTAGATGGTGACAAGACGCCGCCCCAGGCAACTGCCCATGTCACCCATGCAAAATCTATGTTGTTTCAATCTGGACACATTCCATGCTAAGCCCCTGCTGTGCTATTGAATGTGTGTGATTCTGTTTGTATTAGCCGCCGATAACACAGGACGTGTTCTTATATTTAAAAAACAGCTAGATGGAGTGCAACGGAATGGAACAGAATGCAGGTGTCTCAAAATGCATTTTTAAAAGTTGACATAGCGTCTTAAAGTCCCCATGACATGGCTTGACGTGCACAGCTTTCTTTGCTTTATAGACGTATTTTCCATTGAAACAGGAAGTTTGGGTGGGACGTATTGAAGGGATCGCCACAATAGGCTCTAGTGTATATCATATCTATTGACACGAGTTGTTTCCCCGCTATTGCTAGTCAGAAATTGGTGGTATTAGGGGGAGGGGGTGTTCTTACTTTAGAGAGCATTTTATTGGCCAAATATTTTTGGTCGTTTTCCCGGAAGAGAAAGACTGTAAATTTAAAATGTTTATTCTGCTTATAGTGGATTTTGTCAGTGTTTAGTGTTACGTAAGCATATAGATGGCCTCAAAGCTAAGAAATTCCATTCATGATTTCTTGGGGTCATTAATGTGTTGTGCTCATTGCACGAGATGCCGAAAAAACATAGAGATGTGTTACAATATCAAAAACATTCAACTTTATCGTTTTGCTTAGAATATTTAATGCATGCTATGTAGTCTATGATCACCTTTCATAGATTCATAGGCAGCATTACTGGCGGTCAGTGGTGGGCTGTGCATTTTAAATTTAGGACTTCAGTGTAATTCATGTCATTAAAAAACACAGTTTCACAATAAATAAGACACACTGGGCTTTTAGGCATCATACATGATATTGCATGTATACCAACTAGTAATACCAATTGACATTTTAAAAACTTGTCCACGCATATAAGCCAGAACTTGAAACGACACTTAATGCTCAAGCAAGCCTAATTTTAACTGCAGCATGACTGTTTTGTGAAATGAACGTCTCCTAAACAGACATTCAAAAATCATAATTTTTTATATGAAGGAGGTCTATAATTCCTGGACAAATCTATCTAATAACATTTATGATTTAAATGTTGTTGCAATATATTTAGTTTCATCAGTGTTCATGGTTATGCTGCCTTCCATTCAAGTTGGATAAGGGATATTCCTACTTGATATCTCCGACCATAAATTAATTCCATTCCCTGATATTCGGAACTGCAATGCTCCCTTTAGCTTAGCAGGGGTTTGACTCTCATTTGAGATGCGATCCTAGCGATTCAACTGATAAACAATGCTGCAGCACTAGCATTTGTGCTTCAGGTGTACAATTATCAAAAGAGATTATAATGTTTTATACATCTGTTTCTGCAGGTGTTTGTTAAACAAGCTTTAATATCATGTAATGTAGAAACAAACTAATTTATCGATATTGCTTAATAAAGTGAATGTTTATTAGTTACTTTGTATCTCCTTGAGTGCCAACATGTTTGTGTGACATCATGCCCCTTCATCTCGGTGAAATCGTTGTTGAGAATTTCTGCACATGCCTACAAGTTGCCTACGGGTTTCAAAGTGTACGTTTTTCAAAACGATGCCATTATCGTCTACTTGTAAACATACAAAAATGCTAATTTGTGAAAACAACGATGTAATGCGCACACGTATTACGTGTTTATTATATAGGCATGAACTTAGAGAACTAGTCCTTACCTCCAGGGCGAACAGACCAACATGAGATCACCAGTCGGAGTCCTTAAAAAGGTGGCGTGCTTTATAGTCCATGGTCACTTAATAAAGCAACCTCACCGTCCGTCCAGACAAAATTGCTCGATGCTTTCACCATCTTCATTGTTTGTATGGAAGAATGCTTATGTGCGCAGGCGCATAGTGTTTCTTTCCTCAGTGATATTGCCAATTACTGGCCTGGAATGCACAGTGTTTTTAGTCATTTTCGCGGATCCGTGTGAACGGGGAACTTTTTGAGAATGTTGTTGTCTGTACGCGAAACTTTTCAAAAACGCACAGTTTTTAGTACATCTTTATCATTTAAACGTACCCACAGAGCAGGCAGGCCTGAATACTTGCTGCCCAAAACAAATAAACATTTAATAAACTTCAGACTGCACAAAACAAGAGGTTACCATACATAACAGAACAATTCACAAAAATGTGTACATAAACTTGCAAACAGTGAAACCATGCAAGCGCATTAATCCCTGTGCATGCTGGGAACACTAGCTCGAAAAGATAATTAACACACTTAAATTAGCAAATAAATACTTCAATGTTTTCTACTTGGATTGATATGTGATGATTCATTGCAAAGATAACTATCAATCATAAATAATATTTACTTATAATCTAGAGCATTCATTCTTACATGTTTGAATGTAGAATTGGGTTTATATTATCATGTTCTCACTTTAACTTATTCAGTGTAGAATGTACTATTTACTAAACCACAAAATCATGTTTGTTTGTTTGTTTTTCAGTGCATTTACTGTTGTCCCAAACTTTCACTTTCTTGCTTGTTTTTCCATTTCCATATATATATAATAATAATAGAAAACCATAGCCTATGAAAACATCTCCTTGTTGCACTATGGCTCCTATTAGTGTGCATTAAAAAATATGTTCATTTGATATGGTTTGACCTTTTTTCTTCTTTTAATGTAGGCAACAAAAATTGCTGTATTTATTCAGTGACTAGTTATTACAGATTGGTTTGTTTTGTGTGTTGCAGGTATCAGGTGATCAGCACTCCCACAGACTTCTTCATGGTGATGGAATACGTGTCTGGAGGGGAACTCTTTGACTATATTTGTAAGCATGGAAGGGTAAGAACCATCTGTTGAGCTCTCACTGATAGTGTCAGCTGCTCACTGCCACTTAGAATCATGCAAAAGGCCATTCACCTCTCTCGCTTTGTGTCCAAATTAGGGCTGAAATGATTAGTCGACGTTATCGACCACGTTGACAATAAAAAAAATAGTTGAAAAATTTTTCGTTGTCGAATAGTAATTTGATGTAATTTAACATAACATGGCACGTGAGAGAAGCACTGCAGCTCACGACTGACTAAGGAGAGGAAGAAAACAGATCACAGTCCAGATTTACTCTAAACTTTCACAGCTTCAGTTGATGTAGATTCATATGTAGAAATACAAATACAGTAAGTAAATACAGAAGCACTCTCATTGTGGAATAAGTGGAGCAAAACTTGCGTGTCGAGTGTCTTTAAAGGAAACACCCTGGCGTAACATCTATAATGCTGTTATATTTAATGCGTTATAGCTTTATTCAAGTATTTATTTAAGGAAGTAGGTCATGTAAATAACTACAAACTCAGAAACTGGCATTTCTCTGTGCGGTCAGCAACTCTTCAATGAGTTACGCGAATGTCCCGATCTAAGGGGGAGAGATTGAAACTGCCCCCGGCTGAGGCACACTCTGTTGTGGGGACACTCATCCCTTGAGCACATGTGGTTGCCGCAGCTAGATTATAACGTGATGGCTCACGACTTATTGAAACATAATATATGTCACTGTGTATTTCTTATCATGAAGAAAATTGCCAATACGCAGCTTTATTATTAAGAGAAAGTTTTTTTTTGTGTGTGTGTGAGTTAAAGATGAATTAAAGTGAACAAAATTTTGTTTTTGTATTGGTTTGTTTTCTAATATAACTATTTAAAACTCCTTTAAAAATACTTATATACAAAATACAGTTATATTTAAGATACATTCTCTTAAAGTGAGTCTAAATATATGTTGCTTTTCAAGTAATGAATCATGTTTTAAGGATTGTTATATTTTGTTTTTTATGGAAAACAAGACAAAAAACACTTAATAACAACAGGATTTTTGCAGTGAATATTTTTACTGAATTAAACTTAGTAAAAAATTCTTGTTTCCTTTAATTCAGTGAATGTAATTTAGAGGTATTATTTAAAAGATGATTTTGTCCTCTTTATTGTTAGTAAAACTTTTAATACAACCTTTAAACCAGGGCACAAACTGAATAATCAGTTAAGGGCTAATGATTAATCATTGCAGTAATCGCCCGAATAGTCGAATAATCGTTCTAATAATGGTTAGATTAGTCGATTATCAAAATAAACATTAGTTGCAGCCCTAACCCAAAGTTGCATGCATAATTGCTTTTGTCGTTTGAAAACAATTGAACTGTAGTTCATCTGTACATTTCTGCACAACAAAACATCATATTCAGTTTTGGAAATATTAATTTATCCTTTCTAAGCAATAGCTTATTATTTTATATTTGTCACCTTATAGCAGCCTGAAGCTGCACTGCAGTCCTCAGGACTCTGGCTTTTGTGGCACTAGTCTGGATTTGAGCATGGATTAACCTTTGAGTCCTCTAAACCAGTTGAGGTTATGGGATCCTGGTTATCCAAACAGCGACTGATCCAGAGAAGTGCTTATGGGCAGGGTCTGTGAGTTCATGCATAGGGCTTAGTCTTTGTGTTTTCTAGGTTGCCTACAATGGCCCTAACTTTATTTTAAGTGGACTCAATTCATCAACACATTCTGTTGACATGATGTTTCTGGATGGAGGGTGAAATTCACACAAATTAGGCCCCTTTTTTCACAATCATCGGAATGTGATATATAGGGCCAATTTACATGAAAACCTGAATTTGCTCCACTGTCTCAATTTATCAATTTTTTTGCATCATTAGCCTAGATGTTAAAGGTGCACTCAGTAAAATGTGTATTTGTTGTGTTGACACTTAGTGGTGTAGATGCAACAAGTTCTGTTACCGTGCTTTCAACTTTCAAATTTTCAACGAGTAAAAGCGTCCAATCACAGGGAATTATTGAGGTAAAATCAGTAATGTTCAGCTGGTCATTTGGTCTCAATATGGTGACGCTGATGAATGTTCGACCATCACCATAAGAAGAATAAAGCATATTTTTCTTTAATACTGATATGACTCGATTCTTCATCTTATGGCAGTGTAAATCATTTTAAACATATTTTTCAAAAAACTTTTTGTTTAACATTTTACAGAATATTAAAATAAATCACTCAATGCACTTTTAATGAAAAAGGTATGTAACACTTTACCTGTACCTGTAAGGCATAATAAAGGTATTCATAAAGCATTATTATACACATGATATAATATAATAAACACATTATATCACATGGCAACATCTTTATAGAGTATAAAGCATCATAACACGCTATAATTAGTGATGTCAGTCGATTTTAATTTTGTATCTACTAATCATGTAATTTTTCAGTTACTCGTGATCAATGAAAATTTTTTACAGTGCTGAAATTTTACTCTATACATATACTTCTTTTCCTGTCAAAATGTTCTTCCTTCTTAGGAATGAAAACAAAAAAAATATGAAACATTAATGCTTTATTAACATTTTCCAAGCAAAGACGTACACAGTATAAAGATAGAAATGCACTGGAATAGCACAAGTTAACACCAAGTAGCATTAAACTTTTCATAAAGTCTAAGTGGGAGGTTGTCTAATTGAAAGAACAATGCAACCATGGGTTCATTGCAATGCGCATTAAATCTCTTAAACACTCATCCTCATTAATATTAATCAGCCAGCAGACTCTAGCTATCCACTTTGCTACAGCAATCGTGCAGCCACATTCATGAGTTATATCAGGGCGTCAACACCAGTGTCAAGCAATGCTTTGAACTCCACTTGAAAAGCGCTTCAAACAACGTCTCATTCTGCATTTTCGTGATAGTTAAGACTTGACGTGCTTCTGTGGTAATTTAAGTGTGACTTTTAATAGCAACAAAGTACTTAATTTCTGTCACACTTCCCATCTGGACTGTTTTGTACAACTTAGCGTTTGATCATTTGATTATTGACACGGCTGTTGTGTAAGTGTTTGTGGTGTGTGCATCAGTGTAATTACTCCTGGCAGACACGTTACAAATGTGATGCTTATTTATGTCTTAGTAAGGGTAAATGCATTAATCGCAATAAAAAAATTATTATGTGTTAAACTTTTTAAATTAATCACATGTGTTAATGCATTAACTTTGACAGCTCTAGTTATAATACATATAGTTTGGCATTATTAATGTGTTTTAATGCATTATTTCGTGTTATTAGGCATAACTTTGGATTTAAGTGTAATTCACTTTTACTTACCAAATAAGTAAATAAATGGAAAGGAACTATAAATTTGAGTTTAAATTATTTTATAATGTGAGAAAGAAAGTGACTATACAAGATTAATATATGAGAGACATAAAGCACAGTATAGGAGATTGGATGTCCGGGACTACTGTCATGTTTACAGTTTAGTGAACAATATGCAGACATATTTCACAGAATGCCATGATTGCGCTGTGTAATAAGTATTCTTAACTATAGTTAATTTACAAGAATATACAACTGATTATGAGGTATATTTTAAGGCATTACGATAACTTCTATAATGCATTTTACAGTATATACAGGTTTCATAGAAGGTGTGAAAACGATATGTGTTGTTTGATTGTGTTAATTGTTTTGAGGATAAATTATGTTCCATATGTTTTTTTGTTTTGATTTGTTTCTCTCTCTCGTGTAGGTGGAGGACACAGAGGCAAGACGGCTCTTCCAGCAGATCATCTCAGCCGTAGATTACTGCCACAGACACATGGTGGTGCACAGAGACCTCAAGCCTGAGAATGTACTGCTGGATGGCAACAAGAATGCCAAGATCGCTGACTTCGGTACAAACACACACACACACACACACACACACACACACACACACACACACACACACACACACACACACACACACACATGTTGGTCTACCTATCATTATGAGGACTTTCCATAGACATAATGACTTTTATACTGTATATACTATAGATTCTATCCTCTAAACCTAACACAACCCCTAAACCTAACCCTCACAGAAAACCTTCTGCATTTTTACATTTTCAATAAAACATTGTTTAGTATGATTTTTAAGCGATGTGAATTATGGGGACACTAGAAATGTCCTCATAAATCACATTTATAGCATAATAACCTTGTAATTACTAATTTGTAACTTACAAAATTGTCCTCGTAAATCACAAAAACACGCACACACACACACACACACACACACACACACACACACACACACACACACACACACACACACACACACACACACACACACAAAGTGTTGTGCAGGGATAGTTACCAAGCAACCAGCTGCAGTTTTGAAGTCCACTCATGCAGTTTGTATAAGGCATGGTGTTTGATTATCCACAGCAGAGGAGAGAAAGAATAGAGGCTAAACGAAATATACCTGCAGCTAGAGCTAGTTTTTAGCTATAGCATATATGTAGAAACACTCACTTTAATGAGCTAGCCTTGGCCAATCAAATCATGTTTGTTAAAGGAATAGTTTAACCAAAAGTGAAATTCTGTCTTATTTTTCTCACTCTCATTTCGTTCCAATCCTGTATTACTTTCTGTCTTCTGTGGAACATAAAACGAGATGTTTTAAAGAATGTTTCAATCCCTGATTTCCATACAGTGGCAGTTGCTAGAGACTCACTTTAAAGCTTAAAAAGCTCTCAAAAGTAATCCTTGCATCTTGTATGTAATATTCCAAGTCCTCTGATGCCATATGAAATAAACCGTATTTACATGTAAGTGTGGTACTCTGGTGCTGCTTTTCAGGTCTGTCAAACATGATGTCTGACGGAGAGTTCCTAAGAACGAGCTGCGGATCACCAAATTATGCTGCGCCAGAGGTCATCTCAGGAAGGTGAGAGGTCATGAGTTCAAAGATATTGAAATACTGACCACTAGATCAACCAACATACAACAAACCATTGCTGTGCCGATTCTTGGCCACAAAAAGCCACTATATGCCCTTTGTCCCCACTGAAAAGATCAGCATTGCTGGTCACCAGCTTATATTGTGTTTTGGGTGCTGGTCCTCCAGCAAGGGATGTAGTCCCTACCAGGCTTTTAAACTAGCTTAACCAGCTTCATCTGAAAGACCAGCACCAAATCAGCACTAACCAGCACTAACCTGGTTAAGCTGATCTTTTCAGGAGGGGTGTGGTATAATATACTGTCGTCTGATCAATATCACAAAAATAAACCAGTGACAGGGTGATCAGGACCCTGGCCTATACCATCCTCAATGGGTTTAATTCTATTTTTTTAATTATTTGTATGGCCCTTTTCACAACACATTTTGTTCCAAAAAAGCTTTACAAAGTATAGTGCATAACAAATTCCCCAGTGAGCAAGCCCAGAGAGACAGTGACAAGGAAAAATAAAAAATAAAACCACTAAGATATTTAAGTAGATGAGGAAGAAAGATTTGGAGGAACCAAGGCTAGCACATATTTAAACAGTTTTACAGAGCAAGCATACAAACATTCAGTGCTGGGTAGGAACAGATTACATTTAATAATTAGATGACAAAAATCAAGTACTTTTAATTAGATTAAATAAAATGTAAAATACCTGTAATCAGAATACAGTTAATTGTATATGGATTACATGATTATATAAGGCAACATCAATAAATTGTTCATAATTTATTGATCCCCCAAATTCTAAACCAGCCTAACGCTGATATATATTCAGTAAGTCATGTGTTTTTGGAAGAGAGGGCGGGGGTTTAGGAGACTGTATTGCACACCTTTGTATGAAATCTTCAGTTTTTTGGCAAAAAAGGTTGTATAGCCTTCATTCCACAAAACAATGATTTACATGAGTTTCTAGAGAAAGCAGTTTTATTTTTTGTGCCATTTTTGACCTAATATTGACCTTATGACATGCCAGTCTATTGCATACTGTGGCAACTCAAAAACAAACACAAAGACAATGTTAAGCTTCATTTAATGAACACAATAGCATTCAGCTATGTTTGATATAATGGCAAGTGATTTTCTAGTACCAAATTAGCAATTTAGCATGATTACTCAAGGATAAGGTGTTGGAGTGATGGCTGCTAGAAATGAGGCCTGTCTAGATTTGATAAAAAATTACTTTTTTCAAATAGTGATGGTGCTGTTTTTTACATCAGTAATGTCCTGACTATACTTTGTGATCAGTTGAATGCCACTTTGATGAATTAAAGTACAAATGTCCTTCCGAAACAGCAAATCTGTACATTATTCCATCAGTGTAGATCTCATCAAGCCTGACATCTTCCACACTGACAGTCATAAGCTCTGCCCAACAGGAAGTCGGCCAATTTGGATTTAATAAAAAATGTATGCTCTGGAATTTGAAATACTCATGTTACAGGTACCAAATGTGGGCGACATCATGCCAAGACATTGACGATGCTAAACTGTGAACAGATTTTTTATATATCGAATGGTGCTGCCATGGCATGATAAAGTATCATCCAAAAATGGGAAAAATTAAGTATCTCGTATCTTCTGCTTGTATAGTGTGATTTACATAAAAACTGAGCCAAATGTTTGGCCTTGCAGGCTGATCACATTGATATGGCTATTGTGGGTCACAGTCATAGCGCTTCCAACTGGCAGAAGGAAGTGTACCACTTTTAACAGACTTTGAAATATCCCTCATTTATTTACCTTGAATTGCAGATTTTAAATTCTGAATATATCCTTGATATCTTAAACAGTGTTGCCATAGTAATGCATTAAATGCCATTTATTCTTTTTTATGTATATTCACATGTTTTTGAGGTACTTGTCATGCTTGAATTTTCATGATATTTTGCACACGCATCAAAGTTGTAGGTCATTACTCCTGGGCAAAAGATAACAATTGGCCATGGCTAGGGAGCTCTGTAGTGACACCTTTTAACAAAAGTGGTAGGTTCAGTTTCTTCTATGGTAACCAAACTTGCTACATATATTGTTCTCATCAAGCCGGACAACTTTCAAAATTACAATCATTAGCTCCACCCAACAAGAAGTCAGTTATTTTGGATTGAATGTGCATTTAAAAAAAAAATAATAAAAAATAAAATAAATATATATATATATATATATATATATATATATATATATATATATATATATATATATATATATATATATATATATATATATTGAAAAGACATTGAAGAAATTGCGAATGGACTTTGATATTTTGAACGGTGTTGCGATTGTGATGCAATAAATTAAGGGCAAAAATGTGAAGCAGAAAGTTCCTTATAACCTCTGTGTGCATTGTTTGATGAAAATTCAGCTGAATGTTTGTAAGGGGGGCTGATCACATTAATGTGGCTATTATGGGCACATGGTCTTAGTGCCACCAACTGGCACCAGGAAGTAAGGTTTTATTAAATTGCTCCATCAACCCATCCATTTGCCATTTGTCAAACACTGGTGCAAATCGATTTAATACCTAACAATTCGTACAGTTTGCGTAGTGTTCGTGACATAAATCTAGTGCCTTGATCATTGAGAATTTCTTTTGGAATCCCCACTCGGGAGATATTTTTGAAGAGTGCCTCCACAACACTATGTGCTAAGATGTTTCGCAGGGGCACTGCTTTCAGAAATCGTATTGCATAGTCCACCAGAAATAATACAGAGCGATGCCCGTGAGTGTTCCGTTCTAATGGCCCAACGATGTCCATGCCCACCTCCAGTGATTCTGGCAGTGCCCAGCTTCCTTGCAGCTCCAACAGACCGGCCCAGGCTTCCCTACCGTGCCCGTGGGTGCGGCCTTGTCAACCAGCAGAGGGAGACAAGGGAATTGGGGGAAACATACAAAAGAAAGGAACCCCTAGGTTTGGGAAGGGGTTTGGGCGGGGTTCCTCCCTACCTCCGGGGAGCCAAAACATGAAGGAAAGGCAAGGGAGGGTTGAGATGCAGGGGAGAGAGAGAGACAAGAGAGAAGAGACTCTGGATCGCTACCTCCCAGAAACACCGTCATGTAGTCCTCGGCCAGCTGGACGATCTCCTCCAGCATCACCAGTTTGTGGCAGTTGACCCACTCGGCCATCACCCGAGGAAGTTGGGAGATTAATTGCTCCAGTGTCACCAGGTCGATGATATCCACGTCTTCATGGGTTCCCGCAACCAGCAAACATTTCTGACCATACCGGAGCTGTTGTGCAAAAGCAAACGGGTGGCCCTGTTTCCTGAACATCAGGGACCTGAAGTGCTGGCGGTTCTGTCCAGGACTGCGACCAACTCATTGCACAATGGTCTTCTTCAGATCTCTATATTTGAAGAGGCTGGTGGCAGGAAGTTGTTGGTCGGGTGGCCACTTCCACACTGCGGCAGTTTTTTCAAAAAGTTCGAAGTAGGCCTCAGGATCATTGCTCGGCCCCATTTTGATGAGGTTCACTAGTGATGAGGGCTCCGGGGTCGCAGCTACAGCCCCCCTTTTGTCGATCAGGCTCCGGAACACCTGATGGTGCTCTGCTTGAGCCTGGAGCAGGAGTTGGAAACGCCGTTCCTGCTCCATGCGTAACTCCATGTGGGCTTGGTGTTGATATTGCTGGATGCTAGTGAGAGACTTGGGGACGTTTTACTTATAAACCCCATAAATAACACTTTATGGTTATTTTCTGGAACCCCTTTAACTTTAGGGCATTCTTAAGGGAAAATTACCCTTAAGGTGCTGTATGCAACCGGGCCAAAGTATTTTAAATGTTAATATGTGACGTTGTTTCTGTGACAGCCCCAGAGCTCTGACGTTCGGTGCATACGTCAGCATTCGAATTCACTCACTCATTTCGTTCACTCACTGCTGAGATAAAGTGCGCTCACTGCCATTCACTATATAGGAAATAGGGAATGAGTAAACTATTTCGAACACCGCGATTGATTTTGTTACCATGCAAATTAATAAGGAGAGTCAGAACGTATTTGATTGTAATTAGACACTTTTGATTACATGATAACATAAAAATAGAGAATCAATCCGGTTTTTCCCCCAGTTACCCCCTGTTTTCGATGTTTTAAATAAAATGGTTGAGTTCATTTTATTAGGTTCATGCTCATGTTAGGCTCGTTTGAGATAACAAGTGCCATTCCTTGAAAATAGACGAGAGCAGGCTGGTGCAGTCTGGGGAGGAGTGAAATAAGAGCTGTCAAGTCGGACAATTCTCACTTCTCAAGATCAAAGGCTGATATCGCTTGATTCACTTTCAAGTGCTTATTTATTAATAAAGTGGATGCCATTTAAATTCTGTTGCTTTTAAATGAAAATGAATATTATGAACAAAACACTTGATGTACCTGCTATTTAATTTCCCACATAAGATGGGTCTTTCCATACATTGTTTGTTTAATAAAGACACGTATTTTAGATATTTCAGAAATATGATACCAATCACTTATCCCATAGAGTCAGAATGTTGGGAATATTCAAATATAATTTATACACATAAAAACATGATATTAGAGATAGAAAATCGAACATTTTAAAAGAGATCAAAACATCACTGTTGTTTAAGCCAATGAGCATTAAGCTGTTTCGTCAAGTCATTTCCCATCGTGCATGCAGTTCACACAGCTCGGAAATAGTCCGCAGCCAATAACTGCGGCTGCCTCGCTCTCGTGGGAGTATTTTTGACATACGTGGTCATGATATTACAGCTAATCGGACAGATTTCTAACCGGCATGCACCTGTCGGTGATCAGAAGTGCTCGGCTCTCCACAGAAATTGCCCATCTCAAAAGAGCCTAATGAAATGCATTAGATTGGATCATAAACAGAGAATTTGTAACGCAAGTAGCCTAGAAGTTTTGCAAGTTTTCGATATAAAAGTATTTGTTTTTTAGCCACACTCAAACTGCCCATCTGTTGGGCAGTGACAGTTAACAGGTTTAAAATGGGCATGTAAGATGTCCTCTGTAGCATTGCCATTTTCACATACAGTCACCAGAATTGGTAGTTCTCATCAAGCCAGACAACTTTCTTAATTATAGTCAACAGGTCCGCCAGACAAGAAGTCGGACATTTTTTTTTTTTTTTAAATTAAGCAGTCACTGAACTTTTAAATATTTCTCATGATTCACAAATTAATGGCGAAAATGGGAAACAGGAAGTGTCTCCTATCTTCTGTTTGCAATGTGTGATTTAGATAAAAATTGAGATGTATGTTTAGTCTTGGGGGCTAATCACATGAATGTGACTAAATTGGATCACGGTCATAGCGCCACCACCTAGCAGCAGGAAGTGTGACTATTACAACAGACTTTAAAATAGTCCTCTTATATTTACTCAAATTGCTTAAAAATTATTTGGAATAATGCCAAATGCACGTGTACACCTTGCATTGTTTTCCGAAAGCCACCGCGTGCAATGGACCAGTTTTGCTTGGGCCCTTCATCGCTGCTTGCAGCTATATTTATAGCTATTATTACACTGAAGTTAAAGAGCTCTCAATCAGCATTTGACCAGTGGATTTACAATTGTTTTTTAACTTTTAAGGAGACAGAGGGCAAAAACTTTACTATGCAATGTAAACACTACCTTCCAAAACATAACATCCTGTCCACTGCAAACGATTCCTTGTCAAATTTATAGAAGCATTTGGAGGTGTGCTTGCATGTTTTCTCAACCTTCACTAATTATTGATTCTGGAAGTCTGGACACAAAAATAATAATATAAAAATAAAAATAATCCTGGAAGTTAATTAGTCTATTAAAATATATCCTTCTAAATAAAAGTTATTCAAAATATTACATTTGGGTCTGAGGTAATCCAAAGTAATCCAAAAGTAATCATATTAGATTACACATAAACTATTATCCAAGAGATTACAGAAATGTTAGTCATGCAATTTGTAATCGGTATTAGATTACAGTTTATGTAATCAACCCAGCATATGTGATAATGACCAGCTGATTGCAAATGATTCCACTTATTACACATCTACTTACCAAATAAATAAATGGAAATTCATTTTTGATGCAAGTGGAGTCTATTTTATTAACTGAGAAGAAAGAGAGTGGTAACAGAGAGAAGAAACTAGGGCAGCCATGTAGGAAATCGGTTGCTATGTGGTCAATGGTCAATTAATATATGTAGCAGTCATACAAAAATATTTGACCACAGAAATAGGCAAATGACCAATCAGAATTAAATATTCCAGTGAGCTGTACGATAAATGCTGACAGTCCATTTTCTATCATGCAAGTCTACCAGTCCACCACTTTCTTGGCTGCACACTCAATTTTTTATGTAATATCGATTGTATTCCTTGTTCTTGATATTGCTGGAAATGTTAGGCTTCATTCAGAAAGACTGTCAGACATCTAGACACAAACACAATGTGATAGCACACACTTACACTATGACCTGCATATTGTGTCTCAGACTGTATGCCGGTCCAGAAGTGGACATCTGGAGCTGTGGCGTCATTCTCTATGCACTGCTGTGTGGGACTCTGCCGTTTGATGACGAGCACGTGCCCACCCTCTTCAAAAAGATTCGTGGAGGGGTCTTCTACATCCCTGAATACCTCAACCGCTCAGTGGCCAGTCTTCTAATGCTCATGATGCAGGTGGATCCACTGAAGAGAGCCACTATAAAAGACATCAGGTTATTATTAGTCATTACATTTCATGTACTTATGCTCACTATCAATTTAATCATAGTAGTACTATACTGTAGTTATTACAGATGGGTAATGCTATTAATTTTACCTACTAATCAATCTTCTTTTGAACTGAACTGATCTGAACTTCAAACATAATTAAAACAAAAATTGTATTGTCAGTGGATGTGTAAAGATTAAACATTTATAGAATCACACCAAGTTTTTCACTTATTTGTTAGTATGCTGTTCCTAATTTAGCCTCTGGTTATGTTTAGAAAGGAATACTAGGTTTCTACATACTGAACACTGTATAGTTTTTTACTGCAATACTCTACAGTATACATACTATATTCTGTAGAAATAGAAAGAATAGATTGGTAGAATGCTATTCCTAATATAGTCTCAGTTTACCAAGTCATGTCTTTTGAATATAAAACTGAACAATGGTAGGAGCTGGACTCCTAAACCAAAACCTAAAAGCCTAAAAGCAGATGTATGTAACTGAAAGTTGCCTAGGGGAATAGTTCACCCAAACATTAAGATTTTGTCATCATTTACTTACCCTTGTGCCATCCCAGATGTGTAAGACTTTCTTTCTTCTGCAAAACACAAACAAAGATTTTGAGTGGTGGCCACAACTTTGAAAGTCCAGGAGTGGTGGTGGCGTAGTGGTCTAAAGCACATAACTGGTAATCTGGTAATCAGAAGGATGCTGGTTCGAGCCCCAGAGCCACCCCCATTGTGTCCTTGAGCAAGACACTTAACTCCAGGTTGCTCCGGGGGGATTGTCCCTGCAATAAGGGCTCTGTAAGTCGCTTTGGATAAAAGTGTCTGCCAAATGCATAAATGTAAATGTAAATGCAAAAAACAAATTTAGGCAGCATGAAAGACTCGAGTGGTTAAAATCTTCAAAAGCAAAAACAATGTAGTAAAATGTCTTAAATATTGATCTGTTTCTCACCCACATCTATCATATCACTTCAGAAGATATAAGTTCAAACACTGAAGTCACTTGGATTACTTTTATTAAGCCTTTATATGCTTTTTGGAGCTTTAAAGTTCTGGCCACCATTCACTTGCATTGTATGGATCTACATAGCTGAGATATTCTTCTTAAAAACTTTGTATGTGTTCAGAAGAAGAAAGAAAGTCATACACATCTGGAATGGCATGAGGGTGAGGAAATGATGAGAGAACTTTCATTTGGGGGTGAACTATCCCTTTAATAAATCAATGTTACAAATGTAATATTAGTATTTTTTGTGCATAGTTAAAAAATATATTACCATATTTGTCACCTACAGCTAATCATTAACTTCATATTTTACTTCATTATATTATCTTTAATCTTATAGTTGTTGTTGCTTGTTAAAGAGCATTAAAATGTTCACCTCAAAACAAAAATGCTGTCATTATTTACTCATCCTAATGTCGCTCAAACGCAAGTGACCTTCTTTCCTCTGTGGAAAACAAAAGCAAAAACTGTTAAAAGGCCTCACACAACTTTTTGTCATTTGGTATAATGAAAGAAAATAGTGACTCCAATCTGTCAAGCTCCAAAAAGGACAAAAATTACCCTAAAAAACATAATGTTTGCACTATTCCAAGTCTTTTGAATCCATACAATCAATTTGTAAGACCAAAATGTACAGGTTAGACATCATGAGGTTTCTTTTGGATAATGTCACTCTTAACTTTTCTTCTCCTCCCTCTGGCAGAGAACATGAGTGGTTTAAACAGGACCTCTCTGGCTACCTCTTCCCCGAGGATCCCTCGTACGACACCACAGTGGTCGATGAGGAGGCGGTACGGGAGGTGTGCGAGAAGTTTGAATGCACTGAAGCGGAAGTTCTGAGCAGCCTTTACAGCGGTGACCCTCAAGACCAGCTGGCCGTGGCATACCACCTCATTATTGACAACCGGCGAATCATGAACCAGGCCAGCGAGTTCTACCTGGCCTCAAGTCCCCCAACCAGTTCCTTCATGGAGGAGGGCATGCCCCTGCCCCCAGGGGTAAAACCTCATCCCGAGCGGATGCCCCCACTTCTGGCCGACAGCCCCAAAGCACGATGCCCTCTGGATGCCCTCAACACCACACGACCCAAACCATTGGCAGTGAAGAAGGCGAAATGGCACCTGGGCATACGGAGCCAGAGCAAACCGTATGACATTATGGCTGAGGTTTACCGTGCCATGAAACAGCTGGAGTATGAGTGGAAAGTAAGTGGGTTGTCAGAAACAAACAAAAATGTGCAAACTATACATATATATCAACTTCTCTGTCACATCTTTGCTTGCCAACATGATTTGCTAGTGTGCTCAAAACTAGCTATACCAGCACCAGATCAGCTCTAACCAGCATAAACCAGCATGGAACTCTACTGAAGTGCAAAACAACTGTACATATTTTTAAAATCAATTAGTTGCCAGAATGCCTAATTTATCTTAAGTAAACCCAGTGTAATAAGGCTGGCTTTGGGTTCAAAAAGAAGTGAAATGGAACATTAGTTAGAGTGTCATGTGATCATTTTTTTTTATGTTGGATAATTTGTAAATTGACATGGCATCTTAAAAATGCAAGGCTCATGATGGGATTACTAATTTATAAATTCTGCCTTTTCACTTGGGGTACATCACCAAATATCTGGTACCGACAACATGTTTATGTATTTTGCAGGAATCCAGTTTGCCATGTTTGATTAGTCAAAATATACACATACATGTGTCAATCTGTCGGTTGTTGTGGGCTGCAGGTGGTGAACCCTTATCACCTGAGGGTGCGTAGGAAGAACCCTGTCACAGGAAATTTTGTGAAGATGAGTCTGCAGCTCTACCAGGTGGATAATCGTAGCTACCTGCTTGACTTCAAGAGCATCGATGGTGAGCATCAATCAATCAATCATTAAAGGGATAGTTCACCTCTTATCATTTACGCACCCTCGTGCCATCCCAGATGTGTATGACTTTCCCTCTTCTGCAGAACACAAATAAAAAAAAATTGAAAAATATCTCTGCTCTGTTGGTCCTTACAATGCAAGTGAATGGCTGACCAGACTTTTGAAGTTCCAAAAATCATATAAAGGCCACATAAAAGTAATCCATAAGACTCCAGTGGTTGCATCCATATCTTCAGAGATATGAAAAGTGTGGTTGAAAAACATATATATTTAAGTCCTTTTTTTTTTACCATAAATCTCTACTTCCACTTTCAAAATGTGAAAGGATGTGAAAGTAGAGATTTATGGTAAAAAAAAGGACTTACATATTTATCTGTTTCTCACCCACACTTATCATATTGCTGAAGATATGGATGCAACTATGTGGACTTTTGTGATTTTTGGAGCTTCAAATGCCTGGCCACCATTCACTTGCGTTGTGTTGACCTACAGAGCGGAGATATTCTTCTTAAAATCTTTGTTTGTGTTCTGCAGAAGAAAGAAAGTGTCATACACATCTAGGATCGCACGAGGGTGTGCAAATGATGAGAGAATTAAAACTTTTGGGTGAACTAACCCTTTAAGCATCATCGCATTCTCAATTCAAATATATTTTGCCCAGTGTTTAGCACACCTGCATAGCTGCATTGAGCCTTGGTGCTCATGTGGGTCCTACAAGTTGAATCTGGCCTGTTGTATGTCCCAATCCCATTATCCTCTCTCTGCTCAATAATTTCCTGTCTACATTTCACTATACCATATATTTGTCTTATAATGTGGCAAAAGTCCACATTACCCAAAATAAATGACAAAAAAAAATCTAATTTTCTAGATGATGTCATTGAGCACAAGTCAGGCTCATCCACTCCCCAGCGCTCTGGCTCTACAGCTGGTCTCCATCGGCCTCGCCTCAGCATCGACTCAACAGTCACAGTGGCTGTGGAAATGCCCCAGCTCAGCAGCTCTCTACCAGGGTCATTCACTGGGATCACACCCCTGCTGGCACCACGACAGGGCAGCCACACCATGGACTTCTTTGAGATGTGTGCCAGCCTCATCACCACCTTGGCACGCTGAGATCCCTGGAGCCTCGCACTTATACACAATGCACACATAAAACACGGGGACTTACATAGGGACTTACTTACACACATACTTGTAACTCCTTATTTAAGGTTAGTCCAATAATGGCACTATCTCACACAGACATGCAGTAGCCCAAAAAAGTATTTGGATATTTAAGCCACACTTAAAGGATTAGTTCACCCAAAAATGAAAATTCTGCAATTATTTACTTATCTGCATGTTTTTCTAAACCTGAATGACTTTCTTTCTTCCATGGAACACAAAGGGAGATGTTAGGCAGAATGTTAGCCTCAGTCACCATTCACTCTCATTATTTTTCATTATCTTTTTTTCCTCATAACGAAAGTGAGGCTAACATTCTGCCTAACATCTCCCTTTGTGTTCCATGGAAGAAAGAACATTATAGAGGTTTGGAACATCATGAGGGTGAGTAAATGATGAATACATGTTCATTTTGGGGTGAACTGTTCTTTTAAAAACTATTTTAAGTTCCCATATGCTTCTTAAGACTACTGTGGTCTGAAGTTCTCCTCATCTTCATAGGGTTGAAGAATTCAGAAACTATAAACATCCTTCTGATTTTATATACACATTTCTTTTGATAATACAGTTATTCATATGTATTATACAGTATATTTTTATTCTCACATTGATCACTTGAGTTGTATAGTTTAGATGTTTAATAGCTATTTGTTGCAATGACAAACCAAAAGATAGCTTTATACATACAGAGCAAATGTCATTATTTAATTATATTAGAGATGATCTTTATTTTACAAAGAATGAGTATCTACTCGCATTAATTTATAGAGTTAAGAACTTATATTTAGTGTTCTGAACTTGGCTTGCAGTCTAGAGAGAGCATTTACCAAATAGCATTATAAATGCTTCTGGAAAATATATTACAGTGAATCTCTGAGGATACACACAATCTACAATCGAAAATGCACACACATATAATGTATATTTATATATAACCTGTCCGTGACTTAATTCTGTCTCTGTGTGTCTGTCTCAGAGGCCTTGCTTACATCACAGGCTGTACTGCTGTCATAGAGAAACAAATATGCTAGACAAGAGCAGACGGAGCAGCCAAAACATAAATGTGGTGCCTTGATATGGATAAAATGCAAACAGAGAAGAACAGAGATTAATGAAGTAGAGAATGCGCCAGTCATTTGGTTGATATGAGAGCACATTTTATTAAACGGCCTTAAAATAGTCTCCATGCTCCAGATTACCGAGAGCCAGAAAGAGATTGTTAAAGCATTCTCCCTGAATTACACATTTAATTCATTATTAATTAGAACTGTTTTTAATTCAGGACCCAGATTTTGCTTTGGAAATCAAGTGGTGACCCAATGCAGCTACCAAAAGTGTTTAGCATCAAAAGTATACAAGAATGCCCAAATCAAACTTTGAAATTGATTAATATTATCATGAGCTGTATAGGCCAAACAATATGCAAGTTAACCTGTATTTCATGTAGTCTGGGTCACATTATAGTTTTGTTTACTAAAGGCATGTCACACAGCCTTCCCATATTGGCATCTTCCTAATTCGGCTAGCTTGTGTGTGTGTATATATATATACACTATTTATTTAGCTATTCTATGCATAATTCTAAGTTTACTTTTATTTATTTATTTGCATTTATAATCATTTTTCCCTGTTGTCCGCTATCACTATCTTTTAAAATAGATGGTGTTTACCTGATGAGACCATATAAATTTACTCAAGCCAAGCTTTTAGAAAGACGCGCCACGTAAACCCTTCGCTGGGATGCCTTATATAGATCATCTTTTTTAGTGTTTCTAATTGAATATCCTATAAGATATTTGTTTGTGTGTGTGGGTTGTTTATGGATTAAATGCACTGTATTTATTAGTTACACATATTTATTCTTTATTTAAGCGCACCTCTTAAAGGAATATTCCGGATTCAATACAAGTTCAGCTCAATTGACATCATTTGTGGTATAATGTTGATTAAAGCAAAAATTATTTAGACTCATCTTTTTCTTTAAAGGACTTCTTCCTTTTCTTTAAAAAAAAAAGCAAAATTCAAGGTTACAGTTAGAGACTTACAATGGAAGTGAATGGGGCCAGTTTGTGGAGGGTTTAAAGGTGGAAATGTGAAGCTTATAATTTTATAAAAGCACTCACATTAATTCTTCTGTTAAATCTCGTGTTATTTGAACTGTCAAATTGTAATTTTTACAGTAATTTAAGGGTTTTTTGTTTTATTGACATTACATCGTCATGGCAACGAAGATGTAAAATTGGCTATAACTTTACACAGAAAAGCAATTGTATCACACTAAAATCATGTTAACACACATACATGTATTGTGGCTATACTTTTGAAACATGAGTATTTTAACAGTTAGTTTGGCCCCACTCACTTCCATTGAAACTGAATCTTCAGAAAAGGAGGGACAAGTCAAATCTTCTTTTTTTTTTTTTGGTAATCAATATTTTGCCACAAATGCTGTCAATTTCGATTAACTTGTATTAAACCTGGAATATACCTTTAAGGAGTAAAGGAGTAGCTGGAGTTCAGTGGGGATTCAGGAAGCATGTTTGTTGAAGCTGTCTTTGTGCCAACATGTGTGAATGAACAGCTACAACAGCTGGGAAATAACAAAAACAAGAATCACTTGAATCAACCCTTTGCAGTAGTGGCACTTTTTATTATTATTATCTTGTTGTCATTTTCAGATTTCAGATTCTCAATCCAGAATTTACTCATCCTCAAGTTGTTCCAAACCCATATCACTTTCTTTGTTCTGTGGAACACAAAGGAAGGAATGTTAGGAACGGATAGCCTCAGTCCATATTCACTTTCAATGTGTTGGAAAAAGATGAAATGAAAGGGAATGATGACTGAGGCTTACATTCCACAAAACATGCCCCCCCCCCCCCTCATTTTTGTTCCACGGAAGAAAGAAAGTCATACAGATTTGGAATAAATGGAGACAGATTTGTCACAACTGTCACAGTTAACTGTCACAAATGGTGGTCTTCCTGAATCTACCCTGTGTCTTGTACTGTGCTAAATGGTTGAATGGTTACGGTTGTGTGCATGGAGCAGAGCACTTGTGTGTTTTGCACCAGTTTGATATATGGCTGCAATTTCAATGTAACATTTCTGAGTGAATGTAAAATAGAAAGATAAAAAGGTTTCGCACAAATCACAGAGAGGATGTTACGTCATATCATTAATAAGAAATGCAATAGATTTATGCCTTTAAAAAAGTTGGATATTGTTAGATTATTTTGTGGCACCATTAAGGTTTTTTTTGTTTTTGTTTTAGTTATTGCCGAAGATTAGACTGGTTTAGGATCTCTGCGTTCATGGACAAATGCAGGGAGGAATTAGTCTGAAATTCCTTCCAGAGTTTAAAGCCTTTAACACACACATTCTTTACATTTCCATACTAATCCCAGATTCACTGCAAGAGTGACCAGAGTATATTGAGGAGTTTTGCAACTTCTCAGTATAGAAGTGCTGATGCAAAGCTTAAATAAATAGTTTTGGGAATGTGTTGCCCCCTGCTGCTGGACTTTTGCCATTACATAAACTATTAAAGGCATACTTTGAATTGGAACTGTGAGTGCTTATACTTGAAGCCCTTAAGTTCAGAATGTCTTATTCAGAGGTTGGGTGATTACATAAGTCACTATTATGACAGTTTTAAGTCTCTGTTATAATATTAGTATGGCTTAAGCCATGTTTTGCAGAAACGGGTCATTTTTGGTCTGCAAGAAAGTTTATGACCCCCATATGTTTAACAGGGGCATAGTGTGATTGTCAGTGCTTAAACTCATGCTCAGTATATTGTCTATCTATAGGTGTTTGTGCCCCATCTCTCTCTCTCTCTCTCTCTCTCTCTCTCTCTCTCTCTCTCTCTCTCTCTCTCTCTCTCAAAGTGCAGTCCTGTATATGTGTGAACAGCTTCCTTGCTGATAAAACCTGGAATAATCAATTTCTGCCTGTTCATGAGCCTCGTTGGGAGATGACATGTACCTGTCACTGTTTGTCTACATGTATTGTACATGTGTGTGTGTCTTTACCTGTCTCTGTGTGGTTTGAATTGTAAAAGTGACGCACTGCATGGTGTTCTTGTTCTGGTTTGCACTTACATTTTTATTGTTAAAAAAAATAAAAACAAGCAAAAAACAAACCAAATGGAAAATAAAGAAGTATATGCATTTTGTAGCTTTCATAGTTATTTCAATTGAATAAAATGGTGATATAACCGTAGCACTATCAAACGTATGCAGTTTGGGCCAAATCAACAGTTTTGCTCTATAATACCTTCTGGAGATGCAAAACTCATTTCGGAACTTTCTAGCATAGAACAAAATTGTAACATTTTTGAAAAAACAATATGCAGCTGTGGAATAGTATATCACATTACACTAAGCGGAATTAAAACATAACACTCGCACAAACTTGCACTACAAGCATGGACAAATTTCCCTAATGTAGAGTAGCCCAAAATGTAGACTAGGAATACTTAAACACAAAGTAGTGCTTGCAAAGCAAAAAGGAAAATAAATAAATAATATTAATTAATCTAATACAAATACATAATGTGGATGTATAAACCTCTAAATTGCAATCCTAAGATTCAAAGAAAATTGCAGCTATAAATGTGTGCATTGCAATATACTGTTAAAACCTCACCCAAATACAAAGTTGTTTAAACACGCTCTCATTTTGGCCCTGTTTTTATCTGTCAGCTTTCAAATCAGTGTTCAATTATGAGCCGTTTAAACACATCAGACAACCTCAGACTAGACACAAACTTTAACATTTCTGCCACAGAACTGATGATTATATCTATATAGAATCCAGGATGTTTTGCTTATTGTAAAAGAGAGAGAGAACAAACCAACACTTAGATTTAAAACAGAGATGTAAGGGTTTAAATAATCTTAAAAACAACATCTTATCACATTATAGAAAATCTTGCCTGCAGCCACTTGCTCACCTAGCTACTGTACATACAGATTTATGCACACGGTCACAAACATATTTTTCATACATGACAGACACATCTCCTGACTTTTGTCGGTGAAAATATCCAAGGTACTCTTCAAAACAGCAGGGTTATGAACTCTGAAAGAACAAGAGACTCTGCAAACAGCCAATGTGATTCATCATTCCATCTTGCAGTCTGAACTATTCAGCTATTTTGTGGTAGATTTTGATTGACCTACAACAGACAAACACATTTTCCAATGTCAAATGTCAGTAAAAAAGTTTGTAACATCAAGAGGACAGAGCTCACAAAAGCTGGGAATTTTTATTGCCTACACTGCTTGTTAAAAAATGGACAGAAAAAAAGTTTTTTAGAACAATGTTTAAAAATAAATTTAACTCTTGTTACACAGCGCTCTGAAATACTTAATTCTGATTGGTCAGTCTTGGTCATTCTGTTGTAAAATATTTTATATAATAACCACTGAACTTTATATTTGACCGTAGTCAAAAGCAGTAATTTTTTTTAATTATTATTTTACATATCTGTGGTTGTTTATGTCTCTTGTATCCAGTGTTGTGGAAGCTACTTTGAATCTGTAGCTTCACAGTCAAGCTATTATTTAAAAAAAGAGTAGTTTGCTACGCTACACGCCACCTAAAACAAGTAGCTATTTAAATTTAAAACTACTTTGAATCTATTTAAAGAAAAAAACCATGTAGATATATATCAATCGGATGATATTATTGAATTCTACAATCAGAAGATCAGATTGTGATTGTGATTACATTTTTTTTATTTTCTCCCCAATTTGGAATGCCCAATTCCTAATGCACTTTAAGTCCTTGTGGTGGCGTAATGACTCTCCTCAATCCTTGTTGTGGAGACCACATCTCAAAGACTGCAAGATCATGTAGATTTACACTCTACAATATCAGGAAGACCTTTCCTCTCTGTACATGCCACACAACTGCTTGTTCAGTCACTTGTCATAACTAGACTGGACTACTGTAACTCTCTCATTGCAGGCCTTCCTGCATGTGCAGTTAGACCTCTGCAAATAATACAGAATGCAGCAGCACGTCTGGTCTTTAATGAACCTAAGAGAGCAATGTTACACCACTCTTTGTCTCTCTCCACTGGCTGCCGGTTAATGCACGTATTAAATTCAAGGCTCTGATGCTGGCATATAAAACAATCACTGGGTCTGCTCCAGCATACCTAAAATAATTTATGCAGAACTACACTCCCACCAGAAGCCTGCGGTCGGCTAAGGAACGTCGCCTTGTTGTACCAACACAAAGAGGCACCAAAACACTTTCCCTGACTTTCAGTTTCATCATACCACGTTGGTGGAATGACCTTCCCAACTTCCCAACTTTGGATAAAAGCATCTGCCAAATGAATAAATGTAAATGTAATGTAAATTTAGTCAGCATCTTTACACGCTGAGCTACCCAGGCCCCCAAATTCCACCATCAGTAAGGACATATCAATTATTTAAATGCACCGTGAAGGCAGAGTTTACCAAGGAGGCTTGAACAAAGATGCACTGGTGTATCCAATGCAGATGTTTTTACGCAGGCATGAATCCTCGTTCAACTTCACATCTGGCACATCGGTTTTAATTTATGTTTTTTTACCTTTGTGGTTTAAATGTACCATAATTGTCACATATATCAACAGTGTAAGTTTCAACAACATAACGGCAAGTGCTCTGAGGTAATGCAGCTGCGCAAAGACACTGGAGTGACGCATTAGTGATTAAGAACATTCCATTTTATAAATACATCTTGCTTCGATTCCTTGGTCCTCATTTCCTTTAAAATTAAAATGAGAAAGGAACTGAGGATGCACAATTTCAGAAATTAGAAGAATCCCTTGAACTTGCGTTCTTGAGTATTGGAATAGAACTTTGGCAGTGGATGATGTCATCGAAGAAACCCACAAGAATGTAAGAATGCATAAGAACACGACAATGCCTAGATTCCAGGCATACTACATACTTCAGGAATGAGGACATTGTCCCGTGACATGAATATATGATATAATAACAACAACCGCTAAATTATTCTACTCTGGATTTGTGCCAAGTGCCATTTAAGGTTTGGGATTCCCCCCTTTCTTGGGATATATAGAACTTGCACTAGTAGATGCAGTAGTATGCCATTTGGGTATTTCTCGCTTACTGGACATAATACTCCATTGGCAGACTTTTGGAATACTATATAAGAGGGAAGTATTGATATTCAGATGCAGTGTGTGTCTTTGTCTGAGCACATGGTTTCTGTTATTTTTGTTTGTCAACACACAAAAAAACACACATCAGTCTTTGTTTGGTTAATCATTTCAGCAGTTGTTTAAACTAAAATGTAAACCTCTTGTTATTTAATTTATGTCATACATACTTGCTATAAATTGGCATGGAGTCAGCAGCTATGATGTCAGAATACAGGTCTGGAGGAGGAAGTATCTGAAGGTCTGAGACTTCTACATCATCTTCTTTATTTCTGCAGTGGAACAATACCAACAGTCCAGGAGCCATATTACATAAACATCCTACCACTAGAATCCTTTCTGGTCTGTTTACATAAACGTGGCGATTTCAGGCTCAAAACTTGAACTTGTAAGATATTAAGATAGGATGTTTCTAAAGTACGAGCCCCTGGTAAATGGTCTGCACTTATATAGCACTTTTTTAACCTTATCGGTTTTCAATTCGCTTCACACTTTGACTCATTCTTTACACTCATTCAACCATTCACACACATGCAAGGCGCTAGCCTGCCATTGGGAGCAACTTGGGGTTCAGTGTCTTGCCCAAGGACACTTCGGGATGTGGAGTCATGTGGGCTGGGAATTGAACCGCCAACCCTACAATTAGTGGCAACCCACTCCACAACCTGAGCCACAGCCACCCCAGGTCAGGTCATCGGAGCTATTATAGCATAGTGGCTCACTCTACAGGCTAATGGAATGAGACAGGCTTTTTGAAGAATCATTTTAGGCATTCATGTAAAACCAGTGGCCACAAACTCTAGCAGAGAAAAGTCAGCTCACAAAATGAGTGTGTATACAGTATGTATGTTACATGTGAGAACTTGCTTGTATGAATGTGGTTGATCAATTGTTTGCAAATACTTACAAGTAGCCAGGAATCTCTTTACGTGCAGATAAAACCAGAAGTGGAGGAATGAAAAGAAAACAAAAGTGAGCGTAGGTAAATGTGATTCTTTAGGCTATTAGGCTAAGACAATAGACAAAAAACATACCTGGTTTAGATGCTTGCATTCTTAATGGACAAAAAAATCAAATAAGGAAACAGGAAGTAGAAAAAAAAACACAATTACAGCAATCTCATAACTTTAATGTTAACTGATCTTTATATAATTAATAAGAAAATAGCTGAATTGACAGCAAAGAGATGTCTTACTTTGGGGTGTTGTTTTCTGGAAGAGCCTGAGAAGGTGTCTTAGGTTGAGTAAAGAATGTGGCTAGTTTTTGAAGGGCTTCCTTATTTGCTCTGTAATGCACAATAAGTTATAAGTTATTAACTGTTATTATTATGTTCCTGTGAAACATAGATTACATGAGTAGTATGACTGATATTATTTTAATAAGTAGACCAAAAAGTCCTTACTGTACGTGCATGTAATTTCCATCAGACTCCGTTAGCTGCACAGGACCTGATTCAATCATTGAGACTGAAGTAAATCAATAAACATATAAATGAGCTTTTAATTTCATTTCAAACATTCATCAATGTTATCATTTGTAAATAGCATGCAAGAAAGAATTAAATTAAAGATTAAGTGTGAAATTTAGCGACACTGAAAGGGGTTTCCCAAACACTCCCAGGCTGTCATTGGTCAAATATACAGATAGTCCCGTCCCTAGCACAGGCCATTGGTTGAGTCAGTGTTGCTATAATGGGCCAGGTGTGCTCAAACAAACAGAGCAATGTTTTGATGGTGCAACAGAGTTACTGTGTTGACATTACTGGGGAACTCCACTTTTAAGTGGCTTACTTGTAGTTGTCTCTGCATATAAATATTAAGCTAGGATTGGATCAAGTATTTTAACATAAAAAAAATACACACTTCAGCTTTAAGAGAGATAATTATGAGAACAAATATTTTTTTGATTCCGGCCTGGGCTGATTCTGGTGTTTCTATGAACATGTTTCAATCATGCCTCATGAGTGACTCACCTCTCGTTGGTGTGGCTTGTGTCTGATTCAGCCCTCTGAAAGATTGACAACAATAGCTTAGCAACCAACAATGTCTTAACAGTCAATGTGTAAAAAATAGAACATTCAATTGAGTACAAGCACAAGGCCACACACAAACAGGCATTTGAGGTAATACATACATGTGTGCTATTTCTGTCTGAGAGGCATACTCCTCATCTTCATCACCTGTCCACTCCTCACTGTCATCTGAGACTGAGGAAATAAATGAGAACAACATGAACACATCTTAATTGAGCTTAATTAAATCTACCATTATAAAATAAAGCATTACATCATCATTCTTAGGCAAGTAACTCAAAAAAGTAATCCACTACAAATTACTAATTGCTTCTATAAATGAATGAAATTACTTTACTGATAACTACACTTTACTTTTTCACAAAAAAGTTTTTGTATTTTCCTCTCCAGGAATTCATAATAATGGCTATAATTCCTCCTTGCTCATTGTTGCACGGAAGTCATACACATTTAGAACCACTTATTTCTCCCTTACAATGGCTTGTTAGGGGACGCATGCTCTTCAGCTGCCACAGAATATCAAACAGAACATAGATCATGTTCTAAATGTATTCTACATTAATAATATTATTTTAGAAATAGGTGTAACCCAAATAATGTACTTAAAAGTAAAAGTGAATTGGAAGTCAGTAGCTCTAATTGGATTACAAGAAAGCAACTATTTACTTAAATATATTTAGATTATACGAATTAGTAACAAATTCCTTTGTAATCTCATTACATCCAACACTGAAAATCACTGTCCAAATACTGCATATGATCTAGAAAGGTTCATACTCTAAGTACAGTATAGATGTACACTGCATATAGTCAGTGCTGGGCAGTAACAGATTACATGTAAAATGGATTATGTAATCAGACTACAAAAATCAAGTACTTGTAATTGGATTAAATTACATTTTAAAATACTCTTAGTAAGACTACAGTTACTTTTCATAGATTACATGATTACATATTAACAAGGCAACGGCAGTACATTGTTAATCATTTATTGATCATTTTCATATTAGTATCATCATATTCTTACACCGAAGCATATTAGTCTCACAGATGAGCATTTTGAGCATGTGCTCCTTTTACATTACAATAGTAAGATATGCACCTCAGTTAAGGAATAGGCAATGAATATTAGTAAGCAGTAAGAGTTAAATTTTTTTTAGTGTTTTTTGATGAAAGCTTTGACATAGGCGACGTCGTTACTGTTGATTTTATGGTCTTTAATTTTCATTCATTTTATGATTGTTTTACATTGATTTTATGGTCATTAATGTATGTAATGCTGCTATTGTTTTATTCACTTAAAATTAACTTGATGTCTCATTCTTCTGAATTATAAACTCTGGCCATGCACTGTTACTGCTGTTAGATTTAATGTTTATTTCATTCATGTAATGTTTAATGCACTTTTAAAAAATGTCATAAGGAGCTCTTTTTGTGAGGCTCTTATTTGTTAGTAAATAGAATGGAATACATTTTGATCCTCTTTGTACTTTTATGTTAAAATGATTATCCTACTCAAATGCATGTGACATAAAATGAAATTGAAATAGTTTGAAAGTAATCGGATTAGATTATCTAAAAAGGTTTTCAGAAGTAATCCACGCAGCACTGCATATAGTGCGATTTAAATTAACTTGAAATTAACTCATTAGCCAAAATCTTTGTTCTCTAAAAACACCAATCATTCAAACTTAAACAAAAAAAGTACTGTGGTGGCACCGAGGGTCAGTGATGGTATCAGATGGTAATACTATGGCAATACCACTTTGAAATATTGGTAGTTGATCCTATTTTTCAGCATCATCAAAATTGTAGGTTAAAATCTATTTGAATTTATACACTTAAGTGTACATTTAAGTTTCTCACGTTTTTTTATCAACTTGTTGTTTGCACTAGTTTGTTTTAAATTGTCCTGCAGTGTGACAAATTAGATTTTTTAAATAAAAATATGCCATGTAGTCTCTCAATTTATATGGTTATAAAAACGACATACATAATACTTATAAAAGAAGTAGCACAATGCTGTTTAAAATAGTTGCAGATGGAGTATACATAGAATGTCACACCGCAGGACATGTCATCTACCCATTTACGATGCTACTTTATGATTTTATATGGATTCCAAGGTACCATGTCCATAAAAACATGATTTACCTTAAATGTTTTGGCAGATGCTATTTGCACCCTGGTCTAAATAAAGGTAGATGCTATTAAAACCTAAGTGCAGATAGTGGCAAATATGTTTGCACCCATAATTAAATACTAACACTTTAGGGTCATCACTGCAGCATGTTCATTGTGTTTATTTAGAGTCCCACAGACACACTACACCAACCCCTACCACAAAGCCTAACCCTAACCTTCCTTTACAAAAACTACCCATGGTTTCACTACAGTAACCATATTATCACCATGTTATTTTGTAGTAAAACCATAGTTACAACAAAATTGAAGGTGGTTACTATATAAAAACCATATTACTGTAGTAACACCATTGTTAATTGCATCAAATTTGTGATTTCCGCCAAAACATTGGTAATTACAATACTGTTTTACTATAGTAAAACTACCTTTATATAAATTTTTATGTATTATAAGTAGTATTCCTGAAAATCTTAAAAGAGGGGACAGGTAACAGAATGGGAAATAGAGGGCAACAAATGCGGAATTGAACCCGGGTTGAAAAGACACAATCTCACCAGTGTTACGCCCCTTACCACTGAACTGACACTCACAATGTAGTTTGTCTTACATTTATTTACATTTAAAATAGACTATTGGGGTGCAAATAGCACTGCTGTATGGCAGGTAGGGATATTATAAAATAGCGATATATCGATTATTGATCGGCACGTTATTTTATAGATACATTTTTGAGGCATTGATAGATTAACATCAGCCGACATTTAAATTAGAAGCCTAATTAGTGTGCTTTTCACTGCCAGTTGCATTCCATTCAATGTAATATCACGTAATAGCTGGGAGACCACAAGGTGGCGACATAAAATTTACTGAAGCTGGTCGTGGCATATCACACACACATCACGAGCTGATGGCAGTCCAAAGTTACAAAGGTTTTTGTACTTCAAGAATTAACAAAGTGGCATTGATGAGTTTGCAGGTTAGTGTATGAAACTGATTTAACTGTGCAAGCTGAACGATTAGAAATGGCAACATTTATTACACAATTTCTCTGTATGTAGCATTGAATAGGTCTTTCGTTCAAGCTGTCAAACCACAAAAAGGCATACTTGAAAATACATCGCGTAGGCTCTATGAAAGATACTTCAACACAACATATCATTCAGTAATGATTAGAGTAAACAATCTATGTCCTATGATAATGATATGTGTCGAATTTAATGGAAAACTATGCAAGTTGAGCTCCGTGGCGCTGCAGAATTTTTAACAGCTTCTGGAGATGGCAAATGGCTGCATTGTGCATGCCATCATAGAAAATTATTGTTTCGAATTTTGGAATGCAACCGGTGCACGGCCCACTTAAATTAACCCTGCCTCTCACACTTTAACAAAGTTATGTTGAGAATTATATTTAAAAGACAAAGACAGCCCTATTTATAACTGAAAAATCCTGATATATATTTATAATCATCGGGAAAATTTTCAGATTATCAATACAGGAAAATGGCATACATCCTGGGTGCAAATAGTCACTCTGTACTTTTTGTTTCTACATGTCCACTCTGACGGACCCAATGAAAATAAAAATAAATATTTGTAAATATATTACTACTGAAATTCAAATGAGTAAAAGAAGGTGCTTACAGCTCTCATGGTTCATGGCATAATGATCTGAGATTCTGAAAACACAGGTGGATAAAAAATAATGAAGACACTTGGCAACAGGCCAAAATATGTTACAACATCATTCATATTGTATTGAGCACAGCAGTAAGCCTGTACTTGTTTCTATGGCTACCTGCTGCCTGAGCTGGTGACCTCTCCATCCCTATGTCCATTGCCATTGGATCTGTTAGTTGCTGTGGTCATCTTCCCCAGCTCCATAATTCCACTGATGTTTAAATTCACACTCTCTACTGGGACATAGCCATCTGAAAAACAACACAAAACACAATGCCATGCTATATTCCAGTAGAACCATCTGAAAAATTAGATAAGCTCTTGTATACACATCTAATAGATATGCCAAAGCTCAAGGATTAGTTCAGATTCTTGCTTGCTTCATATCAGGTTGAATTCATAACAATACTTCACTTTTGCACTTATTTATCTGAAAGTGCCATGACATGGATATAATAGCTCTCAATTAATTTGTGCATATGGGTAGTTTACATAACATGTCCATGGACGTTTAAAAAAATAAATAAAAAATAAGGATTTTATATTGAGTTTTATATGTACTGTATGTACATGGGTAAGTGTATATCTAAGGACCTGTAACTGTCCTGTTTTTCAAAATTTGTAATCACCTTTTTGCCTTCACTAGTTCAAATAATTTTTATGCATTTGCAACATAGCCTCATAGAAAAAAACATTACTTTAACCAAATTTTTGCAAACTGAGTTTTACGAGCCACTTTCAAAGTTTTGCTTTGTGAAAATAACACTACAGGCGCTACAACAACAGTGTGTTTTATTCACTTTCACACAAATCACGAGTACAATGTCTGATTATGACTTTATAAACACTTATTACTTATAGCTCACCTATAGTGTGTTGGACTTTTGTTGGACCGCGCCTTGAGACCAGTCAAGCATGAAAGCTGACTCGTTAGATGAAGGTGTCATAGAAGCGACATGATGTGAAGTGGGTGCATTACAAAATTTGCTTTTTATGTCGCATTTGCAACAAAAACACTATCAGTTAGGTTGAGGTGTTGGTTCAGGGGTCGGGATCCTATGGCTCGGGAGCCACAAGTGGCTCTTTGTTAAAAGTCAAGTGGCTCGCCAAGTATCTCACCATTCACCAACACATGAACGTTTAAAACTTTCTAGAGATACATTTCCAACAGAAAGTGTTGGACAATTGTGATTGCAAAGCTTGAAGTCAATGACACTGTTTTGACTTCCTTTCTCCCAAATTTTACAGCCTACTTCTGATGAACAAGGTTTGAAATTAACAACCGCCAAATGCGGATTTTTCATGCTGAGTATTTTGCTGATGTATATTTGACGTCTGATTTGACATGTGCTCAGTGAGTGCAATGAAAGCACTTCTCCAAAACACGCACATTCATAGAGTTCTGGGACTTGTTTCCCAATAACTATTGATCTTAGCTGTTAAGAGCATTTTCTTCGAGTGATTTTATGAATTTTGGTTATTTTTATGTGCAACCAGGTTGTGATATAGCACCCTCAAAATGCGACACGATTCAATTCAGTTCGCGAGCTTCTCTCCAAATATATTTCATGCATGAGTAATTTTGCTCATCTACCTGTAAGATGTCTCGGAGTTACACATGACAAGAAATGCTGACGTGTTTGAAGAAACACACTTTTTAATATTTTTAAGAACAGACAAAAGAAAAGCCTTCAATGCTTGTGTCTGATTCACTGTTCAGAGGCGTGCAACAGGACCCTATCTCGTGGAACAAGCGTGTGTAAAAAGTTATCACTCCTTTTTCTCTGTTTCATTCAACTGAAAACTGTTTGCAAGAATAATGTAATCTATGAGAATGCTGCAAATGATCTCCGATCATCTCGTGAGGTACTGCGAGTTTAGTTCGCTCTTACACATTGTGAACGCAACTCAGGTTCAGTAATATATACAGGTATCTTTGTATTAAATAAACAAAGACCTCATACCTAAATCATATGGTAGGCCTAATACAAGACATGTTCATCTTGAACCTAAAACTTTATGACCAAAACGGAATACAAACACATTTGATAAGTACACACATTTGGCAGCATTTTTTGGGAACACAATAATTTTTTAGGCTTATTTATTATGATGATTATTATAATTATCTTTACATTTATAATTGTCTTTAGTTCTTAAGTTGTATGCTAGTAATGTTCACCTGTTGCTGCATACTGATACTTGCCTGATGGCAAATGGAGCCGTTGGAGACAGTAAATGTTTGGATTTGGGGAGGTGGTAATATATAAGATTTTTTTTTTATCACTTCGTTATGTGTATTGCTTTTTCGTTTCGTTTAAAGAAATGTTTTTTGTTCAATGTGTGCTCAACATGTGTACTCAATTCCATATTGCAACATGATACCTATTAATATTTGCATATTTGTTTGTTTATGAGTAGTCTATGGGCAATATAAACATTTGATTTCATTAAAAAACTTTTTTGAAAATAGTAAATTATACATTTGTGATATGGTTCTTTCGAAAAAAAAAAATGGCTCCTTAATGAAAAAAGGTTACTGACCTCTGGTTTAAGATAAGAATGTCTGTTTTGTTCACATCTTGTTGATCTTTTAGGACACTATTGGTTTGGTTTGGGTTAAAGCTTTAGGTTATGGAAGTGCATTTTACTCATTAAGATCATCTACAATTCACCTTAAAACCCTTGTCTGATTACAGCATCATTTCACTCGATTTTGGTGCCCCCCGCTGGACATTTCACTGGTAAATTGCATATAATTTTGGTTTGCAAAAAATGTTGCCATGGTCACCTAAATTTCATGAGATCAGACTATACATTTATGTGCTTCGCTGCATTTTGCTCACATTTGTTGTCACTGTCCTTGGCCAGCCATTTGCCTTTAGGGCATTTGTTGGTACGAATGATGCTCACAGTGTCTCCAACCTTCACCGGCAGGTCAGTTTTACTGCCCTTACAGTCCTCAATCACTTTAACATAATAAATGGGCTCCTCCTGCCCTTTGATCTACATCAAACACAAACACACAGAGACAGTTAAATGAACACATGCACATCAATTAACTGACTTTTCAACATGCATAAAAAACAGGAGTCCTACTGTTAGCGAGAAATTGAAATGTACGGCTCATTTCCCGTCTGATGAGAACATTCAGGTTTTAGTGATGGTAACTGCACATTTCAATTTGCTTGAAGAGTTGGGTGTGGATTGTAATAAGTAACAGAATGGATTGTGAGTGCCTAATCAGCAATAATCTTGCCAAGTTTTTGGTGCAAAAACATAACAGTGTCTCTAATAGGTTATCTTCTTTCCCCGTGGGTCAGAGCACTGATGCCTGTGAGAAATACTGCAGTGTCCATGTTCGTATATGAAGGTTTTTGTTTAAATGTTTTAGTTTTTTAGTTTTGTGCTGATATTTGACCTCTCTTGTGCTTATTTGTATTTAAAGACCTCAAAGGTGAAGCAATTTCTGCACCACTGTCAAACAGAATAGCAAAAATAATCACTGTTTTCAAAAACCCTATTGGTCTGACAGAATATCAGACAAAACAGTCCTGCCCCAAACTCACACAACTGGTTAAGCCAATGCTGCTGTGTCAGGTTAGTCGGGAAGCTCAAAGAAGCAGAACAACGTTTTGATAGCGCTATAGAGCAACAGGGTTTACAGATTTTTGGGGGAAACCAAACTATGAATGGCTTAATTATAGTTTAATCTGCATGTTAAAGGGATAGTTCATCAAAAAATGAAAATTCTCTCATCATTTATTCACTTTCATGCCATTGCAGAAGTGAATGACTTTCTTTCTTCTGCAGAACACAAATGAAGATTTTTTTGAAGAATATTTTGCTCTGTAGGTTCACTCAATGCAAGTACATGGTGACCAGACCTTTCAAGCTCCCAAAAATGAAATAAAGGCAACATAAAAGTAATCCATAATTTTTGGGTGCACTATGCCTTTAAAAGGGGAGGTCGCATTATGATTTGAGCACGCAATTTTCTTTTTTTTGGACAATGCAACAGACCAGGATATGATGTCATACGGGAGGGTTTCTGGACCCTCACAAATAAAAAATGATATTCTATTCAGTGTTAAAATACATTGTCTACTTAATTTCCTGGAATAATAAATCATATGTAGCTTTGAAATATTTATTGTTTGAATGGAGCCAAGAGGTCAGCATGTGACGTTTCGATCTTCTGTTGGTCAACTGTCATGACGTCATACGGATTTTTGACCTAAGTACGAACTTTCTTTGCACGAGATTGTGTTTCCGGTCTTCCATGTTCAGATGCGTTTGAAAGGGAGTGAATGGAACACAAAGTGTAGTGTGAATGCCCCTTAAGCTGGGATAGGATAAAGTATTTAAAAAAGTAAAATTTGGCAGTTGTCTTAGACTAGCGCCATAGATGCAGAATCATGGAAGAGCATCTATTACAGAGATTGGACTGGATTCTTCATCTTGAGTCAGTACATGATTTTCTGTATATTTTTCAAAAGTAATACACATGTACTTGCACCTTTAAATTACCTTAAATCTTTTCTTAATTTCATTTTCTTTCTTTTCTTTTTCTTTCTGCTCTTTCCTTTCTCTTTCCTTTTCTTTCTCTTTTTCCTTTTCTCGCTGTTTCTCTTTCTTTTTTAGTTCTTTTTCATCAGCTGCTTTTGCAGAGTTCTTCCTGTGAATAGAGGGATTGAAGGCCTTTGTCAGTACACAACACGATGCTCTGGGAACCTAATAGTAGTATGGATTAATAGTGAGAACTTTAAAACTAAAATGATGAAGCTACAAACCTGGAGAACAAGACTTTCTTGGGAGTCTCCTCCATCTACAAATTTTTGGGTGATTAGTGGATCAAAACAAAAGAGTGCAACATGTTTGAACAGTCACAACAATAACACATGCAACATGAAGAAGATAAAAACTAGATTAATGAAATGTAATAAAATAATTTTAAAATATCACAGAAACAGTACAATTTCTTGATAAAACTATTAGTAATGCAAGTAAAAGGTCCTGCCATGAGCTCTATGATAATGGAAAGTCATTGTTTATATATATATATATATATAAACGTACATATACAGTATGTGTGTATGTATATATGTGTATATATAAACAATTACTTTTCACAACATTACACAAGTAGGAACTTCCAACAATTTGATGTAGTCTATGAAGACACTGTTTCACTTCATACAGTATATGTCTTCATAGACTACATCAAAATGATGGAAGTTCCTACTTATGTGATGTTATGGAAAGTCATTGTTTATATATATATACTGACAACACATATATATATATATATATATATATATATATATATATATATATATATATAAAATGTTAAACACAACATTAAGATAAATGAAAAGATCTTACTGCAGTTGCTGTATCAGCATAAGGATCTAAGTTGCGAACAAATGGAAACATATGTCAGTGACAAGTATACTTTTGTAGAAAAAAGAGATCCTAAAATAAACTAATGACATCACTATCTTTTATACATTTGTCATTTCTATGGGTCAAAATGGTTATCAGTGATTAGATAACTGAGAACATGAATCACAACATTTTGACTTCCTGAAACTACACACTTTCCATATGTAGTATTTCAGTAAATATTTCTTCCTCTTACTCTTTGGAGGTCCTTTCTGTTTCTTGTTCTTTAATATTTTCCCTTTCTTATTTGCTAGGTCTTCATAGATATTGTCACTGCTTTCAGTGGTCCTGAAAGAAAGTAGCACTAGTGTCACTCAGTGCTCAATACTGACAACACACAATTATTGAGGAATGTCATTTTTCTCCATAGGGATTTTCACACTTGAAATCATTATCCCAGGGTCATTCTTAATCCTGGGTAAATGGAATCCTGGGTTATTCTGTTTCATGTTTCACACTGTTCAAATGTTACCCTGGATTCATAATTAATCATGAGTATTCATGTTCGAGCTTTCACACTGTACATTCGTAAACCCAGGTTAAACATTCTAATTTGCCTATTTGCCGTGTCATTAATAATGTTTGGACGAATACAGCTTGTGACAGAACCTGCGTTAAATGCTTATCAGTGAAGCTGCTCTTTTCTTCATCACGCCAGTTAACGTGTTTGCATCACTTTTCAACATTTTAACTGTTCCCTCAGACAGAGAAATTAAACAGTGTGTGAAATGTTCAGCGACTGTACAAAGTGTGTGAATATTAAATGAGGTAAGCACTGACTGAGGCAATAAATGATAGGTTTTGCGTTTCTAAACAACATTCTGTAACT
Organism: Xyrauchen texanus; assembly: GCF_025860055.1. Classification (NCBI taxonomy): domain Eukaryota; kingdom Metazoa; phylum Chordata; class Actinopteri; order Cypriniformes; family Catostomidae; genus Xyrauchen; species Xyrauchen texanus. The sequence continues at coordinate 28,560,542 of NC_068303.1, forward strand.
TTCTAATACCACATAGTTTCATAAACCCCGGGCTATAAATCAGTGCTTACACCCTTTTTAAAATTACGCTGCTTTACCAAGTTTAAAAGTAGGGTTTAAAAAGATGATGACCCGGGGTTAAGTGCAGTGTGAAAAGCCCTTGTGCGGCCTCACTAAATCATCTAAAGCTAATGGCTTACCCTGATGGGGACAAGCCATCTTGGTTGACAGGTGATTCTTGATATATAGCAGCTTGAGTGTCTGGCTTTGAAGAGCTAGTGTTGACAGATCCACAATCCACTTCACCATTGTCTCTTTCCACCTCTACAGTCTGATGTTTTGGACTAGATTGTTCAAGGAAGGTTTTCTCATGAATTGATACCGGTTTTTTGGAGTCTGAAGCTGATAGAGGTACTAATGGAGACCTTAAGGTAGGAACTGCATAATAATTATATTCCTCTACATCATCAAAAGATGCCTTCCCAAACGAGTTGTCAAACTGTGAATCTTCTGAAAATGTAGAAGAAGGAACAACAAATTCTTAGACACATTTAGGGAACATTAGATTGACTTTATGCCCCTACTTGAAGAATTCTGCAAATATTGTGAAACTGCTAGCCTTGAAAATGTGGTGAGATGGCTTTTAAGCCAATAAATAAAATGTAATATATTCTTGCTGATACTTAGATTTGTGTCACATAATCAAGTTCTAGAGAGATTAAACTTTAGTTAGCAAAGATTTTTTAAAGACCCCATAAATTGGCTTAAAGAGTTTTATTTTAAATGTTGAAAAATTGCCTTTTGAAAATGGAAGTATGGGAGGTAGATATTTTAGGGCTTATCCCATTTTTTAATAGCCAATATGCTTTAGTTAAAGTAAGAGGCACAAACAATTTACTTCTTGCTATTGCTAGTCAGAAGTAGGTGTTATAAGGATAGACATTCTAGACAGCATTTAATTTGGTCCAGTTTTCCAGAAGAGAATGGCTGTAAATTTCTATCAGTTCAAAAGATAGTTCAGTCAACTTTTAGTACTACACTAATATATAGATAGGCCTCCAAGTTAATAGACATGGACTAAAAGTCACGGATGTCCAGTTTTGATTCAATGGGGTCTAACTAGTTTAGGTACTTGTTAGACAAGAATGCAAAGATGTGTTTGAAAGCAGGTTTCAGAAATTGTGGAAATGTTATTACCATGTGTTTCTAGAGTTTCAGCTGGTATTGTGGGAATATGAAGGTCTTTGGCAGGAGGCTGAATTGGTTTCTTAAGCGGGAGTTCCACAACAGGTGTGTCTGGGAGAGGCTTCCGTGGTGGAGGGCGAGGAGGGTTCACTGGTTTCACCACTGTCAGCACCCCTGTTAAGGTTGAGAATTAATTGTTTGGACCACCACTGATCTACATGAAGGCCTCAAGAAAAACATTTGTGGATAAATACATATAAGCACACAATTTAGATTATACAATGATACATTCTTAGTAGCATGTACTGTAATTGACATTAAAGGTAATTTTCAATTTAGGCAATAATGAGAACAATCATTTCTAGGATCTATCTGAACTGGGGCAGAAAGCAACATAAAACACTGCAGGCTGCTCTAATTACAACAATTACTTGTTTTACTTATGCGCATGTACTGTATATACACTCCCTGAGCACTTTATTAGGAACACCTGTACACCTACTTATCCATGAGATTATCTAATCAGCCAACCGTGTGGCAGAACTGCAAAGCATAAAACTTGTAGATATGGGTCAGAAGTTCCAGTTAATGTTCACATTAACCATCAGAATTGGGAAAAAATATGATCTCAGTGAGTTGGACAGTGGCATGATTGTTGATTTGATTATTTTTGTAACTGCTGATCTCCTGGGATTTTTACACACAACAGTGTCAAGAGTTTACTCAGAATGGTGCCAAAAACAGAAAACATCCAGTGAGTGGCAATTCTGTAGACAGAAGCCTTGTTGATGAGAGAGGTCAACAGAGAATGGAAAGACTGGTTTAAGCTGACAGAAAGGCTATGGTAACTCAGATAACCACTCTGTACAAATGTAGTGCGCACTGTGCAGAAAAGCATCTCAGAATGTAAAACACGTCGAACCTTGAAAGCGGATGGACTACAATAGCAGAGGACCACGTTAGGAACTTTATTAGGACCATAGTGTTCCTACAAGGGCTCAGTGAGTGTAAAGTTTAACTGAAAGCCAAAATAAAAAAAATTCTCAGATATTTCCTTGAGACAAACTATTCCTTTGGCTCTTTGAAATTCTGACTATGATAGACATGTTGCCAAACACAACCCACAATAGACATACATATCTTGCATACCAACCGTCCCATAAGAATGGAATCCACCTACCCTTTCAAAGTCTAAAAAGTATTAACACACTTTATTCGCAGAAACTTGTTTACATTTGTAAAAACAAACAAATAGTAAAAAAGTGACTTGTTTCAATTTTGTACCTGCAATATATCAATACATCAGGATGCTCACTATGTTCAGTGTAACACCATGTTCGTCATTGGCTAAGGTAGATAATGTACTTACTGTGATCAAGGCCATTAACTTGGGCTGTTTCAGGTGGGAGAGTTTTAGGTGGCAAGTGAGCATGATCCACATAGTCAATAGCAGGGAGTTTAAAAGTTGGATCCTCTGGTACAGTGGGGGCTTCCTCGGGAAGTGTTTTTACAGTTGTGGCAAGTTGTGGTAGGGCTTTTTCAAGTGGAGCCAGATCAAGTTGGCCCATCTTTGGTGTGGCAGTCTCAGGTAGACCTACCTCAGGAGAAGCTTTCTCTAATGGGGTTGTATTTTCAGGTGTGGTTAACAGCTGGCCCATTGTGGACTTTCTTTTAGCCTTTTCCAGTAGATTAAACACACGGTTATCTTGTGGTGTGGTCCATTTTATTGGGGCCATCTCCTCTGCTCTTGCCAAGGTTGAGAGAGCTAAATGAGACTTGGTTGAGGACTCATCCACCTCTGTTTTATCAGCCCTTGTATCAGTCAGGGCTTTAACATTTTTTAGTAATTCCTCTACAGGTGCAACCGGAGTATGAACTGCCGGAGGAGGGCTTGCAGCAACAACTGAGACTGGGGCAGGTGTAAATATCAAGGGTTTCACCAAGGGCTCTAGTGATACTTCTGGATGGGTGAGCTGGGCAGGGATGTCTGTCCTGGAGACAGCTGGACTCCTGGGAACTGGGGTAATAGATGTACGTATTGCTGGACTGGGCATAGCTTGGTCAGAATAATCTCCATCAGGAAAATCTTCATCAGGAATAACTGGAGGAGGTATATCAGTGAAATCAAATGGGGGACTTTCTTCTGAGGAAGGAAATACCTCAGATAAACTGACCAAATTTATATCTGGTTTAGGAGGTGCTGGATCAGGACGATTTGAAATAGGGGCTTCTGGCTTAGAAATCTCTGGCTTAGGAGCAGCTCGAGGGGGAATGACTGGTGTTGGGAAGGATGGTTTGGGAATCACTGACTCAGGGCTGGATAAGGCATTAATGCCTCGGGCTGGAATGCCACGGGCTGGAATACTTGGGGCAGGAATGCTAGGGACCTGAGGTCTTTCAGCTAAAACCGAAGGAGGAACAAGAGCCGTAGGCACTACAGGTATACTTTCAGTAAGGGCATTAGCTGTTAAAGATGGGCTTGCAGGAGCTTGGTGACTTGGAGCAAAACTGTCAGGGGTAAGACAATCTGGTGTTGGGGTTTCTACAGTGTTTGCTTTATCATTTACATCTTTGACAGTTTTTCTAGTGTTAAATACAAACTTCTTGGGTGTGGATGAAACGGACAAAGGTGTAAGTGGACTGGGTTCAGGCTCTGGGGTACCAAATTTTTTTGGAGGCCCTGGCAGAACCAGTGGAAGATTCCTATCTTTCAGAGCCTGTTTGAAAATGTCACCTTCCTTCTTTTGGTTCTTATTCAGCAGTTCAGAATTATTGATGGGGTGTTTCTCTTTGGCTTTCGATCCCCAAGGTGGAGATAGTTGGTGGCTGAGATTTTTGTTATCTTTGAAGACTACACGTGGAGCATGAAGCGTTCCTTTTTGCACAGCAGCATTGATAGAGGAGATAAAAGGGTTGTTAATTTTTGTTGACGGAGAAGTGATGGTTTTAGGTTTTTCTGGGATGGAAGGTTTAGTCTGGATCTTTAAACCCTTTTCTCCTTGAAACCGTGCCTTCAGCATCTTAAAGTCCATTGATTCATCCTGATATATGGAATGTGGGAAACAAATATGTTAAAAATAACAAAGTAATATGAAACTTTATGTGGCACATAATCCACATGATAGATTTGCATTTTCAGCAATATCTCAGAGCTTAACTAATAAACTGTATTGTAGTACATCACACAAGTAGGAAATTCCAACATTTTGATGTAGTCTATGAAGACACTCAGTTTCACATCATATACTAATATATATATATATATATATATATATATATATATATATATATATATATATATATATACACTGCCTGGCCAAAAATCTAAAAGTCGCTGTATGGATTTAAATAAGCAGATACTTAAGAGCCTATGATTGGACCATTATTGCAGTGGTTAATATGTTTCAGCAGGCAACAATTATTTTAACCTTAACTGATGCAGTGTGTAGCTTCTTATTTCTTAAACAACCATGTTGGAAGATATATCCCATTTTTGTGGAAAACTTTTTTTCAGAAGGGAAAAATTAGTAGCCTGCATCAAGCAAGGAAAAGGATGACATTGCTGAAATCACTGGAACAGGTTTAAGAACTGTCCAACGCATTATTAAAACCTGGAAGGATAGTGGACTCATCAGCTTCGCAGAAGAAATGTTGTCTGAAGAAGTTTTGAAAAATCGGGATCAGAGATCACTACAATGCTTGTTGAAGTCGCATTGTAAAAAACTGACAGTAGAACTCATGGCTATGTATAATAGTGAAAGTAAGAGCACTTTCACAAGCACAATGCGATGATAACTTATAGGATTGGGACTAAACAGCTGTGTGGCAACAAAAAAGCCACTTGTTAGTGAGGCTAATCGAGGACTGAGGAGCAATGGAAAAAGGTCATGTGATCTGAGGAGTCCAGATTTGGAGTCCAATGTATTTTTTCTTCCCTGATGGAACAGACATATTCCAGGATGACAATGCCAAGATTAATCAGGCTCAAATTGTGAAAGAGTTTTTCAGGGAGCATGAGGAATCATTTTCACACATGAATTGGCCACCACAGATTCCTGACCTTAACCCCATTGAACGTCTTTGGGATGTGCTGGAGAAGACTTTACAGAGTGGTTGTACTCTCCCGTCATCAATACAAGATCACAGCCAAAAATTAATGCAACTCTGGATGTAAATAAATGTTGTGACGTCGCATAAGATTGTCAAAACAACACCACAACGTATGTGCGCTGTAATCAAAGCTAAAGGCGATCCAACTAAATATTAGAGTATGTGACTTTCATTTTTGGGCCAGGCAGTGTATATCAGTATGACATCTATCTGGGTTTGACTGAAAACCATCCATATTCCAAAGCCATGTGATTATTTGACACTGTCATTGCCCCTTTAGAGAATAAAAAAAGAGTTCATGTTTGCCTGTGATTCTTACAAAATTTAAACCCATTCAAAACATTTTCAATATGTACCATGGTAATACCATGTTTTTAGGACATTTACTGTATAATGGTAATACAACATATTTTTGAAGTACTTTAAAGTACCTTGCAAATACTGTAGATGTTATTTAATACCACAGTATATTTCATAGTGCTATTGTTTTACCATCTGATAACATTAATATACTATGGTACTGATCAAGATCAAGAGTGTGGCAAGTGCCTCAGGGCCTCTGACTACCAGGGGCGTCCAAAGCTTTAGAACAGACAGAGGAAGGTGAACACCAGGGCCCTTGGCTAAAACAGAGCAAGTTCAGGTCGTGTAACCAAGATCTGGTAGGACCATGATCCAACCCTTGCACTAATTACTTAAAACAACATTGAATTATATTGATTTTCTCTAAAACACACTCAACATTTCTCAATTCACTCTCCATTCATATATATACTGAACTCCTTTTTTACCCCTAAAAGGTCAGTGTATCCCCTGAAATACAAACATTCCCTGTCAGATTACCAAAATATAAATATTAAATTAATAAATTCTCATCATGAACATAATAATACAGTTCCTAGAAATAATATTTTAAGCAATGTCCCCTGAAATATAGTTCTCACAGCATGCTACCATGTTACAATAAAGATTGTGAGTCATTTTGTTAGTGATACTTAGATGTTCTTCACAGATCTGTAATATTACTGTAATATATAGTTTCAGACTTGTAATATACTGTTGTATTTTGAATCTATGCATTCATTTGTGTTTGAAGAACCCATGTGGAAAATGTCAAAGTAAAATTCTGGCAATAGGATAAAACTGTTATTTACACTAAACAAAAGAGATTTCTCACCTGATCCATCATCATGACACAAAGTCTTTCAGCAATTCTTCCCAAATAAATACTTCTTTCTTCTCAGCCCCTCATAATAAATAATTTGTTGAGTTTTCCCTTGATGATTCAAAAGGATCCAGCATATATAAGGAAACTGATGTAGTGTTGCAGTTGTTAGAGGATAAATAGCACACAGAGTAAGAACTCGCCCATTGGCACTCACACTGGAATGAGGTTGGATGAGCGTGTTCATGCGCTAATGACGAGATAAAGGAATGCCTCGTCAAACAAGTCACTTTACTGAATGACAGTGAAGGACTGTTTTCATTCTCAAAGAATGCAGTCAGTCAAGAAATGCATATCCAGGAAGGCACAGCTTCTATTGTCAAACAAGCAAACTCTAACTCTCATTAAGTTTCACTCCAGTGTAGGGTAATCAATTATATATATTGCCCAAAGATTTGTTCACACCTCTTCTGGTTATGTTCATGATGATGTGTTTTACCCACAGACAGAGAGTCTCTCCCTCCACAAGAATCTAATCTGATGACTTTCAAATAAAGTTAGTTCTTTCAATTCTTGAAATTACTTTACCTAAACTTTGACAGTATGTCCCATTTTCATTTAATCTGTAAATAATTTGGGGAGATGGGGCAAGCTGTCACACTTTTACTTCTTTGTATAGATAACTTAATTTCTTGACAACAACAAGCTATCCTCCTGAGACCTGGGCGTGACTGCTTTGTGCATTTTCCATTTCCCTTTTGATTTATAACCAGTAACACTTAAGAATTATGCAAACATAAATAAATACATACATTTCTAAAAATCTTACTAAATTGTGAAATTTTAAATGATACCAAGATATAGAAAGTCAGATTCGTTTTTTTAAGCAAATTCTTTACTGTGTTTCCAGGAGTGTTGGTTATTCACGATATATGTTGGTATATGTTTTTGAGACATTACAGACATTGCATCAGAAATTAGCATAAATAAATCTGATTCAAAGCAATGGCCAGCATCACCTAATCACTGCCAACCATGTTCAAAATAAATTTAGCATGACAAATTCTGAATCTATGTACATATTAACTTTGTCCAATGTCTGCCAAACATGTTGAGTTGTCCGAACATAATCTGCCTCCTAAAACTGAACTTTTGACTAGATGTTAAGCGTGAATACACTTGGGGGCTCCATAGGAAAGCTACAGGATGCGCCCTTGCTCCCTAATTAGGGAATGACTTAAACGCCAGTGTGCTCTCTGTCTGCACTGGTCTCATAACAGTTTGAAATGCTCCTTATTTGTATCCTAATTCATAAAAATACAGCCTCTTAAAGCAACCTATTCTAGCTTTTGGATGCATCTATTGATTCTCAATAAGATAATTCCCAGTTTATATAGGATATTTTAAGGAAAATGCACTAAAGTACACATAGGTGTACATTGTGTTAAGCAGCGTTGCGTTTCTCAATAAATTGCTCAAATAAAAAATAAAAAATGACATATCAGATGAAACTTGAGCCTCTAATCTTTTAAATCTAACAGGTTTCAATGTAAAAACGTAATTACGCTTCATTCCAGATGTAGTTTTGTTGGTGTTCCTCTGAAAGACAACTCCACTATAATTGGTGCCATGCTGTTTGGTCACATAACTCTGTGCATCGACTGTTTAACCCTTCAATGACAGAATAGAGTCTTCTGAACTGAGATCATGTCCACTCATGTAGACACAGGGTCTCAGGAGGTTAAACATTTAAATGGTTCAAACAGCAAACATTTAAAGGTTAACATGCACAAATATTAAACCATTGTTTTTGCCAAAAGAAATTGTAACATAATGAATTGCATAGAATTTCACTTTGCAAGTTACAATTTGCGGCAACTTGGCATTTATGAAAAATACCCTTGTTCTGATACAGTGCTACTTAAACATGTCACTTAAAATATACATTCATAATATAGGCTGGTTGAACTTGTTGTAATGTGCCCCTGTGATGTTTCATTATGTTCCCAAAGTTATTAAGATGTGGGAGTTTTTCTTTGAAGAACTAACAAAATTGTCTTTATTTAAGGCAGTTTTGAATTAGGTGCTTGAAACCAACATAAATAACCACTGCTAGAGAAAACTCATTTATGCATTCAGACCTTTGCCAGTTACTGAGATATGCATTATGCCTTGAGACATCTTCCCAGTGTGACAACTCTCCCCAGTCTTGCGTTATACAGGCTGTCAAAACAAACCGAGCTCAGTTATTATCAATGATTTCTTTAGATAATAAAATAAAAACAGTTCAGAGAACATGAATCATATTAATCTAAGCATTAAAATAATCTCAAAGGTCATTTGAAATGATTTGTGATATGTGTTACAGTTCCAGATTTTTTGAATGATGTAACAAAATGTCTACCTCCTTTATTTGTACTCATGGCTCATATATGAAAGAAAGTCAGTTACAATAAAGATGAACAGAGAAATGACAACTAATCCTGCAGCAAGTGTAAAAGAGAGGACATAAACTGAGAAGACCTACCGTGGTGACATTATGATGATTCGTTTTTACATCTATTTATTAGGGAGTCAATTCTGCACAAATGTATTTGTTTAAAATCCTCAAAGCAGTGCTTGGGTGATATTATCTGTCAGGACTTTATAAAATAGCATTTCATTTCAACAATTTGATAAAGGCCTGATCAACTATGACCAGTGTGTTTTGTATATATATCAACCTTAATTATTTTTCCATTAGCAAGTGAGAGTGAATTTGAGTGTGTTGTGTACATTTATGTCTAATTGTGCTTATTTATCTGTCAAAGTTCCAGTTAAGATGCAATCGCTCTACTGTATCTAATTTAGATTGTGTGGCTAGATAATTCAACCTCTGAAATAGCATTTCATCTATTTCATATTTATCTAGTATGATTATAGGCTGCAGAAAGGAGAGGAGGGGGTAATTTGCTTGTAATCGTTTCTTTGCAATTCTAAGGCAAATGTGCAAAGGTAAGGCAAAAGTCCACAGGATTTAACTTCCAAGTGGTTTTAGGGCTGTTGCAACTGAAAGTGATGCCTCTGTGTTACAGCCAGAATAATACAGCTGAATTATAGATATTAGCGTATGAACTCCATGGACATGGAATCAATATATGATAATCATGATGGATGGCCAGAAATATAATGTATATCGAAAGGCAGTGTATTTAGTGAGCATTACAGTAAGTACTGTTCAGAATTGGGCAATACAGGGAAAGACATGGCAAAACTCTTAAAAGTTGCATCAAGATACATCAGTGGTCCTGGACTTTATACTGACACCTATTGGTGTGGAGGCAGCATCACAAAAAAATATAAATATTTTATTTACCACTGTAGAAATACCCTGATCAAGTAGGTATAGCTACAAGCCAGAGATCTCCACATGGGGGCGGAATCTCCAAAAGATGTTGGGGTTACACCAGAAGGGTGAGGGGTTACTCCAAAAGGAGGTTGGGTTAACTTCAAAAGGGGGATTACTTCCACACACAGTTATGGTTAGGGAAAGTGTTATCAATATAAAAGGGGCTCCCAATATATTTGCTGGTGGTTTAGTGCTCCCACCCCTTTTTGGAGCTCTGCTTGCAGCTATATCCTTCTCACCCTGTTCGCAGGTGTATTGGTCAGCCATTCATTTATTCCACAACCAAACGTGTTATAATAAGGGGGTTACTGTATAGTGTAACTGTGAGACTTTGTTGCTAAAGAGAGGCAGAACACATTTTGGGATGTGTTTATTGGTAACAGTATTACATGGTGGGTTACGTAAATCAAGAGAAAAAAATCCTCTAAAAATCCATTGTAGAATGTCGTTATCATCAAGATAAAAATAATGTGTTCTTTTACATTACCAACCCATTAGCTGAGGTAAAGGCAAAATAGAAATGTACTCAAATTTGAAGGATTTCCATTCACCTTGATTTTCACCCTCATTTTCTTAATCCCCAAAAATTAGATCAAGATCTTTAAGGTCCAAAACTGCTTTCAAATTAACATAGGACTCTGGCCATAAAATAGGATGAAGTTGTCATCACAGTAAAGAACTGCTAATGTCTTCAGATGCAATTAAAACATATGTCATGGTGATACTGGTGGTGATATTCTATGATTGAAGGTTGGATTACAGACAGATATTCTGGTATTCAACTGTGTTTTCATTTGGGATTAGAAGGCTTAAATTCAACACGAAATGTAAATAACAACCCATTTTCTTCTGTAATGTGACGTATTTCAACGTGAAAAAGAATATTCAACAAATAAAGAATTTAGAAAGGGACTTGATTGGTGAAATGTTGGTGTTACATACCATGATGGAGTCCTGAATGTACATTTGCATTTGTTTGTGTATCTCAACATATCCCAATGGTAATGCTTAATCCATTATTTGATATTAGTGCTGCAACCTTTAATACTTTAACATTAACCGGCATTAAATTACTGCATTAACTGTAGGCAACATTTTAGAAAGGCTGCATTACTTACAACATTAACCTAAAACATTTGACTATTGATTAACATTAACCAATTTGAATATTAACCATAGTGACTCAGATGGAAAGTCATTTCAGAGGCAGAGAAAGTTATTACACTGAGACAAAAGATTATGAAGACAAACATTTTTTTTTCTTTAGAATGAAGTGCACTGGTGAACGATGCACAGTAAGACCAGAAATGTGTATTTAGAAAGTATATATATATATATATATATATATATATATATATATATATATATATATATATTTTGATCTCATGTTGACTTTAAGGTCTCAATGAATGTGTCTAATGAGTGTGTCTAAATATGTATTTATGTGCATGCTTATCTTTATAATTGATTCATTAACATAAACATTGAGAAGCTCCGGTCTTGCACCATTACCATTACCAGCTTCCTCTTGACAACAAACTAAAGAGATCAAGAGAGACTGAGAACCAGATGGAACATAGATGACACCATCTACTTAACACTGGACCCTTTCAATCATTAAAACCTCATAACAGTCTCTCTCTTTTGTTTCAGGCCACTTAAAAAGACCCCAGCCTCCATATTCTGCTGAAAACAAAATACTGACAACATGCTTGTGACTGTGAGATGGCAACGTGAACCGTTTTGGAGTTTGGGACACAAATGTTAATATTGCTTGGGTTTCATGAGAAGTTTGCATCACTAAGGCCAGCCTATTTTATGGCACGGAAGTCCACAGAATGGAATGAACACTGTTATAATCGGAATCATTCATTATTCACTTGTTATTATTTGCTGTCATCATCATCATCATTGTCATCATTATTATTAATAATAATAATAATCATTATTATTTACAAAACAAGTTTGGCAAACCAACAATCAGATTTTAAAGCCATGTTTACCCCCTAAACACATCTAAAGTTGACTTCAAGGGCTCCACTGACTTATAAAATAAAAATCCCATTTCAATGTCGTGTTTTTTTCTTCTTCTCATTAGTAGTGTACAAAAGCTATAGAGAAGGAACAGTTCAATCTCAGATTCAGTTTGTTTCTGCAATGTTCGTACCCTCCGAGCCCTCCATCCTAATCAGTTAAGCTGCTCCGAAGTCTTCCCAGAGAAAGGGATTTGGCAAAAGACGCTCCTTGTGTTGGTTCTCTGTCTGAAGGGTCCACAGAGAGTTAAAGTTTGTGGTTTTATTTCTGCATAGCTTTCTAGCAGCAGAATCTCAAATACATGGGAGAGGAAAACCAAACAAACCCAAATGGACGAATCACATAATTCACAGACAGATCCACTTGGATAACTCTGTGATCGATTACTGTGGTCAGTGGCGGTGTTGGATGGTGAAGTGGTGATTTCTCCAACTCTTGCAAGTGTGCACAAGTGCAAGTGAACAGGGGTCCGAAAGTCACCTCAAGAGTTTCCCTTACCACTTGTTCTCTATTCAGAGTTTTAGTTTGGGGAGATTCACAGAGACAGGAAGCAGGACGAAGACAGTGATTGGATGAGAGAGAAGCTCAAGAGCAGGGCTCATAAGGCTATGAGGAGTGTCATTATGTTTGCTGATGCCCCACTGTCAGTCCATGTGCAGAAAACGTGGTGAAAAAGAAAAAGAGAGAAAGACAGAGAGTCCATCCCATTCATTCCAGGTGGGGAGACATGGAGGAAGTTGTGTTGGTCTGAAGAGAGGGGGACAGGCTGAGCTCTGAAGACTACTCTCATACAAACACACAAGCACAAATTCACATACACTCATACACAAGTAGATGGATTCACTTCCTTTCACACACATACGGATAGATGCACTTGCTTACACAGGCACGCACTTACACACACACACACACACACACACACACACACACACACACACACAGAATCAAGTGTCTTGGTCTCCTGCTCCCCCCAGTGCTGATCATGACTGTGCAGAGTTCCAGTGATCCTTCACTTCTTCACTTTGTTGATCTGGGCATAAAGAGGGTCCTTCCCCTGAACACAAACAGACCAGGGTTACTTAAATATCAACAAAACTGCAACATTTGTCTAAAATGTTCTGCTTTCTGTCTAAAAGCAGAACTTTTATTGACAGAGATGTAAAAGTGATATTAAGTTATTGAAGAGAGATAGGTGAGGAACAGGATAGGCGCAATTCACAGGCTAAACTCGAACCTCTGTTGACCATATGAACACCATGGCTGAACATGTTAAGAACACATACAGTCCACTGCACCATGGATCCCACTATAAAAAAGCTAATTTTCATTGTTTGTGAGTTAATGTCAATTTTCATGGCAAAAACCAGGTTAAAATTTTATAAAAAATCTTTTTAAGAAAAAAGTATTTTTTATTACATTAAAGGGATAGTTTACCAAAAAGTTTAATTCTCTCATCATTTACTCACCCTCATGCCATCCCAGATGTGCATGACTTTCTTTCTTCTGCAGAACACAAATGAAGATTTTTTGAAGAATATCTCAGCTCTGTAGGTCCATACAATGCAAGTGAATGGTGACCAGAACTTTTAAGCTCCAAAAATCACATAAATGCAGCATTAAAGTAACCAATATTATAAGTGTAGGTAAAATATAAAAATGTAAGTCCTTTTTACTATAAATCTCCACTTTCACATTCTTTCACATTTTGAAAGTTAAAGTGAAGGTGGAGATTTAAGGTAAAAAGAAAAGGACTTAAATATTGATCTGTTTCTCATCTGCACCTATCATATCACAAGACATGGCTTAAACCACTGAAGTGTTATGGATAACTTTTATGTTGCCTATATGTTGCTTGTGTGGAGCTTCTAAATTCTGGCCACCATTCCCTTTCATTTTAAGGACCAACAGAGCTGAGATATCCTTCTACAAATCTTTGTGTTCTGCAGAACAATGAAAGCCATACACATCTGGGATGGTAAATAATGAGAGAATTTTCCTTTTTGTGGAAACTCTCACTTTAATATTACTAGTCTACTGCTTACTGCACAGTATATACTGTACTGTAAAATGCTTACTATCTATTTATGTATTTATTTATTTATTTATTTATGCAATATGCACAGTGCATGAAGGTTTCAAACCATTCTATGCTATATTGCTATCACATTAAGTGAATGTTTAATCTAACGAGTGGTGTCCAGTTATCATTTTAGAAATAAATGGCTATTTTGTATTAGCAATCGGCAATGTCTTTGTACATAGTAAAATAGCACAACTTGATGGCAAAGGCTATTTTCACTTACTTCCACATACTACTCCTTAGACAATTTACCCTTGGTACAAATAGCATATTAATTCCATTTACACTTTGTGAAGCATCTTAATATTTGCACTTGATGCTATTTGTTGCTATTTACACTTGGTGCAAATATATTCCTATTTACAAACCTTGTATTGCACTTACTTAAAATATCATCTTCCATTGTTTTACATTCACTGTAAATAGACACTGCCTAGTTTAAGTACAAAAAGAATTAAACTAAACAAAAAATTTAAAATTGACTATTGACAATCCAATCAAATTGTAAGTCAAAAGTTTAAAAATCGTGTCTTATTTTTGCCAAATGGGAAATGGAAGGTCAAGTTGAGCACTTTCATCATGAGCTTTGGTACAAATGAGTATTTTAACTATACTGTGCTAGGTCCTGCAGGTACTTCAAGCATAACAAAACTGACATACACACTGTGCTTAGCATTCATACTGTGTAGCCTTCTGCAGAAATAGTTTGAGAAATATGCTTTCCCATACACAGCCCTTTGTCAGACACACATAGTTCCTCCTAATTGACACCAGGTGGCAACAGAGGTCTTTAATATAAACACTGCAGTCACAAAGTTGCTCCATAATATCAAGAGCTTCACCACAACTGGAGTAAATTGCTGCAGATTAAAGAGAGTGACCAAATGCTCCAGAAATTTACCAGCCCCTTCCTCTACCTCAAATGGATCACACAATACCACATTTAAATCTTCATTTTCAGTCAAGGTAAGTAATCATAGAAGACTACCCTCTGAAAAGATTATGAATTTCCATGCTGGTCCAGACTGGCTTATGTTTGGTTAATGCTAGTTTAGGGCTGGTCTTGATCTCATCCATACATACTTTTCAAAAGCAAAACAATTAAAAAAGCACTTTCGACACTTTCACACTCGGCTTCATCCAGCATCTGTGGCTAATAGGACCACAGATGGCCTCGGCATAGTGTCCATGTTCCGAAAGATAAAGGTGATTTTTTTAATAGGTCTATCAAGCCATATATTTTTTTTAAATATAATTAATTACACAATGTGCCGAATAATTTATCGAATTAATCGCATATAAATATTTACAGCAAAGAGCCCCTAAATTAAGGTAGTTAAGAATATTATAAAGAAAATAATTATGGATAAAATATCTACTAAATATTATAATCCAGGCAATTCAAAATAAATTCATCACATAAATATATTGTGGCAACAGACAATACAAAAGTGTCTTTAAAGGAATAGTTCCCCCAAAATGAAAATTCTCTCATCATTTACTCACCCTTATGCCATCCCAGATGTGTATGACTTTCTTTCTTCTGATGAAGACAAAATTATGATTTTCAGAAGAATATCTCAGCTCTGTAGGTCCATATAATGTGAATGGTGACCAGAACTTTGAAGCTCGAAAAATTACATAAAGGACAATACAAATAATCCATTTGACACCAGTAGTTCAATACAAATCTTCAGAGCGATATGATAAGTATGGGTGAGAAACAGAACAATATTTTAGTCTTTTTTTACGCTAAATTTCCACTTTCACTTTTACATCTGAAAGTCACATGTGAAAGTGAAAGTGGAGATTTAGAGTGTCATCACTTCTGAAGATATGGATTTAACCACTAGAGCCTTATAGATTACTTCTATGTGATTTTTCACTTGCATTGTATGGACCTAGAGAGCTAAGATATTCTTCTAAAAATCTTAGTTTTGTAATCAATTATAATTGTATTTTGCAAAGAAAGAAAGGGATCTTCTGGAGTGGTATGAGGGTGAGTAAATGAGAGCATTAACATTTTTGTGTGAACTATCCCTTTAAAAGCCATGATCACAAACTGTCTCTCCGCCATCTTGCAATCTGCACAGCAGCACAACTTACAACACATATTTAAACAAACACCATTTTTATTAGCAATATTTGTCTCAGTGTCCTTTATGTTGCTTCCCTTGAGCCAGGGTTGTAACAGTCAAACATATCACAAATAAAGTAGAGTCTAATGCCCTGTGAATTTCTCTCATGTTAAAAAATGTTCTTCTAAAAAGGTATGAGCAACACGACCAATAAGAATCAAAGAAGCGGAGCATAAATAAGGTCCAAGTGTGTCCATACTGTGGTCTTAATAACCTCACAGTCTGAAATCAGACCCTGTGCTTCAGATTACACACAGCAATTACCACTCACTTACGGACCTTTCCGCTCACTGCGGGTACTAGAACAGATACGCAGGGCAAAAGAAAACAGGATAAGTGTTTTACGGAGCAGGAGAGGGTGAAAGAGAGAAAGAGTCTGAGGATGAAATGAATAGAATAGAAAAAAGACCCAAAGAGGAGAGCAAAGAAGAAAAGCACATAAAGAGAGACGTTAGATGAAGACATAAATGGATGACTAAGCAGGTGAGAGGCAGAGAAAGACATAGGTTAGTCCAATGCACTGAGAGAGAGGTAAAGAGAACAAAAGTAATAGAGATATAGGGATCCCTCTCTACAGCTGAGAGAGTGCAGAACTGGCTTATATGCCAACAGAAGGACACCGTCAGTAAGCGTGCCTACTGTTACTGAAAAATGCTGTGCAGACAGACCATGCCAACATCATCCTCATCATCCTGTCTTAAATCCACCTGGATTGGCATGGAAATGCTATTTCAGTAGGAATAAAATACGATTGCTAACAGGACAATGTCAAACAAATCAACAAGACTAAAAGTTCAATTGAGAACCCCTCATTAATTCACGAATCCCCAATTGGAATACCTTGAACTATTGTAAGGTTCCACATATTATTTGTGGTAAGGATTTACAGTATCAGTGCTATAATACTCAACAATAGAATGTAGATTACATATACAATGACCAAGCACCTGAAGAAGTGGTAACCTAATGTTTAACGGTCTGAACACACAAGGGTTCTGATTTCAGGGTGACCAAATATGGCAATATGACTACTAACAATGTGATCTTAACCAAGACACTTCACATCAAGTTCATCTAATGGGGACTGTCACTACATCAAGTGTATTCTGTGACAACTTGGATGAAAAATGTGCACTAACTAATTACTGCCTTACAAGTAACTTTGGAAAACCTGTTTGCCTTTCCCAGATAATGGACTGACACATCTGTGCTACAGTATGTTTATAGGCTGTGTGTAGATGCGTAAATATTTCAGTGGAGATCAGAGCATCATTCATCATTAGACTGGTACAGACGAGGCTCTACATCAGTCTTCCTACAGTCAGAGAAACTAGCCCATGGCTCACTGAGCCCTTCATTAATGATTCATCCCGATGAGCTCTCGTCTCCTCCCGTTCCCTCAACCGCACTGAGACCATTTTCATTTTGAAAGTTATCAGCCCAAATAGATATCAAAGCACAACTATGTTTCATGCTATTGGTGTAAGAGCTTGGTTGTATACAGAGTCTAAAACTAAGTGTTTGCAACAATGGCAAGTGAATTGAGAAAATATACTGTCCATGAAACAGTTTTTATTGTATATATCCTTGTGCGGCCACACGTACACATGCGTGGATGTTGTAATTTGGCTACACTATACGCAACACATAATTTAATTTAAACCAACTGATCTCAGTTCAGTGAACTCTGGGCTGTCAATAAAGGGTTACAATTTTGATGCAAGGAGTCTACTAAACAACATGGTGCCGATCACAGCTGAGTTTGTCTTTGGAAGAAACACCAGCAAAACTACTTCTGGTAAGAAACATATTCAAGTTTTTACATTGAAACCTGTTTGAGTCAAAAGAGTAGAGTCTCTGGTTTCATCAGATATGCCTTTTTTTCAAATTATTTTATCACAAAATACCACACTGCTAAATACAATGTACACTTACGTGTATTTATGTGTAGCAAATTTTTTCCTTAGAAATCCTATATTAATGTGCATTATCACATTGAGAATCAATGGGTTCATCCAAAAGCTGAAAAATGTTGCTTTACAGGGGTTTTATATGGAGTAAGGATGAAAATAAGGTGAACTGTTCTGAGACCATACAAGCAGACAGCACACTACAGGTAAAGTCATTCACTAAATAGGGAGCAACGGAGCATCCAATAGCTCTATACGCAGCTAAGTGCATTCACTCCTCAAATCTGACCAACTCAACATGTTTGGCAGACATGGGACAAAGGTAATCAGTACATAGGTTCAGAATTTATAATGTATCATTTTAACATAGTTGGCAGTGATTGGATGATGCAGGACATTACTTTGAATCAGAATTAATTATGCTAATTTCTGAAAATGTCTGTAATGTCTCAAAAACATGAATAACCAACACTCCTGGAATTTATGAAAGGCCTTCCCTTTGATGCACAGGGCTGTGTTTTCCCCTAATATTTTCATTTTGGTGGCTTAAAAAAGGACACTTTACACATCCTAGTTAAACTTGCTTTGGTACGTTTTGGAGGTAAAAGTTGTTAGAAGGTACACTTAGTAAATTTAGTTGTTTGTATGTGTATTTGAATTGTGCTTGTAACTTACATTAATGAAAGTCAGTTAAGCATTCTTACGATTCAATTTCAGCCACATATTACAATACAAATCTGGCCAACTGGCAAGTGACTCAAAAGCTAATTTTGACAAAATTGTCAAAAATAAAGGGCACTGAACAGAAAAGCAGAAGGATGTTGCCTCCTGCATTTATTAAGCACAGATATTAATTAATGAATTTAGTGGCAATGACAGCCATCAAAGATAAACAAAGACCTGTCTGCTGCAGTTTGCGTGTCAAATGTTGTTGCTTAGTTGGGTTCAGATCAGTTCAGCATGTTGTGTGCTTTGCTGTGATGAGTGACAGTATAAAAACATTCATGACCTCATTTTGAATATAATGAAAAGACCGCACAACACAGATACTTGGATGTGAAGTGTTCATGATGTTCATGGGTATTCCATGCAGCACCGCTTTTTATATAAAAAAAAACCTATAATACGTCAAAAGCATTGACTCACACATACGTACACACAAACATTCACTCATACTTGTCACATACAATACAAAGTAACATTATAAAGGCATATAAACCATATTCTAATGAGTCGCATACCATCATAAGGGTGATCGTTGCAGCAGGCAGAGACGGCGAGATGAGAAACAAAGTGAGAGAAAGAGAGAGAGGAGCAAAAGGCAGAGAATAAGGCTACGTTCACACAACAGCAGAATATGGTTATGAGTCCTGCTTGGAGTGCAAAATACCGATCTGTTCGTACAAAGTTTGGATTCTACAACCAAAGCGAATTTCAGGACTCACAACTGAATTTTTGGTCAAAGTTTGGTTGATGTGCTGAATGCACATAACCTCAGTTAACAAATAGTTGTCAGTCGTGTAATTGAAATCCATGCGATATCAGTTACTCTTTGCTGTCAATCACTAATGTTAGGGCTGTCAAACTCTCTCAGGTCATGAAAAATGTCTGAAAATAGTGCAGGTGTAGAGAAAGACAAAGCTTCTGTTAAAGGGACAGTTCACCCAAATATGATCATTCTCTTTTTATGATTATTTAATAATCATTTTGCCATGTTAAACTCTTATGACTCTCTTTTTTTTTTAAGAACGCAAACAAAAGATATTTTGTAAGATATATGATTTGTTTTTGGCCATACAATGCAAGTCAATTGGGTCCAATGGGAGCTTCTCTCAAATACGCCAAAGAGACAGCGGATGTCCAGATTTATACTGAATGAGAACTTCAATTTTGGTCTCACCCAAAAAGTTTATATCACTTCAGAAGACATGGATTACATCACTCAAGTCATATGAATAACCTTTATGTTGCCTTCATGTCGTTTTTGGAGCTTCAAAGTTTTAGACCTCATTGACATGCGTTTTATGGATATAAACACGTCATATATTCTTCGAAAATCTATTTTTGTGCTCCCAAGAAAAAAGAAAGTCATATGAGTTCGAGATGGCATTAGGGTGAGTAAATGATGAGAGAATGATCATTTTTGGGTGAACTATTCCTATTAGTGTTTGAGTGGAGGACAAAAACCCCAAAACAGAACTGAATTGATCCAGAGTTTTAAATGAAAACTTAAGAGGATTAAAGCAGCTAGAGCTTCCCGAAATAGTTCAGAATTAGGTAAAATCACAAGAGAAAGAGTGTTGTTGCACTGACTATCAGTACAGCTCTACAGTTCTATAAACAAGAAATGAGTAACTAACATTTTAGACACAATATGTCCCGTTATTTTTTCTTTGCCAATAAAGACACAATACAAAGTCCAGATATTGAATATTGTTATCTATTGCTACGGTTACAGGTATTACTCAAGGCTATCTTGAGTTAGAAAAGGGGATTGACTTCAGTTACCTGTTCATTCTAACATAATTGGATCTGCACTTGCCACCTGTTAATTAAACAGGACAATTGGAGTGTCACAATCTAATAAATCCGTTTGTCAATCCCAAACAAGGACTGTGTGAACGTAGCCAGAGAGAGTTTGAAATCAGAGAAATAAAAAGATAAAGAGAGAGAAGAGCCCCATGACACATGGCCACGATGTGTGGGTCTATGTAATGGTGGTGTGTGACGGGTAAAGGCGTGCTGATGTGACATCATGGTTGGAGCAGGCCGACACGCAGAAGAGAGGAAGAAAAAAGGACAGATACCTACCCCGACCTGCCTCTATCTAGCTACCGACCTGAGGACTGTCCGCCTCTGAGCTCTCGGGCTCTGCTCGAGACTCGCTCGAACCCAGAGACTGCTGGGAGTCTCCAGCCTGGGGAACAGAGAGTGAGAGGGAGGGTGTGGAACAACGAGGAGAAGAGAAAAGAGATAACAAAGGAAAAGAATGGAAGGGAAAGGAAAGGTAATATTGGAATATGGGCAGACATATTTGGAGAAAAGTAACAGAAAAGTAGATACAAAGGAAAAGAACAGAATGGGGAAATTAGTATCGAATAGGATCCAAAGGATTTGGGCAAAAGAAACAAATAAGAGGTTGTAAGTGAAGTAGTGAGATATAGGAGGATAGACAGGGAGAGAAAAAGAGGAAAAGAACATAAGAGACAGGAAGCATCGACAAGGCTGTACGTAAATGCGTAGAAGGACATGATCCACCTATCCATTTTTTAATCTGCATTCATCAACCCACACACAGATGTATTTGTCAAAAGTTCCCACACACGTGTATCCATTAACGTAGCTGTGAAATCCCCACTGTTACAAAGGGTCCTGTACTATGTTCCATTATGAAAGGATTTCGACTAAAGCATTTTGGATTTTTATGAATATTCCCTCTCGAGCTGCACTCTCAACACCTCATCAGAGTGTGTGTGGGTGTATGGTGTGAGTGTAAGTGAGTTTGGCACCCAATGCCATTTCAGCGAGAGTGGGGAGGCCACACACTCTTCTACTGACTAATTAAACTTTTTGTTCAGCTGAAATCTAAAAGAAAAGTGAAAGAGCACCAGCCAGATTTCCATGGCACTTTCCGACGAGTCATATCTGACAGAGTGTGCGTGTGTGTGTGTGTGTGTGTGTGTGTGTGTGTGTGTGTGTGTGTGTGTGTGTGTGTGTGAGTGTATGTATGAAATAAAGTTGTATTGCACTTCCGGCAAACTTTAAAAGCCATATTAATGTGAGAATTGGTGGTCTTTTTGATGAGGTCTTTTTCGAAATACTGCCATTACATTCTTTCTGATTTAATATTGATATTAAAAGCACTAGGGAAGAATCAGACTCACTTTCAATGTTTTAATATACATCAGGTAATGTATTAAACTTTGATATTTTAAGTAAATTATTCATATTCACAGTGTGCATGATCTTAGAGAGGTACAATATATGTGATTAATAAAGTCTTGATAGTCATCATTGCAGTTCTTAGGGTTAATTTACTTAATACAACACATTATTGGTCTCAATTGTTTGTCAGGCTTGGCAGATGACACATAAAAGACCCAATCTATTCCCATGGTAATACATGAACATACAGCATCTCAATTAAGCTGCGGACACATTTATTGCTGAATATTTCCCTATAACCTTACAGAGGTGTCAAGGTCAAATGCTTATACAGCCACAAAAGGATTGATATACAGTACCATACTAAAACTTGATCATCTAGTGGATTCTGTCTGTCACTGACAATACATTCAAGTGAAATGTCTAGGACTGGGATTTGTGTTGTGTGTAATAAGGAAAGCATACAGTTCATCAGAACAGATCTGAGTATGTTGGTGGATCAGGCTTTTTATGCCTGTTTAATTGGTGTGTGTTTTTATTTTTTTACCATTGTCTCTTTGTTCTTTTAAATGTTTCTAGACATTATAGATGTACAAACAAAAATACACAAAAACTGAACTATTAAACAAAGGAACCCAGGAAAAATGTGGTGGCCAAAAATGCCCAGTAATGAGTTCCACGTTTTAATATTTGTAACATCAAACATAGTTCTTAACATTTTATTTAGGACTATTAATAGATATTATCAGAAATATGAATACATTTTAAGTTGATTTAATTTAACTTGTAACACAATAATTATTCAAATTGAGAGTTTATTTCATTTAATTCCATTGAGGTGTTTTAAAAAGAGATTTTATATGGTTAAAAAAATGCACTTATAAAGGTAAACAATTTCCAGAGGGCTATTGATCCTTAATGAAGAAAATACATATACAGTATATTTCTAACACAGTTTTGTGCAGAACTACATTTCTCAGAACACTGTTTAATGTTACTTACAGCATCCTCCTCTCCACTCCGACTAGGGCTGCCCTCTGCCTCGCCGAAAGAGTCATCGGTGGGCGGGTCACTGGCGTGGGATGAGGACTTTGATGGAGAACTCTGCCGAGGGGCTGGGGTGGGTGCTGCAGAGAGGGAAATTGAAGGAACAAAAGGAGATAGAGACAAAGATTGTGAAATAACAGACAGGTCAAGGAAAGAATGGCAGCATTTTGAATTTGTAAATAAGCAAGACCTACTTTCCGTCTGCGTCAATGAGAAATCTTTGCTTACGTCAGCTGTGTACCAAAACCTAGTTCACTGCCTATGGCCTACAAAGGCAGCTGACTTCAAAGGTAGCATCCTAAACATCATGAAACCTTATAAGAGACAAATTTGTGATGCTCTACTGTGGCAAGGAGGAGGGTGGTGCTGGGCTGTAATGACGCACACCAGGCTAATCAATCCGACAAGAGGGATAAAGGTGACCAGGGGCGGCAGTTCGGGAGAGAGAGAGCTACAGGCAGCTGCCCTGTAGGTGTTTATGTTTGTGTCTTTTTGTTTATTTAATATTACTTTGATACTTTATCCAGTTCTCGCTTCCTCCTTTCCCTTTTACCCATTACATCTACATAGGCAGCAACTAAGTACGACACACAAATAGCACACTGCAAGGGTGACTCAACTCGCAACTGATTCAGATAGAGGTTGACGATAGCATGTTGGTAAGCTAACCGCATGATAGTCTAATAATCATAAAAAAGTCCACCGCACACACAAAGATTGGGTAAAACAATAAATTACCCCAAAAAGGTGTTGTCCACCATTTTTCATTTAGCACTGTGAAGTCAGGGATACATGCGATGCTGCCTAATAAATTGATCAAAAAAAAGTTTCTTACAAGGCGGCACAATTAGGTTACCTAACTTTTGGAACAGCCTTGACCCAAACTAGAAAGCTCTATTAATAATTCACAACATTAAAACATTTTATTTGAAGAAAATCATCGAAAATCGATGGTGATTGGGTACTTCTATGTTTGGTAGATCTCACTTAGGGATTGCAGTTCTGGTGGGAGATCTGGACCCAGATTAATTATTTGTTGGATTTTACAAGACACAATTGTAGATTGTAATTGAGCAGGCTGAGCATGCACAATCTTATATTCCTGACCGTTCAAAATGCAGGTTACATGTTGACAGATTTGTTCTGTTCTGACTGCAGACGCTTTAGCTAGCACGTCCACATTAGTTGTCATAGTAACGATGCAAACCTGCTTATATGCACCAAGTGTGAGAGTTTCGGGATGTTTTTCATGAGGGCATCCAAAAACACATTCTTCACAAAAAAAAAATGCTTAAAAATGGGAGAGGTGGCATATGCAATGTTTATAGCTGCTAAGGTCTACAACTGTCCCGTTTTTATCCCATAAAGGATGCCTAATGTCCCGTTTTTGAAGCAAAAAAGGGTTTGACAGCGAGAACCTTAAAAAGGACTCCCATCCTTAACTGTAGCACCCAGCAGAAGAAACATAAATTGGTGCCAGTGAAACATGATCATAATCATCAATAAAACTCACAGCTTTGGTCACCTCAGAACAGGTGTCAGCCAAAATTATAGCTAGTAATGAGCCAAACAGAGTAAATCTTACACTTGTTTATTAAATTATCTGATTCAAAGCAACTGATGTGCCGTTGAGCAATGAAGGTACAACCATATTTTTCATCCAATGGGAAAATAACTAAAAATCTATTGCAGCCTGACAGGAACGGCACTGAATTCTTCACACTTACTTTAAAGTCGAGACTCATTGGTTATCAATTATACATAAAAACAATGTTCCTTTTTGGACTCATGCAACATTAAAATGCTTTTGTTTCAGTGCATTTAACAGCTTTCACATTTAGCCAGGAAATTCCCTTTGTACTCAAACATGTAATGTGTTATCTCTCATAAAAGATTTAGAAAATATATTTTCTCTCCATTTTACAATATATTTAAATTCATACATTTGGAAGAAGCTTTAATCCAAAGCAACTTGCAGTGCATTCAAGCAATACATTGTATCAGTCCATGCATTCACTGGGAATCGAACCCATGACCCTGGCCTTAATTGTACTTCACAGAACTCAAGAACAAAAGAGGTCAAACTTAAGGTTTGCCTCCAGTGGGATTCCAAATTGCAACTTTTGATAATTAGCCAACTTCTGCCTATATGATCGGTGGAAAAACACTTGTTGATGTAAACCCAAGACCTGTCATAATGGTGCCTTTTGTGGATCAAAATTCCTCATTGTCACCTAATAAATGAGTTTGTCTCTCACACAGCGTCCCACAGATGGACTGCTTGTGTGCAAAGGTGCGACAGTGCAGCATTCTGTCGCAGCAATAATTAGCACTACAGAAGCAAGAGGATCCAAACAGGCTCAACACACACAGCAGGACTCCCCTGAGATCAGTGATAATTACACTGCTCGCCAGCCGCACAGCTGGGCCTGTGACTGACTCTCTCTCTCTCAAATGCTGTCGTTCCCCACCACAGTACTAATTGTAATTTTCACACTGACTAAAGACAATGCCTTCTGGGCAACAACATCAAAGCCCACCTTTCAACCTTTGACTGAAATAAGGATGTGTTAATGAAAGACTGGATGAGGGATAATAAAACAAAAGTGTGAGTTTAAAGTTCTGTAGTAGGAAAGGGATAAAGTATGTCTAGCAGCATCAGTACTCACTCTTAAAGAAGGACTATGGAACTAAAAAGGATATGGTGGAAGCTGCACAATGTAATTTAGCCAAGTCGGACATATTCCTGGATCATCATCCATTGTTGGTTGGTTGGTTAATAAGAATCTTGTTCAGATTCCAACCCCAGCACTTAGTCTAACACTAATCCTAAAATACGATTGATTCATAAGACATGTTTCTAGACCATCAACTTTGTTGGTCCTGGAACAACACTATCAACCAATCAGATTTTAGAATTATGTTTTAGGTTTAGGAAAAGGGTAATGTTAGCACAAAATTCTTATTAATCTATTTTTTATATAGTTTTCTTTGTAGATTTACAGTATGTACAGTATTTAGGGTATATGGCACTATAGTGAATATAATGGAAGTGGTATATAATGTAATGGCCAAATATAATGGCCAAGTCAGACAAGTCGAATTTGTCGATTTGGCCAAGTCGGACATGTTTCTGTATCAACATCATTTGCTGGAAATGAAACAGCATACCCCTACCCTGACAATTAATAATGTGCCTGGATAAATATCTTTTGTTGGTCCTGGAACAAAATTCCCATCACACAATCTCTATCTCTACCCATAAACCCAACCTAATCTATACAATCTGATTTAAAATGAATTGAACTGGTTGATTTGAATGTTTTTCCAGGACCAACAAAGATGTTGCCAAACCGTGGTAAGCTGACTTCCACCTTTAAAATTGAATGAATCAGGACACTATCCTGGATAAAAAACCATTCTGGTCCTATAACAACATTCCAATCCACCAATACAATTTTTGTGATAGGTTAGAGGTTAGGGTTAATAATAGAGCTGAGGTTAGGTGAACAACATTTTTATCAACCCATATTTTTTACTCTGATTTTAGAAATTGGTTAGGAAAATGTGGTGGAAGTCATGCGCTTGGAAGTGATTAACTTTTTATCGTGAACAATCCAAATAATCTTAGAATCGAATAAACATAATTTATTATATTTTAAACATCATACATACGTGAGTTGGTGGAGGGTGTGGTGGAGGTGACCGGTGTAAGGTTCATCTGCGAGATGTCAAAGTCATCGCAATCGTCTGTGTCTTGCGCCATTCCCACTTTGCTGAAGTAGCTGGTGAAAGCATCTGTGGTGCAGGACAGGCTAGGCTGCTCACTTTTCCTTGCAGGCATGGCTGGCGGCTTTGCCATTTGGAAGTCCTTAAACATTTCCTTGTTCATTTTTGCCTGTCTCTGCAGCGTGCGCTCTCCGTGTTGCGGACTGGAGGCCGTGGAGGCAGAGGTGCCTGCTACGGCTCCACCCATGGCTGCCGTGGGCATCTCGAAAGATGCAGACATTGCCATAGGGGCCAGTGCCTGAAACATGGCAGCAGGAAGCGGTCCGACTGTCTGGGCGGGCATGAAAGCAGCAGGCGAAAAGTGGGCCCCTGCCATTGCTGCCCACTGTTGCTGAGTGGCAGGGAAAAGGTTGGCCTGGCCCCAGATCAGAGGCTGAGCACCTGGTAAGACCTGGGCAACTTGCACTGGGGACTGGACACCAAATGCTAATGGAGCCTGAGAGGCAAACTGTTGCTGTGCCCATGCCGGTGGCACAGCTCCCATCGTCACATAACCTGAAGAACAGCAATGCAGAGAGAGACAATGAGAGATGGAGAGACAAACAAATCATGGCTCACAAATCTATCTGTATTTAAAGACCCAGTGAAATGGCTTGGTGAGCACACTTTTCTTTTCTGTGATGACACAGTTCCTATTGAAACTAGATTTAGATTTCAGCAGCAGAACTTCTGGCCTTTTGTCACTGAATTCACAGTGTGAACAGTCTGTTCACGGGGTCTTTAAGAGGACACTTTTCTTTGCCAATCGATTATCAGACATTAAAGACATCTCTTCAAACCAACAAACAAGCTTTTCCATAAATCTTTATATAAAGACTGCACATGAAAATGTTCCATTTAAGGACTTCAGGCTGCAGCAATAGATCACTGGATGTCTAGGGTAAGATGACCTGGATTTCTGTAATGAAAATGGTCTTTATGGCTCAGATGAACTATTGTAATTACTGCTCACAATAGGCCTGGCCTTAATGAATAGCAACGCCCTTTAAAAGAGGGCATTACAACAGTCTCACTCATATCACATTGAGGCTTATTTCGTTACACAACTAGCTCTTTCATTTCAATAAGCAACACTGATTCAAATAATAAATACCAAAGTCGTATGTTATCTATATGACATGATACACAGTGGGAGTATGTCTGGAATATTACACTGTGCAGCATAGAGGCCTGAGATCAGTATATAATTTGCTCAATTACCTACAAAACAATTAAGAAGTTGCACTTTTTTACATTTGACTGGTAATAACAACATCAGTCATCCTTCTGGTATTATTTATTTGGTTTATCCTGCATCTTCATTGTAGCTGTTACAGTGTCGTTATGAAATATGTGCTCGTCCTCCATTTCTGATGACTTCATTAAATGAAGAAGACATGACAATGTTTTAAGTGGTAGCTGATTTTTACTGTGCATTCTAGGAATTTCTAGGGAGATAACGTTTTGGTGCACAGATTTTGACAATGGGACTACCAAAGAAATGGCCTACTCCCTAGGCTGTGTATTTACTACTAAACCAGGGAGCAGACTGAAACACCTATCATTACTTGACACAAGGTAACATGGTCTGCAAATTTTTAAGAGCCGACTGGATGGTATGAATCTTAACAAATAAACTGATCCTCCTGGTCAGCTGTAAACTGTTCCAATGGAATTGCAATAATGGTTTGAGGTGTGCTCATTTGCGAAATGTCAGGACTAATGGTATGCTTGAAAATGTTCTTCTATATGTGTAAGATAATTGTGAATATCCATCTTTCAGGCAGGTAGCAATGGGCTGTCTCAGGAAAACACAACTCTAAACTGGTCCATGATGGCCCAAGCAATACTGAAGGATAATCTATCTGAATTCTGGACCCCGAATTGAGCCCAATTTTTGCAGGCCATTAACTATGTGCACCATTTTTGGGAAAAAGCTTGGCAGCCAATCTGAGTTATGGATCCACCATTGGTAAATAGGCGGGAATTATCAAAATCCATTTAGAATGCATGGCCAGCAAAACCCACAGCCCATTTTGAGTATCATGGTGACTTTGTGCTTTGTTGTCCAACCAGTCAAGGATAGATTTAGGGGTTACTGAGTTGTACTAGTTTAGTATGTGAGTGTATTTTGATGTGTTGTTTTGTTTATTCTACTAATCCATTATAAAATACAATAAATGAATAGTTCCGGTCCTGGATGCTGCTTGGTATTGATACAGTGTTCCAGCCATACAAAAATCCACAATAAAATAACATCTATGACGCAAAACACCTGTTCACTATATCACTGCACAATACACGTAGCGGATCATTATGTTTGTTGCATAGCAACATTCTGTTGTGTCAGATATTATATTTTCTAGTGAAAGAATGGCACTTAATTAATTTGCTTAGTACAATAATGTTTTAATGGAAATGGGGAAACATTATTACTTTAAAGCCAAACAATGACAAAATGACTCCGTAAACAGAACTGTGTGGGTGAAAAATGTGCTCGTGTTATCATAACTGAACTGTGAGAATCCCATCAGGGCAGGTGTGTCGGAGTCAATCCTGGTGTTTATAAATTTACAACACAGAGGGGAGTTTGACTGAGGGAATGAATTGAAGACAAATGGGACAGATGATACACTACTTGATACCTCACATATCAATGTTGTACTGTTTACTGTTTCAGAGGAAGTCAATCTGGCTGCAACAGATGTCCCAGAGAGAGCACAATCACTGCACATGGGCTATTTGTTTTTAAGAATTGGTTCACATATCATGACAGGAGTGTTCCAGGAGAAATTAAATTGGTACCACTCTACATTACAGAGTCCATGTTATACAAATTATTTGTCAATTTTATGCCAATAGCAATATCAATGTACAATTACAAGCAGCTACAGCATACAAGGTAATTATTTATGATGTACTTGTTGTTCACTGCTATAACTCAATATTTATATATATATATATATATATATATATTAATATATTACTTCACGTGATACAACTAATTAAGATGGGGAAAGTAAGGTGAGGAAAGTTAGAATGGATAACGATATAAATTGACCCCAGGGAAAAAAAATTAAATGATAAAAAATGTATGACCCTTTAAAGCAGATGCAGGTTTGCATGTTAAAAAGGCATCAAGCAGGTACAAATATAGACACACGAACACACAGAGTAGAGATACAGCAGGTATATAGCTGTCTCCTCTGCAGGGCATTTATCTTTCAGATCAGTACACAGGCCAGTAATGAGAGCATTATTATTCTACTGCAGTAGGATGGGACAACTTATTTAGTCAGAACTAGGCAGGCACACTATGTAATTTACCTCTGCCCTGTTTCCCTTTCTCTATCTCTTTCTCTAATTCATTTTCTTGGTACTGTATTATTAACTTCTGTACACACACACATCAACTGAGTTAAAAACATGTCATACCTGAGGGCACAGAGGCAGGGTTAAAGGGGGAGAACAGTTCAGGCTGGTGGGTCAGCGAAGGGTCCAAAGTGTTAGCTGGAGATGCTGGGGTCTGTAGAAGAGGAAATTCATACTAGTCTAAAGAGAACCTTTCCAATAAAGCATAAACAATATTCACCCAATAACTTGCTAAACATTAGAACTGGAGTATGTTTGAAATGTCACCCTACCATACTACTTTACTATAAATGCAAATGTTCTGCATCCTTATAGTACCCAAATTAAGTACTACATCCATTAAAATGTGCAGTATACAATCAGAGCACACTGGATACCATTTTACATACCAGTTCTTTATTAGAATGCAGTATACAGTATCTACTGTGCATTTAGTGTTATGTTAGCTTTCTGTTATGAAACATCCCCATAGTCCTTAATATTTTAGTGCCCACGTGTTTACTTACCGACGGGGAGGTAATATCAGGAGGGGTGGACATGTCTCCAAAAAGTTCTAACTGGTTGATATTCTGCAGAGGAAATGGAACATTTACCATCACAAAATCAGACCAGAGTTCCACCTCAACATTCACTTCCATGCCACTTTAATCATGGCCACACAATAGCACCTACCTCAGGCAAAAAGTTGTTTGAATACACAAGGTGACTTATGGGAGTGACGAAGGGGTGGTATAGGATATTTGATGATGATAACTTTCTATACCAACCTTAATGTAGAGCACATAGACACGGATACATACACCCCATGGAAAACAATTGACTGTAGTCACTTACTGATTCTGATGATTATTTTAGAGAATTTAAGTTGTTCTAAAATAAAGCATAGTGGTGATAGCATCATGCTGTGGGGGTGTTTTTCAGCGGTAGGGACTGGTTGAAGGAAAGCTGAAGGCAGAGATATCCTTAATGAAAACCTGGTCCAGAGCGCTCAGGACCTCAGACAGGGCCGAAGGTTCACCTTCCAACAAGACAATGACCCTAAGCACACAGCCAAGACAACACAAGAGTGGCTTAGGGACAACTCTGTGGATGTCCTTTAGCTCTGGCTGGGCCACTTAATGAGTTAAGGGTCTAAATACTTATGCCAATGTAATATTTCAGTTTATTCTTTTTAAAACGTTTGCAAAATTATCAAAAATCTGTTTTTTTGCTTTGTCATTATGAGGTATGATTGTAGATTGATGTGAATAAAAATAAAAATAATTTAAAGAATTTTAGCATCAGGCTGCAACATAAAAAAAATGAAGGGGTCTGAATGCTTGCTGAATGCACTGTATATTTGCATGCTGAAATTACAAACCACTATGAAGTCCCACATCTCCCATAGGAATTTTTCCACACAATTGTGGAACATGTACCTGAACTAAAATCAGTTTGTTGTGGAAATTTACACATTCCAATGAAATTCCAAGCATGTTTTTCCACCAGGGACACGGAAGCAGGAATTTTATTTAAATATGTTTTCCATAACAGACCAAAATATTACTCCTTTTTCACTGTACATCTTAGCATTGCAGTCTCCTTAGCGATCATGATTTCAAGCTCGATTAAACAAGATGTATAGTGAAAAAGTCACCCAGTTCTCACCCAAAACCAACTGGATCACTTCAGAAGACATTGATTAAACTACTGGAGTTTAACTGATTAGGCGTATGCTAACTTTGTCTGCTTTTTGGAGCTTCAAAAGGCCTGATCACCATTAATTTGCATTGTATGGACCTACAGAGCTTAGATCTTCTAAAAATCTTTGTTTGTGTTCAGCAGAAGAAAGTCATACATATCTCAGATGGCATAAAGGTGAGTAAATGATGAGAGCATTTTCATTTTTGGGTGAACTAACCCTTCAAAAGGTGCAAAAAAACGGCAAATGAGGTAAGCCGTGTAAAAGGATAAACAAAACATTTAAAGCACTGAACAGTAAATGAGCTGGATACATAATACAATGTACAAACTATACTCACTATAATGATGGAACGTAATTGATTTTATAATCCTTTATTCTCTTGTAGTCTTGTCAAATTTTCTTTATTTTTAATCTACAGTTTAATGTCATCAAGCCTATCTTCACGAGGCAATCAGATTATTTGTACACCTCGTTTCTGGTTGACTTTTCAAACTAACGCTGCATCTGTTCTTCTCTGTAAATACTCCTACGGTATGTGATCATACACAGTAGTGTTTGTCCATCTATTCATTTCGATTTGAAAAGCCTAAAATAGCAACATCTCAACAAAAGTAAAAAAAAAAGGCCGGTATTGGCTTTCAGATAGCTGATGACGCATTTTTCTTGACCAATGAGAAGCACTTGCTGTTCTCACCACACCCAAATAGTTCCAGTCCTCAGGAGCAGGAACTAAAATGGTTCAAGTTTTAGTCCCATATGGTTGTCCTCATGTGGTGGAAAAACAACAAGAAACTGAAATAGTTCAAGCAACTAGGAAAAGTTCCTAAAGTGGATAAACTGCTATTTTTGCTTTGTGCATCTGATCATTTTCTCATCTCCTCAGGGAGACAGTTGGCTTGATTCATATATTTAACCACATATATTTCAGGCCTTTTAATATGATGCCATGAAATTGCATGAAATCACATCATGGACTAATTTCTAGGAAGATAATAAATGAATTTCCATGGGACATTATGTATCTTCAGGTTTTTTTCCAAACATGTATGGTAACCATGTAAAACAGTTTCTTTTTTGAGTGAGTTTATGAGAAAATGGATCAGATAGCGTGATGCTAGCGGGAAGCAGCTGAACAGTTCTTGAGCCTTTTTAAAGTGAATTGCATAAGAGAGAAAAGCTTTTCTACACTACCTCTAAATATACTGTTTCATACATGTATTTGCTTGAGAGCAGACCAGAGTGCTCTTTTCTCAAAATGAGTGCTCTTTCCCTCTTTTTTACACCAACATCTGCAGAATGGTTAAAACCAATACATATATATTATGAAAGAATAACTGTTTTACAAATACTGTAATCCCACCATTTTTTTGTCCTCTCAAAATACACTAGACGGCCAAAACCCTTCTATTTAACGGGTATGGCTAGGCACTTTAATTCCAGTGAAGACAAAGGGCCCTTGTCTGTTCCAGCATGATAACGTCTCTGTGCACAAAGCCAGGTCCATAAAAATATATATATATATATTTACTGAGTCTGATTTAAAAGAAATCGATTGGCCTGAACAAAGCCCAGAACTGAACCCCACTGAAAACATTTGGGATGAATTTGAACGCTTACTGCAAGCTAGACTCCATCACCTAACATCAGTTTCTGACCTCAGTGATGCTCTTGTGTCTGAATGGGAACAAATACCTGCAGTCATGCTTCAACATATAGCAGAAAGCATTCCTAGAAGAGTGGAAGCTGTTAGGGATGTCCAACTCCATATTAATGCTAATAATGGTTTTGAAAGTAAACGTTCAACAGGCAAGGGCGTAGTGTTTGGACTATGTAGTGTTAATGATTCTGTTGTACTTAAGAGAGTAGAGCTGTGAGACTAAAAGGCAGAGAATACAGCATTACACTATATGTGTGACCTTTGACAGCACTGTAAAAAATTGTGCATGTGGTCACATAAGGAAGAGGGCAAGGAGACATTTATTTCTCACATTTATCTCGATTTTCTCACAAAAACCAACATATTCAACAGGGTTATATGGGGTCATCTATAAGCGCTCTGTCATTTGACTATGGAAAAGAAAGGTCATGTATGACCAGGTCGTAAGGGGGGATAGTGGAACAGGTATAAAGCAAGAGATGGGGGATTTAAATGGGATATAAAATGTTTATAGCGAGTAGTGTGGCATTTACTTTCCTGTTCAGGGACTCTACTGGAGTCTAGAGTGGGCCATAGTGCATTAGATATTACTTTATGGCTAGATTAAAGCAAGAAGAGGTTGGAGCCAATTTGCAAGCAAATCGACAGCTTGGGGCAGCATGGGAAGGCTAAGGGCATGTGTGGAGAAACTGCAGCCAATCATTATCCACCTTACCTTGGTGACCAGCAACAGGTCAGTGTCTAGTTCCAAGAGATTGATCTGTTCATTATGTCTCTTCTGCAATGATAATATGGTGTTAGATGAACGATGAGATGAGATTTCAACACAAACACACCTCACACAAACACTATTTTTCTATCATGGTGGAGACTCTTCATTGACTATTAGTTTTTATACAGAGCTAATGATATTTTATATCACCTAACCCTATTCCTACCCCTAAACCTAACCCTGTACAAACCTGTTTGATCTTTCATATTTCCATTAAATCATTATTTAGTATGTACTATATACACTCAAAAAATAGCTCTTTGGCTGAACTTGATTCAATTGTGGACAGTGGTTCCACGTGTTTGAAACACGTTTTCTTAAATTAAAATTAATATGTAATCTCAAAACATACAGAAAAAACCTAGTTGAATTGGTTAAAAACAACAAAAATAACATGTCAACGCAAATAAATATAATTAATTTCTTTATTTACTAACTAGTTTTCATCAATGTTAACTTGCTAAATACAAGTTTGAAGCACTAAAGATTGTAATTTAGTAATATTGCTATGTTAGCACAGCATTTGATCAACAAAGCAATCAATCAATTTAATTTAGGACTTCTACCTATCCTCATTGTTAGCTCAAGCTCTAATTTTCACCATAATGGTAACCTCCAACATAACAGAAACACATATTGTCATATTGAAACACATAATATGTACACACATAAGTACATATGTACACAGGGTTTGGAAAAATTAATGTAAAATGAGATTGGTTTTTGGAAGTGATGGAATGAATGGTACTTTACCTGTGCAGGTAAGTTTAAACCTTCCTTACCTCACAATCTCACTGTCTCACTACCTCACATATAAGTTCATGGCCTATTCATGTTACCAGATCATCTTTCATTAGCACCAGGGCTGTTACCACCATAGATATTGAGGAAGATATGTCCCACTAATATTCAGGTAAGTGGTCAACATATAATGGGTATTTCAATGGTTGATCTGGTCCATTATAATGCTGAATATGTAATGACATCTAACAGGTTGGATTCAAACAAAATGTATCAGCTGTATTTGCCTTCAATTATCAATCTTTTCTAACCCCCATCCCTGCAGTTGTTAGAAGGAGGAATGAAACAGAAATTATTTTAAACAGCTGCCAAAAAGATTTAATGGGAAAATAATTTGCTCACATGGGCGTCCCTTGAGATAACATGGCAAGATCAAAAGACCATGAACAACAGCTGCTCCCATCTTACATTTTGTGCTGACAAAAAAGCAGCAAATGGGAGGAGAGGGGATGAGAGGATTTCATACGTAAGGATCGTAAACCATGGATCAGGATCAGTTATCCAGGATAAGTTTAGGGATAAACATGGGGTTTTCCATTCTTAAAAGTAAGCTCAATCAAAGCAACATTTCCAACTACTTTAAGAGTTATTATTCCCATAGAAATCACAGGTTTGTAGATCACTTTTAAAGAACGGGATGCAGATTTAACACCAATAGGACAGACACACAACAACTGGATCAATACAGAAAAACACAAACACAGACATGTAATACATGCATAAAATCAAGCAAGAACTGACTCCTTGGTTGCTTAAACAGGTGACACCAGAGATGGTTAAGTCAGAAGACCTCTCTGAGTTAGTGCTTTGTGTTCTGTGTTACTGCTTAGCATTTAGAGTTAAATAAATGGTGCCAGACACAGGGAAGTCTGAGAGAGATAAGCATGAACAAGCCACTGTGACAGACACTTTATATATGCCAATACCGTGAGCATGAATGGATGGAATAACATAAAGAAAAGAAAGAGAGATACAGTGACAAATTGATGGAGAGGGAAAGAGAGAGAAAGAGAGCATTGAACATTGACCAAGTTTGGGCTGTGTAGCTTTCTTTACTCACAAACCAGGGTAATCGATCCAGCTATCTAATGCTGAAGTTGCAAACCTTAAAAACGTGTAATTTCTATCAGAAAAGACTCAGGATTATTGGAATTCACAGGAACATACAAATACTTATATCATTTATCATAAGCCCTGTCCTAGGTTTCAGTAATCTGAAACTTGCATTGGATCCAGCCAGAAGCAATGACGGCAGGGGATCAGCGCTTACACCCACACAGGACAGGACCTAAACGGTTGGTGATGGGGTGGAGGGGGGTGAAAACAACGGAAGTATGTCAACAATGAGAAACACCTGAGCAGGCTTATAAAGTGAGGCTGCATTGTGATTAATTCCTGCTAACCAGGCTTACGCTTATATTTCTGTGCACTAGTTATACCAAACAGAGTTGTTTTAAAGCAGGCTTCCTGAAATGCAGAACAGTTCCAAACTCAAGCCATTGGTTGAGCCAGAGATCTTCTATACTGAGATAAGAACCTCCACGTTTTTACCATAAGAGAGGGCATAACGGTCAACTAGCGTGTTACGACAGTAAGTTACCATTTGCAGATACCATACAAATGAACGGGGAGAGCTGTAAACTGACATCTACCTGTTACAAAATCGTCTGTGACTTTCCTTAAGAAACAGCTATTTTATTGCTGTAAACTCCCCACATGGATTACTCGAAATGATTTTTTAGTGTAAAACATGTTGAAGATCGGTGGACAGAGGGTCAGATCATTAATTGATGAACTGTTTCCTCACAAAAGCTGTTTATTCAGAGTCAGTCGGCATCTCCTCAATAGACACCCATTCAAAAAGAATGACCTCTTGTCTCCTCGCCAGTATACAGCCAATAGAATTCATATGGGACAGCAGCATTATGCTATTCTATGCTAACCTTGTAGTCTCCCCATTCACACAGACTATGGTTGAGCCAATGTCACTGCGTCAGTCTGAATGGGATGCTCATACAAACTGAACAATTATAGTTGTCTATTCGCATCAAGCTGGGATAGCAGAAAGTATTTTAACATCGAAAAATGAACCACATCACCTTTGTAGCATACAGTGTTCCTCATTCATGAAACACAAGCATAAAACATTTCTGATTAAATTGTTTTAAAAAACTTTTTCACATCAATTGATCCATGATTGTGAAAATTCCTCACTTTGATTTTGAAGGTCATTGCACTGGAACTGCCGTTTTTTACTGGGCACAGTAGCTGAATTAAATGGCAGTAATATTACCAGCCCAAGAGATTCCATCAAATCAATCTTTTTACACACCCTTAGGGATCACCATTGAGGATAATGGGAAAGCTGACAGCTGGGTCCCATAGTGATGAACTGTGGCAGTCACACCACCCTACATGCTGCTGACACGTTATTACTGATGAATATCACGAATACTGATAACTACCTCTTTATCAGTTATTAAAACAAGCTGCCTCTCCTCTGAAAGTATGGCTCAAATAATGTAATTCCATAACTGGAAGTACAGTGTTTACACAAAACAGTCTCCATGGCAACATTTAGTACAGTACTGAGGGTAAACACTAGTCTTTTGTGTAAATGTATTAATGTGGAGCTGTTATTGTCTACTCCCATGTATAGCTCTGCCCGACTCATTCTCATTTCTTTTCTCACAATACATCAGCCAACTTTTCTATTATCATCATTACAACTGGCTATCAATTAACTCTCCCGCAGGAGATAATAATTATCTTCATATGTGTTCTGTGTGCTTTTATGTGTTGCCCATTTCATTAAGGCCAGAGTGTTAATGTCTTATGCTATGACTGATTATATAACCACAGGCACTGGACCAACTAAGAACCACATCTACAAAATTAACAAAATGAGTAAGGGCAGAAGGGTGAAAAGAAAAAGAACAAAACTCAAGAGTTATTCAAGGATGATGCTTCAGCAATTCTGGATTTTGTGTGAACACTTCACTTCTTGAGCAGGCAAAGGGCCTGTTTACACGTTGCCACTTTGTGTGTTTTCAGTGATCGGATAGCTATCTGATCATGAAAAAAAAACTGGTGTAAATGCCTCCGAAAGGCATTTGAGACAGATTGCAATCCGGTCACTCAAACACTTCAGGAGGTGGTTTGAGACACATTCCAGATGAAAATGGTCGAGTCTAAATGCATCTGGCTGTTTAAGTCACATTTTTAAAATGTACCCACCCAAATAGCGCTATGTCATAGAAAAATGGAACAGCTGTCACCGACTATTTTCATAGGGCTTGCGTCGTGCAGTACATAATAACAAAGAAAGTGACTAATGCATGATGTAGGAGACACATAACTTTCTCCTCATTTATTTGATGCAGATCGCTGATGTAACTGAAATTAAACACTAACATGAGCGCAGCTTATGTGCATTATGTGTCTTATCTACGAGAAGCCCCGAGGGGAAAAACATATGGTGCAACGATACACAGACACACACGCGCTGGGAAAATTAATCTGAATCAAATAATAAAGCACATCTTTTAAATTCACTGCCCAGAATTAGCATAATCACAGAAGTGAACTCTGTTTTATTTGTATGTATTGTATGGGAATTGAAGATCGGTTTCATATGAGTTTGGCAGAGATTCACTTAGAACCCACTGATAGATTGTTGTTGCAATTTGCATGGCACAATTTCACATTTGCACAAACAGATTGTCAATGACGTAATTTAACTACCGGTAAGCTTATTGCAATGTTAAACTAGGGTATATACAATAGCTCCTGCTCAAATTGGATTGCAGTAGGTTAGTGAATAAAATATAGTTTTTTGGGATGAAATGCCACACTCAAGAGGGGTAACTGTTTTGTAAATTCCACGCAATTTGTGAATAATCGAAATAAAAATCCCAAGCTACAGGGACTATGCACTAACAGACTATTGCTGAAGACATCCAACACAAAACAGATTTACAGCCTTACAATTCGAAAGCCAAATCTGTAGAGCTGAAAGAGTTATTTTAAGGGTTGCAGCTGTTCAGATTTTGTTTAGACAGGAATGAAAAAAGATGGGGGTTTAGGATCAGGAGGCAACAAAACTTAGATTGAAAAGGGAGAGAGGAAGAAGGTGGAAAATGTGTGCAAGAGAAAGACAGAAAAGAGTGAGTAGGTGTTTGAAAATGCTATGGAAGAGGTGAGAGGCAGAGAGGCCAGACAGAGGCACAGGGCTATA
This sequence comes from Xyrauchen texanus, assembly GCF_025860055.1. Taxonomy (NCBI): domain Eukaryota; kingdom Metazoa; phylum Chordata; class Actinopteri; order Cypriniformes; family Catostomidae; genus Xyrauchen; species Xyrauchen texanus. Next base: position 28,599,754 of record NC_068303.1, read on the forward strand.
GAAGGGCTCAGAAGAGGAAAATTAAACTGAGCAGGAACACTGTTTTCTAGATCTGGAAAGACCAATGCATATATATATATATATATATATATATATATATATATATACATACATAGAGGATACCAGTATTAGACTCAACCAACTGCAGGTAAAGGGAGGATACTGGAATTGCATGAGTTGGGGAGGGTGGTAGAGATCAGGGGATTTAGGCATTTAACTTAGCTAAGACTGAATGAACAGATCAGCTATAACACAAGAGAGGTACAGACAGCAGATACCATGGCCATTTTTATACCATAATATAAATGTTGAGGCCGGACAGCCAAACAATGAATCTTGTCTGTCATTTAAAGAGAGAGAGAGCAACATTTAAAAATCTATAGCAAATTTTGTATCACCTGAAACATCATCTCTACAATCACTCATAAATTCAGATGTGATTAGTCCTTAGATGAATGTTTGCCATCTCTCATTTAAATTACTTATCAGTCACCATATAAACAACACATATATGTCATCTTTTTATTGTAGATCATGCATGATTCAATGACATTCATGGTGTGGCATTAAAGGTGCTGTAAGCGATATTAGCCATTCTAGCCAATGAAATAGACCAAAACCTCACCCTTCAAAGATACCACTGTACACTGCCTGGCAAAAAGAATTTGCATACTATAATATTTAGTTGGAGTGCCTTTGGCTTTGATTATGCAGTGCATTAGTCGTGACATTGTTTCGATAAACTTATGCAACATCAGAACCTTTATTTCCATCCAGAGTAACATACATTTTTGTCCGAGATCTTGTACTGATGACGAGAGAGTTGAAACACTCTGTAAGGTCTTCTCCCAAAGACTTTCAATGGGGTTAAAGGTCAGGACTCTGTGATGGCCAATTAATGTGTGAAAATGATTCCTCATGCTCCCTGAACCACTCTTTCACAAGTTGAGCCCAAATCTTGGCATTGTTGTCCTGGAATTGTTGTCCTGGAATATGACCGTGCCATCAGGGAAGAACAAAAATCCATTGATGGGATAATCTGGTCATTCTGTACATTCAGGTAGTCAGATGATTTTAATTTTTTTCCGCATAACGTTGCTGAGCCTAGACCTGTCCAATTGAAGCAACGCCAGATCACAACACTGCCTCCAGAGGCTTGTACAGTGGGCACTATGCATGATGGGTGCATCGATTCATGCGTTTCCCTTCTTACCCTGATGTGCCCAACGTTTTGTAATAGGGTAAATCTGGACTCATAAGACCACATTAACTTTTTCCATTGCTCCTCAGTCCAATCTTTATACTCTAGCAAATTGTAATTTTTTCCAATTAGCCTCACTAACAAGTGGCTTTCTTGTGGCCACACAGCTGTTCAGTCCCAATCCTGTAAGTTCTCATCACATTGTGCTTTTGGAAATGCTCTTACTTTTACTATTAAACACAGCCGTGAGTTCTACTGTTGATTTTTTACGATGTGACTTCAAGTGTTTTAGTGATCCCCGATCACGATCATTCGAGATTTTTTCCAGACCACTATCCTTCCAGGTTTACTAATGTGTTGGACAGTTCTTATACCAATTACATTGATTTCAGCAATCTCCTTATGTGTATATGCTTATTTAAATCCAAACAGCATTTTTTTGTTGTTGAGCTAGGCAGTGTATAATTGAGACATTGTGTGTCATCTCAGTGTTGTCAAAATCAACAATAGCAATATAGAGATCTTGCACAACAAACTAGCCATTGACAACTGAAGCAGAATATGGTGTTTAAATTGAAGGATCTGCTTCAACTCCTTCTGTAAATGCGCAAAAAGACTGAAGGGCAAAAAGCACCTCAAATTGTTTTGAATTTTTTTGGGAGTGCCATTACAAAGTAAATAGCTTACAGCACCTTAAACTTGAGATGTACAAGGTTGGAGTAGCCTCATGAATGCACCAGCTGCCACTTTCATTGAGGAAAAACAAGCATAAAACATGCAAAACTGACCAATCACATGACACCAGCCCAAAAAAATCAATAGATTCTCACACACATAATTATCAGCCAACAAGAAAGAAAAATGCAAGATCACAAAAATACACAATCAACCAAAACACACAAACACCAGGGCAACATAGTACAGTCTATGTGATTTACTGAATGCCAGGGAATGGGTGCTGTGGAACTGCGCACAGGACTAAAGACAGCGAGAGGGAAATGCTTGATGCTTGGTGGTTGACATACCGAAAAGATTTGCCAGAGAGAGGCAAAGGACAATCACATAAACAAACACACACAGGTCCACTCACTGGATGTCGCTTTGGAACGTCATAAACTCCCTCCTTTTGTTGGCTGGTAGGGACCTAGTGTGGACAGGGAGCCCAGCCAAATGCACAGTTGACATGACAAGTTACCATTGCATCAGAATTCAGCAGGAGATGTTACAAGGTCAAAGAATGCAAATGTTATGCTTCATGGATATATAAAAGGAGAGCTTGTGTGTACAGTATGTGTTGTGTGTTTTTATTACAGATAAAATGCAAGGTGCAGAATATAGTGTATAGTAGATAATTAAAGTTTGCTTGAATAATAATAGTAAAACTAAATATATTATATTAAAATAAATATATTTTTTGTTTAATTTATTTTTAATACTTCATACTATTATTTATGCCTTTTATTTTATGTGATGAAGTGTTTTTCAGTTTAAATCATTTGAAAATAATCTTGATCAGTCATTGGAAGCCATGCATTTTCCTTAAAATATAAGACAGTGTGTGAAGATGCCAAACCTTCCTTTGTCTGTTTTGTTCACCTCATATCTCTCTTTAATTTGCCATTGTTCTTAATTTCCTCTTCCTAAGAGACTGATTGCCACTGTTTTAATTTCATAGCACACTTGATGTGAAGTTTCTATTTCTTTTATTCAATAATCATGCAGGAACAGATCTGATTAACCCTTAAATGCATACCTCATGTCTTTAGTGACCCTGTACCTCATCCATTTTGTGCCCACACCTCTTTAGTATTTCTCAATCTCTTTCTCTTATGAAAAGTGTTACACACAAAAAAAGAAAGAATTGCAAGAATATTTATTTGTTACCAAAAGTGTTTAGGGTCATTAGAGACCCTACTGTATGTACGTAGGTATGTAATAGTGTTTTTTGTTTTTTAAATGATTTTTTATTTTTTTAATTTCATATCTGTATAAGTTTACAGCCACATTATATTTTTATTACAAGAGAAACTAGTACTATAATCATACAAATAAAGACTATATCACTATAGCAAGTAAAACATATGAACAGTGTGATATGACTATTGTCATTTGGGTGTACTATTGAAATTATGTAAGTTGTGCATCTGTTCAAGCTCAATAAGTGGCTGAGAAAATACAGTGGAGAGAACCCTTTGGAATTAGCTGATTTTCTAATGTGATCTCATATTCATCAAAGTAACGAGTATAGACAAAACCAATGTGCATAAGTTAACAGCATACAAATTATAATGAAATAATTTTCCATGTCTTTATTGAACAAATCCCATTAAACATTCACAATGCTGTGTAAAAAGTAAGTGAAACCTTGGATATAATAACTTGTTGATCTTCCTTTGGCCGCAATAATCTCAACCAAGTGTTTCTGGTAGCTGCGGATTAGACCTGCACGATGTTCAGAGGGAATTTTGGACCATTCTTCCTTACAGAACTGCTCAGGCTCAGACATATTCTTAGTATGTCCGGTGTGAACGTCTCTCTTGAGATCATTTCATAGCATCTCTATTGGAGTCAAGGTCTGGGCTCTGACTGGATTTACTTCAATGTTTAGGGTCATTGCAACACCCAATTTCTACTGAGCTTCAGCTGACACACAGCCACCCTGACATTATCCTGTAGGATATCTTGATTAGCTTGGAAATTCATTTTTTCCTCGATGATGTCAAGCTGTCCAGGACCTGAAGCAGCAAAGCAGCCCCCAATCATGATGCTCCCCTACCGTACTTCACCGCTGGGTTGATGTTTTCAAGTTGGTATACGGTGACCTTTTTACACCATGCTGTGTGTTTTTCTGAAACAATTCAACCTTAGTTTCATCAGTCCACAAAACATTTTCCCAGTAGCATTGCAGAGTGTCAATGCAGTCTTTAGCAAACTTCAGGGACGCAGCAATGTCTTTGTTCGAAAGCAGCGGTTTCCTTCCTAGTGTCCTGTCATGGACATCTTGCCTGTTTAATGTTTAACATGTATAGACTCATGCACAGAGATGTTAACCAGTTCCAGTGATTAATTCAAGTCTTTAGGTGTCACTCTAGGTTTTTTTTTTTTTACCTAATTGAGCATTCTGTGGTGTGCCCTTTGAGTCACCTTGGAGAGTAGCCATAAGTCATCTCCATTTATAGGCAATTTGGCTAGCTGTGGACAGATGAATATCTAAGCTCACTTCTTCTGAGTAACAGTTCTTGATTGTAGGTCTTCTGAGATCTCTTTTGTGCAAGGCATGGTCCATGTCATCAGATGCTTCTTGTGAATAGCAAACTCAAAATATTTTAGTGCTTTTTATAAGTCAAAGTAGCTCTAACCCACACCTCCAATCTTGTTTCACTAATTGGATTTGCCAACTCCTGGCTTTAATTAGATTTTGTTGATGTCATTAGCCTAGGGGTTCACTTACTTTTTCCACAGCATTGTGAATGTTTAATGAGATGTGTTCAATAAAGACATAAATGATTACAATTGTTTGTGTGTTGTTAACTTAAGCACATTGTGTTTGTCTATACTTATGACTTTGATGAAGATGAGATCACATTTTATGACCAATTAATGCAGAAAAACAGCTAATTACAAAGGGCTCACATACTTTTTCTTGCCACTTTACCTATGTGTAGATTATGTGTAGATTATATGTTATGTGTAGCTCAATATGTGTTTGACAGCCAGTTGCGTCTCATTAAATTTCAGTGTGAAAGTAATTAATCCTGTTTTAGATTTGTCCTGATTTGTTGCATTATCTCATTGATATATTAAAATAAAATATAAACATATATTTTATTCGATTATTTTCTAATTGTATTGATTTTTTATGACATTTTTTTACGCTATCTGGACATTTTGTAGATCCATTTGTGATAGATATACGTGCCAGGTCTCTAAAGACCCGAATATGTAAGAGTGTTTGGCATTTAAGGGTTAATTATTATTTTTTAAGTCTTCAATTGGAGAAAGGGCAGAGGAGAGACCTGCTGCTCACAATCACTACAGAGTAATTTATTTAGGCAGACCACAGAATGCCAGCCTACTTCGAATGATACCTAAACTGTGCCCATCATGATACTTTGCCCAAACCATTACTGATCGGGAACCCAGAGTCCTGCTGGATGTCAAGGCTGCTTCCAATACCTAGTTTTTTATTTGAAGACACCAGTTATTTTGCAGTTATTTTGCAAGAAATGTTACACAGTTTTGCCCTAAAAGGTGCCTTTTTGTTATTTTTTTGCCATTTATTGTGAACCATTGTGTAAACCCATTTTCCAAGGAAAGAGAGACAAAATTTGAAATGTTAAAATCTGCTAGAAGTTATTCTAATATTGTCAAATTTAAGGAGTTCACTAGTTTAGAGATGGCCTCAAAGATAACAGACACGGACAACAAGCCACACAATCTTCAATCCTGATTGTGGACCACAGATACATTTATGTAGATGTAGATCTATTCATTTTGTTCTGATCGTTTCCTAATTTTGTTTGCTGTTAGCGAAGATCAAAAGTGATGTTTGCGTAGATTAAATTGAATTTGGCCAGTCTGGCTTTGTGTTCGATATGAGGGGGAATCAGGTGCTCGCTGATCGTGATTTTAATGGTGACAGCGAGCAGCTGTCTCTTTCATGCCTCTGAGTTTTTGATGTCGGTCCTGATGTCAGTGCAGGAGTTTGTGAAGTGTCAGGTTAACACTTGAGAGCTGTGCACACATTTAAATGGTTAGAGGGAATAATTTGGTCCTTGATAGGGTTTTAAGCTTTAACACAGCTACTAAACTGACTGTGACATTGTGGGGAATTTTCTATTTTCACATAAGCCTATTTACATAGTAAGGGAGTGTGTTTGTGCTGAAAAGAATGACAGTGGCTTAGTTTAAATATATCATGATTTTTCAGAGACAGGACCCAAACGCAGAGTTAAAAAATAAAAGAGAATCTATTTAATACAACAAAACTCCCACAATGGGGAAAAATAAACATAAGCTACCCCAAAGGGGAAAAACACAAGGGAAACAGGAAAAGGGTAACAAGACTGACTGGCAGAACACTGGAAACAAGATGAACTGGCACTGGACAGTAAACACGAGGAGACTAAAATAGGGAGAGAAATCAACAGGCTTACAAGACGGCAGGTGTGACTAATAAACTAATAAGAGGCAAACAAGGAGGCGGGGTATGACGTAAGACAGAGGAGACATGTGGCGATACAGAAATGAAACAAAGCCATGTGCTTTCAAAAGAAAACAAAACACCTGAATGGCATGAGCGCACATCGCCAAGACAATAAGGCAATATACGCCCATGCCAACTGACAAACAAGATGAGAGAATGCGTAGCAAAGCCATACAAAGTGATGCCACGCATTCTCACACTTAAAAAACCCTGAGCGTACATCGCGAGGCAAACGCCACACGATGCACGCAACAGGCAACAAAAACAAGACAGGACACCTGTGCGAGAGTTCGGCCACACACACACCCGACACCTTAGACCAAAGTGACCGAACCTCAGCACAACATGAAGACAGCTTGCAACCAGGGCACGCAACGTAAGCGTGAAGCTAGGTGCACCCGTGTTTGCGAGAGACAAACTATTGATGCAAGTGCATGCTGCCAAGATGACATAAGCGCGATGCACCTACATCAATAAAAGACAGACATGGAGCATGAGGGACTGGATCCCGACAAAGACCGAACCCAAACCAGACAGGAAGTCAGGATCCAGACACCATGCTCCCGACATGAAACAAGACAGACCGTAGAGCGCACGCCAGGGAATACAACCGTGTGCTCACACAAAGACAGACAACAACAGATATGGGACGATGATGCCACGGTCCTTGTCAGACAAAAAACCTAGACTGACAGAGTGACAGGTCCGTGACAAAATACTAATGGCACACTGCTATTTCAGCACAATTAACACCTGGTTAAACTGGTTGCGGGTGGTAAGTGAATAAGATGGACAGAAATACAGGACAAAAAAGTGGTGCAACTGTTTTGTGAATTCACCCATAAGTCGGCTCCATTCAAAGTTGTGGAGGAGACAGCCTGGCGAAGTGTTGGGGATATTAATGTGTTTATTGTTTTGCTTGGCAGTGTACTGTATCTTCTGTGACTCAAGCCGCAGGTGACAAAAAAAAAGTAGCCCTGAGGATACAACACCTGCTGTTGTCATAGTCATGCCGGTCATAGCACGAAACATTGCTGGGTGTAAATCTTTGTAAGGGCCGTCACGCTGAATTAGTGTGGCTTGGCATAGAACTCTGTTCAAATTCACAGGTGGGACTCTGGCAGCTACACAGTGAAGCTGTCACTAGCTATACCATCAAAATCTGGGCTTCTTATAAAGTCTTATCTAAAGAATAATGGCAGATTGCTAAAATTGGCTGTTTGATATGAAAAATTGAGAACAATTGCTTGATATGTTTAATTTTTAGGCCTATGAATACCTTTATCAAACTGATGGACTGAATTGTATAGTGCAGAGTTTCTCAACCTCTTTGACTCCATGGCCCCCAATTGTCCAAGATAATATTTAAAGACACCCAAGTAGGCTAATATACAGAATTTCCTGTGGTATTTTTGCTGTACTGATGAAAAGCCACTTGTTTTTAAACTTTATTAACAGAAACTAGGAATGTCAATATATAAAATAATGAATTTCATCCATATTTTAATTTAAAACAAGAAATATTGGGCTCTATTTTCGTAAGCACACTATGCACAGCATTACGTGCAAAGACCGTGCTCTACATCTTATCCAATTTTCATCAGCGCAAAGCACAAGCGGGTATGGATGGGAATGTTTGCACTATCTGTGGGTGTATGTGCGCAAACTGGGGAAGTATTGTATGTTAATTAAGTGCCACAAAAGCGCCAATTTGCAATTTACCTGATAAATAGGTAATTGCGCTAAGACTCAAAAGCACGTATTACCTCAGCGCAAAGTCCAATTCAGTTCATGCATTTGCAGTTTGGATATTCCACCAGCAGGTGGTAATAAAGTTCATGTCCAAACTCTGAAAATATCTTGGAACATCAAATTATGTCTATAACAATCACTGTTGTTGCCGTTTTATGAAACAAATATTTATAAGACTTGTGTTAAAATATCTTTAGGTCATATTTTTAATTATTATTATGTTTATATTTACAATAAAATTTTTGATCTAATTTACATTGTATTGGTATTTTTCCACCTGTTGTCGGAAAAAGGTGCTGGTGGAAAAAGTTGTAAAATGTTTGGATGATTTTTTTGTAATTTGAATTGAGTATTTTCCATGCATATGAAAGGAGCGTCACATTCATCAAGGATGCAGTTAATGCTCAAAATAATGGAAGTCCATATTTCCATTCTTCTAATTAATTGCATACAGTCCAATTACACTACCAACATCTGATGAATGTGCTGCCTTTGCTTATATCACGGACTATATATTAGGATGCAGACGCTGCAATAACTGGTGAAGAACCTCTGAAATAAATTGCACTTGTCTCAGTCCATAGCGCCATGCGTGTGCGATTTCGCCTTAGCACATGATTGCATAAAAACACCAAAAGTTCAAGGCACCTTGATTTTTAAAGGTTTTAGCATTTCTGTTAAGGTATATTATTATAATCTTATATTAAACCATCTTGAGTACCCCTTGAATGTTCACTGAGGCTCCCTGGTTGAGAACCACTGGTGTACTGTATAGCAACCAAACAAATTTCAATATTTCCTAATGAGCAGAATAGACAACTATTCCTAAAGTGTTTTGAGGACATTTTAGAAATGAAACTAAATTGTTGTTAAATTAATGGTAAATTTAATGGAAAATATAAAAATGTACATTTTTGTAAAAAGTAAATAACTAATAATATAATTTATAAAGACGATACAAGTATTTATTTTGGTAAAATATAGTACAAATTATATATATGTTCAGTATGAATTTACTTACATTTATATACAACATTTATATTTCATTAAACATAAATATACCTTAACAGTAACATATTTTCAAAATTATGTTTATTATAAGTAAAAAACATGAAAAATATTCACCAAAATCCCTGAGAAAATGTCATATTTTGAAATGAAAAAATACATTTCTGACACAGTTGTCAGTTATTACTGTAAATTTGACCTTTTAGTGTTAGTGGTGAGCATGTTTTATTGTATTCAACATAAGCTACTATTTAAGGGTCTGTTTCATTAATTCAAGCTATTATAATTTAAAAGGCAGCATTTTTGAAAAGACAAGGGAGGGATTTGGCAGTGTACCTGATATATGCTCTCCTCTGATTGGTCACGGATGGGCTCGTGTCCTGCTTCAAATACAATGTACTACAACATCGGCAGCAGAGGAAGATAAAAAGGCAAAGGTAAAAAAGGGGACAGGAAAAAGGTAAGTAGGAGAGGAAAAGAAAAAAGAAAAAAGACTGATTGATGACACAGAATCAACAGCGGTCATGGGCCCAGGAGCAGAGCAGTGACCCCACTAAGCCTTGAGGAAGAGTGAATGGCTTTCGGACTAAATGATGGTTGCGTCTTGACCTTCAGAAACATGCTCTGGCTTTATGGTCCCACAAGTTCATCTATTGCTATCGTTCACTGCATAAATACATTTTTAAATAAGTCTTTTTGCCTTTTTTTTTTAACATCCTTCAAACAAGATGAATTTGCATGAGATAATAAGACCTAATAAGTCTTATTATCTTAAAAATGTTGCTACTCAAGTACTTTAACCTTCTATTAAGGATGTTTACATATTTTACTGGAAAGCAAGTCAAATAAATACTGTTTATGAAAAATGATTTTTGTGTTGTACAACTATGTGCATCTATGACAGTTTCAATTCAGAGAAAAAAAAAATCACTCTCTACATTTTGACAGCTTATAAAATAAAAACAAGGAAGGAGAACTTGCAATATGTTCTTTCTAACTCATGCATATATTCCATCTGACTTCTGCCTTTAAAATTTTATAATCCACATTTTGTTGTGTATCTTTACTGTTTCTGTACTTGCAAACAGGGCAACGAAATAAATCCCAGTCAAAAACACAACACTTCATGTTTCTTTAATGAGGCATACTAATGTTAGCAAAGCAGTGACAACCAGGGCTGTAACCACAATATACATTGAGGGGGACAAGTCACCTCCAATATGGCCAGATCTTAAACCTCAAAATAAAGCGTTATCATCCTCAGATTAAAACTAGAACATGGTAAGACTTTTTCAATTTAGTTTTTAGGTTGTGGCAGAGACAGTGTCTCTAAGATTTTGTAAATAATTTATTTATGTCTTAAATTAATTCTAAAATGTAGTTCATCATCTCCTAAGAGTCTTCCTTTAAAAGAGACCATTTTATTTTGAGTATGTCCTTGTCATGTCTGTGCTCATAAATTAGCCACCACTCAAAGGAGTAGTTCACCTAAAAATGGAAAATGTACTTTTGCTCATTCATTTACTCACCCTTATGTTGTTCATAACTATATACTTTTACTTTTTCAATATTAAATAGTTCCATACAATGTGTTTTTGTATGGCTAAGAGCAGCGTTAGGATACTTGAATATCGTGTTAAGGTGTTTAGGGTGGGGGGGGGTTAAGGACAACTTGAGGTCAGTAAATAACTTTGTGTATTATCTATTTGCTAGCCATGCTTACACAGTCATGTCATTTTACAGGTACATCAGGGATGAAAATAAATTCGAATTATATTCGTCTTTTCTTTTAGACAGCAAAAAAAGAAAGAAAATATGACTGAAACAGGTGAATTGTTAGCAATGCAGGCACAGTGTTTGTCTTGTACTGCATGAACTTTAAAAAAACAACGTAACTTTTAAAACCAAAAATTATAACATTTTGGCCCTTAATTGCATTTAACGTTTTTAGTCAGGACCAAAGAGTACCATTATATTTTTACACCCTTGACCCCCCACCCTTCAAAATGGTTTGGTCCCCCCCCAATGTTCAAGACATGGTTACGGCCTTGGTGATAACAGAACTGTCCCAGCGTCAGTCTGAATTTGGGATGATTCTTGGAAAGCCAGCCACTGAGCTTTAGGGCCATTTTCAGAATGGCAGACGCATTCTAACCCTTTTCTGTGATATATATTCTTCCATAATGCAGGGACAACATTGAGACCAGATAGCCTAGCGATTTTTGGCATACAGCATTCCAGCTAATCACTAATTCCTGTCCATTCTAGAACACATTAATGCTAATGGCAGTATCGTTTCCATTTTCTGTGACATTACACATAATGACTTCGTCTTTCCCATTTTTGCCCATTAACTACTGCCATTCTCTAATTTATTCTGTTACAGGGTTGTAGACATTGGCCAATCCTTCTCTAGGACCCCTTATCAGCAAATTGATAATGCTTATCAGATCAACAGTACACAGCAGAAAATGATTGATTTTTAAGCATGGGGTTTATAACTGATAGAGGCCTAAAGACAACCTTTGTAATTTCTCTACTTTGTAGCTAATGACTTTTGGACATTCAGTCAATGCTATACTAGAGTCTTAAGACTATTTACTTTGTACAGCACAGATAAAGGTTATTTTAAATAGATGTCTAGTCTATATATATTCAAGGAGGCTCCAAAATGAATACTCGTCAAGTGCCAAATGCAAGTAAAATCTGGGTACGACCAATTAGTTCCAGTTGACTTGTGACTTTATTTGGAACTGCTCAACTCATCTTTAAAACCCAGATTTGTTTATTCACAGACGTTTTGGTCTCATGGACTTTGTCAAGATATGCCGTGAGGCCGAAACGTTGGGAAATAAAGAAATCTGCATTGTCAAAACGAGTTGTGCGATACTATATTTCCTTATACTCTATATGTTTCATGTTTTTCACCTCCAAATGTAAGCTGTGCATTTAATTTAACTGTTTTTCTATAATAGGAAGTGCAATATTAAATGGTTTAAAGAATGCAAAGACAAACAGTTTGCTAAAGTATAAACACTTGTCACGAGTAACAACGTCCACTGTAACTCAGTAGAAAATATGGCAGGTTTATCTAGAACAATTTTATGTCTGGTAATAAATATTCATGGCTGGCACTTTTTCTCAATTACCTGTCATTGGCAGGAATGGCAAAAAGTTCATTTTGGACCCTGTATTCAAGTTCTAGTTCTCTGGTTTACATTCTTAAATTGCATCAAATCTGTCAAAGGCAATTTCTTGAGTTCATTGCATAGATTCCTTATGGCCATTATTTGATGTATGATGCACACCAGACAGAAAGGCAATGCAATGCAATGCATGTAAACGTACACACACATATAGGTAGCCCACACGGGATGTGTTAAAGCTGTCTGTTTTCAGTACAAACAAGGGAAGCTTTCAGGAATGACACTGCATCACAGTTTATCGGAATATACCCAATTTATGAAAAGGAAAAAGGTTAGCAAACCATTACAGTGATAATTCACCATATATTTACATACAAGTGACATAATAACAGAACTTATTAATTCAGGAAGAGTGAAAAAGAGCAAAAAATATGGAGTGGAATTATTTATTTCTGTAAATGAGATAAAATGGATATTACTGAGCAGGGAGCCCTGTAGAACGTGACAGTGAGAGGCAGAGTAATTTGAGAGGGCACGTTTAGGCAGACATAATGATTTACAGTTCATTTCAAAGCATTACCTGATACACAGGATCCTCCACATCTTCCTCCAAAATGGTCTGCAGGAGTGATTGCAAAGAGGGGATTGGAGGTCAAAGAAGGAAAGAACAAGCGACAGAAAGAGGTGTGAAACATGAGAGGGGAAGAAAAATATACATTTTTCTCACTTACATGACTTACTACAGACTTTACTAAATTTATGTTTCTCTTGACTAGACTTTCTATTAGTCATAATTTGGTGTGTTGTATAAAAAAATAGAAGTAAAGCACATTTTTAACATCTGGAAATAGGAACAAAGATGTGACTTGCACAGCCAGAGATGGGTGATTTGGTCTTAATTGAGAAAGCAGAGTGAGGAAAATCAACCCACATATTTGCATCTGTCTGCAGAGGCTCAACAGACAGAGAGATGAAGGGAGATAGAGAGGAAGTGGAAGGAGCTGCCTTATATGAACATATGCCCTTTCGGAAATTGTTTTGTTTTCTATATTCATTCACACATTTGTATTCTATATTTCAGAAACTTCGTTTTGAGTTGTTTATTTGTTGTTTCTGTTTTATGCTGCTCTCGCTCGTGTGCTGATGTACTGTATATGCGGGTGTATTTATGACTGAGAAATAAAGGCGCATTAGACATTCTGAATTCTCTTTGGGATTTTGTGTTTATGTGAGTGTAAATATTTCATACGAGTGTGTGCTACCTGATAAACAGCTTGTTCACACTGCTTGTCCTTCTGAGCTTTCTTCTCAATCTCCTCTCTCTGCTTAATCTCATAAATCAACTGGAAAAGGTCACGGAGGTCAAGGATCACCGGCTCAGCCTGGGAATAGATGGGAGAGAGAGATAGTTTGACAGATTTATAGAGAGAAAATGAGTATGTCAGAGAGAGGAAGAGAGAAGGAAAAGTTCGAGAAGATTCTATAATGGTGGTCTGAGAATTTCTTACATCATTTACAAAAGGGGATGTTGTAGATTATAAAGTCACAAACATGCAGTTTAACAGTTTTACCATTTGTTAAAAAAAACAACAACAACAACAACAATATACATATTTGCAAGCTTCAAAATAACATGATGTCACAGTCATGGAACTGTCAACGACCTTGCCCTTCTTATTCTTCTTCAATATTAGAAAATGAATGGTCATGCACCTAATGCATATTATGTATGGAATTGACTATTGTAACAGAATCTTAAAAGAAACAAACTTCAAATATCAAAAAGTCAAATATTTACTCATAAAAATAAATGTTATCCTTGTAGTGAGTGAGAAAATAAATGAAGCTGTATCCCAGATGCAGCTGTAAAAAAATATAATTAAAATTTTGCCACAAAAAACATTTTGAAAAATATATTTTGCTGTATCATAAAATATAAATACAACGTGGATTAATAATAATAATAATAATAATAATAATAATAATAAATAAATGGTGCATGTGTTTCTTTTTTGTTTTTTTGCAATAAATAAATAAATACATGTTTACATGAAATTGCTGAAATTAAAGATACAAAATGAGATGTTAGCCATTAAGGAACTTCAACCAGATTTAGCCATTAAGTTATAGATATTTTTTTATTAATTTGTTAATATTTACATTCAAATTAACTTTTTTCAATTAACATTTTAAATAAAGGCATCAGCATATTAGTTTTTCCTGTGGTATTGGTATGAAGAATCACAACTTTGTTGGACCCGGCAGCAGATTGACAGCAGGTAAGTAATATCTTTCTTTTTTCATGACTGTTTGATAATTCTGACTATGGTGCAGCATATGCTACAATGCCTTGGCAAGGATACTGTAGTGGTTTCTACTCAATTCACAGATGATGTAGTGATTTTTGATCATGTGTCACTTAAGGTGTAGTTATGAGTGTATCAGATGACCCCTGCCCCCTTTCAATACAAGGCACCAGTTAAGAATACTATCTTAACAATTTAAGAACACTCCCAAAAAAAGCAGTTCGATAATTGATTTTTAAAGGTTTTAGCATTTCTGTTAAGGTAGATTATTATAATCTTATATTAAACCATCTTGAGTACCCCTTGAATGTTCACTGAGGCTCCCTGGTTGAGAACCACTGGTGTACTGTATAGCAACCAAACAAATTTCAATATTTCCTAATGAGCAGAAAACATTTATTAACAATAGTATATTTACATTTATGCATTTGGCAGACACTTTTATCCAAAGCGACTTACAGTGCACTTGTTACAGGGATAATCCCCCGGAGCCACCTGGAGTTAAGTGCCTTGCTCAATGGCCCAACAGTGGCATCTTGGTGGTGCTGGGGCTTGAACCCCTGACCTTCTGGTCAGTAACCCTGAGCCTCAACCACTGAGCCACCACTGCCCCCATATGCATTTATGATGATAATAATGAATATGCACTGCTAAAGTAATAATTTATAATAATAATAAAAAACTAATAACCAAAAGGAAAGCACTGAATTAAACAATTAAACTAAATTATTTGAACATAGAATGGATAAATGCAATGCTGTTGAACTGAATGTAGCAATGGGAGATAATTTTTGGGGAATGCGCCTTATGGAAAACCACCAAATGGATCTGGCAAAATGGTGATAAATAATGCTTATTTATCATTAAACAAATAATATACATATTATCTGTAACAAGCTGACCCTAGGTAACTGTTATCTAAGCAAGTTAAAATACATATGCTGCAGGTATAAACTAATGCCATGGTCTCTAGAAAGAGGTTTGGTACGTTTATATTTACATTCCACACAGTCAGGTGATCAGTCCGGCAGTAGATGCCTTACACTGGTGATGCGGGTAGTGTGCAGTGGGAAGGGAGCAGAGTTGCGATCCAGTAGTTGTTGCCACACTGGACTGGAGGATGCTGAACTTTGGTTGTGCCAAGAGGGTCCTTAAAGAGTGGACTGGTAGCTGGGTCAGTTGAATCTTCACAGGGTCCTTTGCAGGCTGACTGCGTCACTGAGGAGCCGTGTGGGACAGGCAATGTCTGCTGCTGTAGAGGTCCTTTGTGGACTGGGCTGTGCTGCTGGAGGAGCTGTAAGGGTCAGATAAGGTCCCTCAATGCTGGGGCCCTTTTTCAGCTAGAGTGCAGCCGAAAGCAATATAAAAGGTTTTGCTTGCAAAAGCCTAACCTCAACTATCTTGTAGTCTCTTTCTTCGTCAAGTCATAAACTCGGGATGTGGTGTGTCTGTTGGTGTCTCCTTCCCCGTTGAGTTGGAAATGCAGAACAAGGGTGTGTCTAACCGGGGGACATATTTATTCCTTTCTGATGAGGAGCAGATTGAAATCTGGAGCCTTTCCGATCCTGGAGTGTGACTGACCACTGGTGTCTGATGTAGTCATGGTGTTGCCCACTTTAGTGTGGAACTCATTTGCATAGCATAAAGTGCATTGTTAAAACAGCATCTTTAACCTTTTACCCATGCATTATTTCTTAACCAAACCTCTTTCAAAATATTAAAGGCATTGTATGGAACAGATAGAGACCAAACACGATAAGAAACGGTTAAGTCACCGTCCACGCATTAGTTTATCTGTTAATAGGTCTGTTCCATTAACTGTTGTGTTCAGTCAATAATCATTAACATAAACTGTGCTTTTCATGAAAATGGAGTGGATGTGTTGCAGTTTATATTAACTTAAGGCCTTCAAACATAGGTATGAATAGATCTCTGTGGTCCTACACTGCTCTGCATCCTTAGGAATGAGTTTGATGAGTTAAAGTCAACCTGTAGTCCAATGAGAAGTCCTCTCCTTGGTGGTGGTGGGTGTAGAAGGTCCTCCTTCCTGCCCTGTAAGAGGTGTCTGGCGGTTGTCTTAGCATCTTATCTGATGTTCCTGAACATTTGTTTATGTTCATTCACCAAGGATCCAATCACAGTGTGGCACATCTTCTTCCACACTGGCAGTTAGAGAGGGGCCCTGCCATAAACTGGTCTCTGGAATGCCATCTTAACTGATGTTCACCACAATACTGATTTATAAACTTTTCATGTTTGCAGCAAAGGCAAGTTTGGATTGTTATCACTGTTGTCATGTATATGACTACACAACACATGCAGCCCAAACACATTATTTCTAATTTACATTGTCGGGTATGGCTACATGGATAATATATGGGTACTTACAGACTGAGCGGTTTTGATGGCCACAAATCTGTGGTTTCCCTCTTTTCCACTCACATATCCAAAGGCTCGGTGGTCCGTGATATCCTTAGCGATATAGGAAATCTCATGGACTGCATGATGGTGCTGAAGAACCTGAGGACAAAAGCCAGAGTAGGTTCAGAGCTGCATATACCCAATATGAGGAGAAACTGTTTAGCTCTGATATATACATTTTAATAAAAAGAAAAAAAAAGAAAAAAAATGCCTTATGTAAGTGCAAAGAATCACTCAAGCAATTATGTTGTTTTCACAATTACAGTAAACCCAAATTTGATTGTCCCCCTGCCCTTGCCACCACTGGTCTGCATTCAAACTCTGTTATGTTATAACTAGGGCTGTCAAACGATTAACAATTTTAATCTAATTAATTACATGGTGTCCCGATTAATTAATTGCGATTAATCGCATATACAAATATTTTCTGAGAAAGCCCCTCATATAAATATAATTCAATATATAATGATGAAATAATGATACATAGTTATCTTTAAATATATATATATAAAACAAACAAAAAACAAATAATAATAATATATATATATATATATATATATATATATATATATATATATATATAAATAAATATATTCAGATAATTACAATGCATTGCATTCTTGTAGCAGAAGAGTTAATCATTAATAAGACAATACAAAATCGGCTTTAGAATACAATGTATTGTTTACTACAATATTATTGATCATAAGTCAATCATTGACAACAGTTCACAGCAATCCATTTCACAAGTGAATTTGTCAATCAGTTGGAGATTTATTTTGAGGGCTTGTTTAAGGACCCGTCACTGAACATCTGCGTCAGACATGCTTGTGTAGCGTCTTGGTTGCTTTGCGTCATAAAAATTTTACGTCACTATGTAAAGTTAAAGATAGTTTAATACTTAGAACACATATTGAGATCCCTTAGTTTGGATTTGCGCTCCATCAAGTGTTTAGAACGCAAGAACTTATGCATATTTGTGTTGTTCTACTTCTCAAGGGTGTTTTTCTTCACTGTATAACTGTGCATTGCCATGCAGCTGAAGTTTTCATCTTCCATATTACAGTTCGGGGGCATTGCGATTAATGGCGTTAATTAATTTCAGTCAAATTAATCGCATTAAATTAACGCGTTAAATTGACAGCCCTAGTTATAACTGAATGGTAGTACCACCAGAAAGGTACCAACACCAGGCATTGTTGCCAGGCAACACATATTTAAATGTAAAAGTTATAAATTAAGAACTGTTTCATTTAGCTTTTATTAGCTGTTAAAAACCAAAAAATATAAAACTATTGATTTAAAGTGGTTGATTATGCCTATGCGATCAATATATTTGAAATATACAGCAAAACATTCATAAAAATATAGAGTAGTTTCTGAGTGTAGAGACACTAACTAGGCTCCCTTTCGTAGGAACTCAAGCTGTGTAATCGCACTGGGATTACACCTGAGTGTAACGTGGTCTGGTAGCGTTTCAGTGATGCCCCTATGGAGCTACGTCACAGACTCCAAAAAAGTGTTTGATTTGGTGCCATCGAGTCAGATTATCTGTTCTTCAGTGCACAATCTCGTCAGGCCCCTGTTGTACCAACAACTCATGTTGATGCGAGGATCATTATTAGCCTGATGGACTAGCTGTGAAATTAAGGGTGAGCCCCAATTCGGTGAATGAAACCAGACTGTGGCAGGGCGGAGGGCGGGGCCGGGTCGGCGCACTCCGCCCTGCCACACAGACCATACAAACGTATCTGTGTCGTTCTTGTTTGCCCTTCGGACAGCATAGGGTTGAATTCGCCATTGTTCATGCCTCGAACACCCGACAGCCAGAATATAGTTCAGTTTCCCCCCACATATTACGCTGGGGAGCAAACAATAAAAAAAAAACACATTCCAATCTCCAATCACATTCTATCTCCATGAACAAGGGTCTCAAGGCATGCATAACATAATTCGATGTTCATTAAGCACATACAGTGAACATAAGCACCATACGGTGTCCCACCATAAAGACTGCTGGGGTGCTATGGCAAACCAGTTTTGTCAAATAAACTTTCCCCCCAATATTTGTACAATATCTCCATTTAAAATACCAGGGACAAGGTTAATTCCCTTCAACCAGCCATAGTATTGGAGGAGCGAAGGCTTCCCTCCACTGTGCCACTGATTCTGGGTCAGTCACCAAATGTAAGCCAAGCATGCCAACTAGTGGTTACTTGTCACACTGCCGGCAAAAGCCACGCATTAATCCCTCTGTCTGCCAATCTGTTGGCTTGGCAGTAGCTGAAGGGCAATTTGAACGGGGTACTTCGAATGATAAAGCATGGTTATGTAATTCAATTCAGGCGAACTCCGCCGGTGTTCAGTGGGGTTGTTACAACAGACATTTCCATTCGGGAAGCCCCTTTTTTTATTCAGGAAATTAATTCTCTCCTGGAAAAAGGGGCAACACAGGAGATTCTCCTTTCTTAGAGAGAATGAGGTTTTTAACAACCATTATTTTCTGGTCCTGAAAAATAGGTGGCTTGCATCCAATACTGGATTTTAGATGTTTGAATTCCACTCTAATGTTTTGTCAATTTAGAATGCTGATGCAGAAACAAATAATGCCACAAGTGTAGCTGGGGGACTGGTTTGTGACAATAGATTTGAAGGATGCTTATTTCCATATTCAGTTTGAACTGAAGCAGAGGTGCTTTCTCAGATTTTGCCTTCGGGAGTATCAGTTTTATGTTCTTCCGTTTGGACTTGCAGTAGCACCACATACTTTCACAAAATACACAGTCATTCCGCTGGTGTCTAGCGATGTTCAGAGTGGGAAGTGTTCTCCCTGCGAGAACATGTCACAGACTTGAAATGTGAATGCAAGCCAGTCCTTTTCAGTGCTGGATGAATTCCACAAAGGGACTTCAACCACTGAAGTATGCGTTCCATCTCTTCAAAGTGATGTGTGGGTGCTACCAAACACTGTTACCATGGAAACAGCGTCTAAGGAACCTGGTGAACTACCGTCCACCTTGTCGTGGTGCGCCACTACAGCGGCAACATACACCTTCAAGGTAGAGGGGGAAAGCCTCCCCTCCAACCTCTCCTGCAGGAAGGAAAGCACCGACCAGACTGCGCATCTCTGGGGGTCTTCACCTCGGGAAGAACATCAATTTGAAACAAATGCCACTTCATGGCATACAGGCACCTCGTAGAGGGAGCCCTTGCCTGAGTGATGGTGTCTACCACCGCCGTTGGAAGGCTACTTAAGGTCTTCCATGTCCCGTCCATGTCCCCGAACATGCCAGAGAGGAGCTGTCACGAGGACCTAGAGAACCAAGTCTGTGTGAGCCAGTAGGTTGCCACCAGGACAACCTGCTCCTCATCCTCCCTGACCTTGCACAAAGTCTGTGCAAGCAGGCTCACTTGGGGAAACTCATACATAACAGCACCCCCTCTGCATAAGGATCACAATCTTAGCAAGCAGGGCAACGGCATTCTCGCCCCTCGCCACGGTGAAGCAGATGCTGCTGAACCCGGGCGGGTACCTGGCGCACTGAATCACATAGCCGAGTCCTGAACAGCCAGCACAACAGGTTGGAGAGTGCTAGCCATGCCTCCAAGCTCCGAGTGAGGGGCACCTAGGGGACAATATGATATACCTGTAGGTGGGTCCTCGCAGCAGGGTGGAGCAGGAGTTGCCACGTCAAGGAGCCTCGTTTCCCGAGCTCGTGGTTGTGCTGAGAGAGAGGTCAAAGCACTTATGGGATGGGAGTCTTGGGGGATTCCACCAGGTGGCAGTATTTAGCACGCACAGGTGCAACCACTGAGCCACCACTGGGGCAGTGGTGGCTCAGTGGTTGAGGCTCAGGTTTACTGACCAGAAGGTTGGGGGTTCAAGCCCCAGCACCACCAAGATGCCACTGTTGGGCCCTTGAGCAAGGCACTTAACTCCAGGTTGCTCCGGGGGGATTGTCCCTGTAATAAGTGCACTGTAAGTCGCTTTGGATAAAAGCATCTGCCAAATGCATAAATGTAAATGTAAATGCAAATGCATCGCAACTGGCTTGTCCACCTGGAGAATCGGCGTGTACCCTCTGGCTACCCCACTGTCGAGGGTAGTGAGAGTGGAGAAGCTCAGGGGTCAGTACGGGTAGTAAAAGGTGCCTGCCACGACTTTGTGAGCTCCTCGTGCACCTCTGGGAAGAATGTAATCGGGGCGGGGTGCGGTGTGGCCATGAGTGGCACTCTGAGCCCAGGAACAAATCATCAAGCCGTGAGGGCTCAGAGCAGGGTGGAGAGTTCCACTCAAGCCCGAGGCAAGCACGGCCGGCAGCTCCGCGTGGCCTCAGACTGGGTGACCACAACCGAAGGTGGGAGCACATTCGAGTCCTCCGCATCTGACCGGATCAGCCGCTCTCTGATACTGCGATCGAGAGCTCATCCTACCGGGCTGGAGCGGTGAAGGACTGGAGTGGCTTTCGCATTGAGAGCATGAGCCATCCACGAACGCTGTCTCGTGTGAGCAGCATGTGAGCAGCGATTGTGGCCATCAGAGGTGGAGAGGTTATGACTGAAAGAACTATACACAGATGGAAAGGCATCTTTAAAAAGACACTCTGCATCAGTGCCACTCTTTTAGAATATATACTCCCTTTTAGCTGTCGAAGCACCCTGCATTTAATTGTGCACGAGGGGGAGAAGCCACTGAAATGCACCATATATCCAACAGCATATGCAGAGGCGAATGGAACGGCAGTGGAGTTAAATTATGAATTCAATGAATGAACACTGCTTGGCTCTGAAAAAAAATCTGAATGAGTGGTTGCGAGCCAGCTCCTTTTATACTCGTATGTCAAGTGGAGTGGCATGCAAATTCCACTCGTCAATTCCCATTGGCCTTTACTCAAAGATCAGAGGTGTTTGGGGCTCCCAAGAGTGACCCCTCAACACTGACTGATTGACAGATAGGGAATAAAAGTTTTCATCAATGCTTTAATTAACACTGTGATGCTTTGCTGTGCAGCACTGTATTTGACAAAAAAATAACCCCAATATATGTTTTGGACTGTGATCTAAGAATCTGTATAGAAGCAGTTCATTTGATAAAACAAATAATGTATATTAAACTTTAACACACAGAATTCAGTAAAAAATTAAATATCATGGAAAACACAGAATTTGTGGAAAATGAAAGGTAATTAGGAAAAATAAAACTGATTTCATAGGGCTAAAGATTAACTAAAGACATTTTTTTCATATTCGGCGGGTAATGTGATCTCAACATGGCGGCCCCCATGAGGTAGCCAAGCACCATGTAAAATCAAACAGATTTTATTAGGCTACTGATAAAACTAGATCTTCATCTCATGCACATCTACATAATTTAAACATATTTTTCAAAACTACTATTCACTATTGACCAGTAAAACTTTTTCAATGAGTAACAAATTTAAATAAGTGCATCTTTAAAAATGCAGGGACAGCAACTGAGTCCCTCAGAAACAGCCTTCAAGCACTGAATGGACATTGAAATGAAGGGGGCATAACCCAAAGACGGGGTTGGAGGAGACAAATAGGTCAAGAGCTCAGAGCGAAAAGTCCTCCAGGCTGACGGCTAAAACTCCAGGGCCTCTGCGCTAATGTCAGCCTCCTACCTCTGAAGAGCAATCATCTGCTCAAATCTACTGCAAGTGGCAATCTTCCCCTCAACACCCACTTCATCTAGAGTCATTAAAACATCACTAACACAATACACACACCACACGCTACAAGCACGGGGGATGAGAGAAGCAGCCCCCAGGGTTTGGCAGTTAACTCAAGAGTTTTCACAGTGGATGACATCTTATGACAACCCATTTGATTGCGAGGTGATATTTTCCCTGCTTAAATATGAAGTGTTGTCAGTGACGTGTTAAACAAACTTTGAGAACGATGTTTCTTTTGTTTAAAAAGTTTCAAATGAGGTTAATGGGTAAAGACAGATTTCATAGCATCATGTTTGCAACCTTAAAGGAATAGTTCACCCAAAAATGAATTAGTCTGTCATTTATTTACTCACCCTTATGTGTTCAAAACCATATGACCAAATTTTGGTCTGTTAATCACACAAAGCATTAGTATGGCTTTAGGAGACAAGGAATATAGTGCACAAGTTGTGTGAACCATTTTTATGATAATTCTATGGTGCTTTCTTTTCATTTTGGAGCTTCCCCAGTCCCCATCCACCTAACAGGGATATTACAGGTTCAATATTAGAGATGGGTCGTTCACGAACGAGACGGCTCTAAGATCCGGCTCTTGTAGGTGAATGTTGGGATCTGGCTCGCATATCAGAAGAGCCGAATCCATTTATACAAATATAAAAAAAATAAGACATGAAAAATCTAAAGATTTAAATGAATAGAATGAAAAAATAAATAAAATAAAATAGGCCTAAACGTTCAAGTGCACAGATATTAGTTCAGCCTTATCTCTTGTTCCCATAAATCAGACACGTAGTGTCAACCGATGAATCAAAGATGCATGAGGGAGGGCAGAGCCAACTCACTCAAAGACGTTCACTCAATTACAAATTAAACGAGACAGCCTCGATGACGAATGCGGCCGACAAATGCGACCTCCGGAGGTAGTGTAGAATTTGCCAAAACAAAATCTCATATAAAGCCAGTTCAACGCACAACCTACACTGGCATATGCAACTGTGCACCCTAATAATTTAATTAGAATTGTTTTAACACCAATCATAGTCAAACTATCGCAAACTGTTTGACTTGAAAAAATACAAAACATATTTTTTATAAAGAGCCATTTGAGAGACAAAAGAGCCGTCTCTTTTTGGCGAGCTGAGCCGATAGATCCAGATCACTGAAAAGAGCCGGAATGCCCATCGTTATTCAATATAAGTTAAGCTCACTCGACAGCATTTGTGGTATAATGTTGATTACCATGAAAGTTAAAATCTGGGTAAAAGTGAGGCACTTTTTTAATGCAATATTTCAATTAATCATAAAAATCCAGTAAGAAGTGATGCTACTAATTTAATTTACATAACTATATTTTTAAGTAGCATGACAGTAGCTCAGCTGTTTTCAAAATAGTGGAGTTTTTACATTAAAGGCCACTTTTCCCATCAAGTAATATGCCATTTTGATTGCACAAGCCAGTTTTGGCCAAGCGAGGAGAGGTAATAATCACATGGACTCTCTCTCTCAAGTAAAATTAATTTTATTGAATCAGTTTCTTCTGACGATTCATTTTAATTCCTGAGGAGAAGTCTCTGTGTGGTATTATACGTGTCCTATTTTGTTGCTTCTCCAAGACTGGTTTCATCAATGGTGACTGTTGCAGGGCGGAGGGCGGGGCCGGGTCTTGATTCCTCTCCTCTCTCTCAACCACTGCTGCTCCATGTTGGCCTTTTCCCTCTCTTTTTTAAAATGTTGTGTTAATTTGGCATGATCACTGTTACGGCGTGTAGGTGCCACCTTTTTTGTTTCCCTACCCTTGTCCCCTCCCTCATCCAGGTAGACGGGATGACCTGCCGGCAGAAGAGGCAGAAGGCACGCACCTCCCCAGGGAAAGAGAGAGGGGGGGGGGGGGTTCCGTCATGCCCGGCCTGAGAGAACGAGGGAGGAATGTGGCAGGGTGGAGGGCAGGGCCGGGTCGTGATTCCGCACACTAATCAAGCCTCAGAGAGGGATAAAGGCCGCCTGGAAGCTAATCCGCCAGGAGAGAGAGATTTACGGACAGCTGTCCGACACATTTGTGTGTTTGTCTTTTGTTTAAGTTTCGGATTAAAATATTATTTATATTCTCAAGCCGGTTCTCATCTCCTCCTTTCCTTTAACCCCTTTACAGTGACATTCACAGCTAGGTCACACTCTTTGTTTTGGATACAGTTACCTTATGTAGAATGAAATTCCATTTCATAACTAGAAAGATAATTAGAGGCTCCCCAGCAAATAAATGGCTTGTTTATTTTTTAGGAATGTTACAAAATGAAACCATCCCACCAAATGAAGACTTTAATCTTTCAAGTGCTTTTCTGGGTTTTAGATGCAAAATCTTTGGTGTCTAACAGCGTTTCCATTCCTTCTGGCCAGTTTCAAATTGGAAGCATAGAAAATCCTTGAAAGATTAATTACTTGTGTGCCTATTCAATGGCAGCCTCCCTCTAACTAGTTCACAGAATTAAATGTTTGCCGCGAGCTTGCACATCGAGTCCTGTGTTATCATAACACATGAACGGCTTTCCATCATAATGACCTATAATCTGCAGGTCATTCACACACACAGAACACCAACAGGCACTAACAGTGACAGTGCGCTACCTCCACCATTTCAATGCATTTCTAGATTGCTTCCTTTTGTGGGTCCATCCTTCTTGTTGTCTCTTCATATTCACTCTTTCTCTTTAATTGAAATCATCAAAGCAACCCTTATACCTCAGACATCACCCCACTGCATTGGCAATGACACTGTTACCACGGTGATGAAACAAACAAGCATCACATTTCCAACACCTCTGAGCTACAGAGGATAGAAAGGGGACAAATCAGCTGTGTTCAAAAACCTAGTTAGCTGCCTACCTATCCAGCATTTTAAGGCATTATAGGTGTGTGTGGCAGGGCGGAGGGCGGGGCCGGGTCGTGATCCTACGCACCTGGTCCCGTATTAGGCTAATCAAGCCTCCGAGGTATAAAGGTCGACTGCAGGGTGTCGTGCGGGAGAGAGAGATTGTTTACAGACATGTCCGTCATGTGTGTGTTTGTTTATGCTTTTGTTTTAAGTTTTCATTAAATATCATTTATATTGACAAGCCGGTTCTCGCCTCCTCCTTGCCCATCCTTTAACTGTTTTACATTCACACACATGACGGACATGTCCGTAAACAATCTCTCTCTCCCGCACGACACCCTGCAGTCGACATTTATACCTCGGAGGCTTGATTAGCCTAATGCGGGACTGGGTGCGTAGGATCACGACCCGGCCCCACCCTCCGCCCTGCCACAATAGTTATCTTTAAATATTTAAAAATGATATATATATAAATATTCGTTCCTGTAGCAGAAGAGTTAATCATTGATAAGACAATACAAAAAAGCGGCTTTAAAATACAATGTATTGTTTACTACAATATTATTGAAGTCAATCATTGACAACAGTTCACAGCAATCCATTTTACAAGTGAATTTGTCAATCAGTTGGAGATTTATTATGAGGGCTTGTTTAAGGACCCGTCAATTTACACTTGCGTCAGACATGCACTTGCGATGAATTGCGCTAATTTTATTTACTCGTTATTTTTTGTAAAATTAATTTTTATATTTGTGTGCTGTGTATTTTATGGCGTGTTCACATCACGATGACACTGTTAAAAAAACAAAAATACAAGAAAAATAGAGCGCAACAGCGGCCACCCATTTTTTTTTAGCTGCCTGGTTTCTAGAAGTACAATCCCCATTCCTTTCTTCCACAGACTTTTAATAAAATCCTCCATAAAAGAGTTGTGAGCCATGAACCAAACCAACCTGCTCCGAGGTGAATCACAATATCACAATCTTTGTTTTGAGGCAAACACGTATTTGAAAATCAGACATAAAGACAAAGGTACAAGGCTGTGTACTTACTGTCTTTACTGACGGCATGGACTAAAACCCATGAAGCATTGCAAATGATTTAAAAAAAAAAAAAAATAGGGGAATATATAAAACAATTTATATGAGGTTGTTGATTATATATACAGAAACAAAATATTTTTACGTTTATTGCAAAATACCCAATATGTACAAATATATGAGTAGTTTAAGGGTTAAGGGAGTCCGACTCGATTACGTCATTCACAGTTCATCATGGGAGCCCGCAGTCGCTCCGAGCCATGTTTTGCGAGTTTCGTTTACCGCAGTTCTCTGATTGGTGGATCTTTCTCTGCTGTACCATGGGTAATGTAGTTGTTAAATGAATGGGATATGTACTGCTGCGCTCTATTCTAATGGTTTCCACTACGAATATCATTAAAAAGCTAGTGTGTTTTGGGATATATTACATTATGATTTAATGGTTTCCATCATAGATATGTATTGATCTCGTAAGGTGTCCACTAGACATAACGTGCCACCAATAGAAGCCAACATATTACTATGTTGGCTTCTAGTAAGGGAGCTCTCTAGGGTTTTGGAACAGAGCCATCCAATGACCGATACGATTCAAAGACACACAGCACAAGTTTATTTGCAGGTGTTACAGCATAAATACTGATCCAAGGCCTAAAACAAAAGCCCTGCCCCATTTAATCACTCCCTAAGGGAACACACATGCAACTTAATGACAATAGACAAACAGAGCTCATAATGAGGTTTTAGTGACTGGGGATGTGTCCAACACTGGTGATGTGTGTGTGTGTGTGTGTGTGTGTGTGTGTGTGTGTGTGTGTGTTTGCTTATCTCCGGGTGCTGCTTTATAACGTTGGTATGAGGA
This sequence comes from Xyrauchen texanus, assembly GCF_025860055.1. Taxonomy (NCBI): domain Eukaryota; kingdom Metazoa; phylum Chordata; class Actinopteri; order Cypriniformes; family Catostomidae; genus Xyrauchen; species Xyrauchen texanus. Next base: position 28,627,255 of record NC_068303.1, read on the forward strand.
GAGGAAAGACAGCGGAAAGGGAATGCTGGTGTTACAGAGATAATGAGGATCTGGAGTCTGACGCTAAGCCCTTTAAAACCACACATTCACAGCTAATTAACCAGCCGCTTGACTCCCGTACACACTCACGTGCACACATGCACACATTATCCACGACTTTATTAGGTTCTTGTGAAGCTGCAGGGTAATAGTTTGAGATAAAATGCACATTTTTACCTCATTTCAAAACGTTTATGAGACGGGTATCTGCAAGCATTGCCGTTGGCTTACGCCAGCTGAGCTTAGAGACAGAAAGACAAGGGAAAAGCGAAGACAAAGTGTCCCAAAACATGACGAATTTCAGGACGAACCCATGCAGATGAGGGACAGCAACCTCAGAATCCCTTTTGAGCTTGGTGCCACCCCATTGTTTGTCAGACAGCAGGGGTGGATTATACAAGGACTATCTGGGTTTTGCAAACGAGTATGCCCAGTAGAACAATTCTTAAATTTTTCTCTCTTGGTCTTGTTCGACATGCCATTGAACGAATGGCTTTATCTACTTGGCAATCCCAAATGGAGTCCCTTTCTGTTCAATATTATCTTCTCCCTGAACACAAAGATCATGAGTGTGTGCTACAGTGTGTTTGCTGATGTTAAAAGACGGGACTATCAATGCACCAGCCTGCCCAGAGGGAGGGCAGCCGGTGCAACTGTAACAATCATATGCCGTGAGCAAGAGACTCTGTTTCAAGATGATAAGAGGCTGTTAATGACCTCACTTTAAAGTGTCATGCCACTTTAGATCCACATCTAAGCCGAAAGAACAAAATACAGCTTTTCAAAATGATTTTCTGGGTGATTCTTACTGCTCTGTGACACCTAATCTGACCCCCAACAATCTTTCTGAATTACATGAAACATAATGGAATTAGAGAAATCACTATTCACAAATAGTTTTTTGGAATGTTACTGTTAAAAGTAATGCATTAGGACACAAAGGACATGTTCTTGTGTTTGTTTTGCAATTAATTTTCTATCCTCCTGAGATCAGAGTGTGACTGATGTACATTTTACGTTTCCATTTTTATAACTAGTAGCACCAAATAAACATGACAAAAATAAATAAAATAAAAATAAATCTAGAGAACTTAAAAAAAAAAAATTATGTCAACATATATGGACACATTTTTTTGTTTTTGTAATTTTTTTATTATGTTTCCAGGAGTGTTGATTATTCATGTTTTTGAGATGTTACAGGCATTACAGATAAAAATGTAAAGGTGCGTACACACTGCCAGCGACTTTGTCGCTGCAGGTCGCCAGTGGCTGGTGGTGAAGTCGCTAGTGGGTGTTCCCACTACTGGTTGCCTAGTAACGTTTATAAATGACATTCACGGATGTCATTCCATTGCTGTTGACAGCGAATCTCTTTTCTTGCCACTAAAAACCAACATTTTGGAAGGAAAAGACTAAATATAAATGGAATCAGAACATAAAATGCTTTATATCAAAGATGAATGAGAAACAAGGCGTGCTGTTTGCCAGAGCGGCTGTTTATCTGCGGCGAAAATGCAAATGCCGGTCTGTCTGGGTCCATAAAATCCCCGCGATCTCAGATACACCTTTCCACGCAGTATTTTTCTTAAAAATGTCCTTGTACGTGGGAAGAGACATATCATAGAGCACTGGAAAATTTCTAACAGCAAGAATTAGCCTTTCATCCATCTTTCCGTTACTGCAGGAGCTGAGAGAGAGAGAGAAGGATCATGTGAGCTCTCCCGTCGTCTCTCCTATTGGCTGTCGCTTCCGTTAGTCGCTCAAAAGTTGAACTTTTCTCAACTTTGTCGCGTCGCTGGACACGCCCACATCTAGCGCCAACGGTTGCGACAGCTTGTGTCGCCGGAAGTCGCTGTGCTCGCATTGAAAATGAATGGTATTGAGTCGCTGTCGCGCGCGATGTCGCTGGCAGTGTGTACGCACCTTAAAGCTGCTTTGGAACAACATGTATTGGGAAAAGCACAAATACAAATTATTTGACTTGATTTTACTTTTATGTTACAAAGTTTTTTCCTACGTTGGCAACTAAATCTCAATCTTCTCTCTTTGCACTGTGATACAAACAAGTGATAGCCAGTGCTAATGCATTTTTGCTATCAGAAATTACCTTAATTAATTCTGACAGAAGTGATGGCCAGCATTGTCCAATCACTGCCAACCAAAAATAAAATGGTACATTACAAATTCTGAATCTAAGTACCAACTATTACTATTACCATTATCCCATGTCTGCCAACCCCAATAAGTGGTTCAAATATCATCTGCAGCCTGAAACTGAACTTTTGATGGGAATTTTGGATGCACTTAGCTTGCTCCCTATTTAGTGAATGGCATTTCAAAAGCAGGTCATTTTGCAGCTCAGTTCATGCATTTGCAGTTTGGAGATTCCACCAGCAGGTGGTCAAAAGTTAATATACAAACTCTGAAAATATGGTGGAGCATGAAATTATGTCCATAACGATCACTGTTGTAGCCATTTTATGAAACATTTTTTTTTTAGATTTGTGTTAAACTATCTTTAAGTCAAGATTAAGTTTTCAGTTATTATTATTATGTTTACATTTACAATTGTATTCATGATCTATTGTAACTCTTATTGGTATTTTTCCACCTGTTGTCATAGAGTGATTTTTAAGTCATGGCAAAGAGGCCGTTGGAAGAAGTGGAGAGAATAACATTTTTGGATTTGGTATGAATGTCTTTATTTTGACTATATTTTTATTTCTTTTGAAGTGTAATTTTAATTAAGAATATTTTTGGTTTCATTTTTTCGTGTTTCAATAAATACATTAGAAGGATAGAAGTGAAGTGCATTCCGATATAATTGCTGTTAATACTAGCCGTGACATGTGTGCCAGTAGATGAAAATGATTAATCATACTTATATTCTCTAAAATTTAACGGTGTAAATTCAAATCTTGATGAGAACCACATTTTCCATGTGTATAAAATTAGCGCGTCACTGTCATAGAGATATGCCTGACATTCAATAGGAATGCAATTAATGCACAAAAGAACATAAGTCTGTATTTCAGTTCTACAAATTCATTGAATACAGTCCATTTACACAACCATGTTCTTATGAATGGGCTGTCTTTTTTACATAGCTGATGCTTGACAGGTAATGGAATATATAATAGGATGCAGACAGTGCTGGAGAAGAACTTAAGAATTAAACTGCATTTGACCCAGTCCATTAGCACTTTGCATGCAATTTCACCAAACCCACTTGCGCATAGACATAGTGCATGCTTCCTGGCCATGTCCATTGATTTTGTGTTTATCACTTATGGCATAGTATGACTTATGGCATCTTAAAAATAGAGCCCATGATTCAATTTGCCTGTATATGAGTGTCTAGTTGTAGCCAAGTTTTCAGCTCCATTCTACAATCTTTGCTGCGAAATAACATCACTGAATGTTAAAAAATTGTCCATGATAAATTTAATTTATGGGGCTTGATTAGCCTGATTTGGGGCCGGGTGTGCAGAATCACTACCAGGCCGCCCTCCTCATTGCCACACTCCCCCCTTCTTTCCTTCAGGCTGGGAGCACCCGACATGACATACCCCCCCCCACCCTTTCTGGGCCCAGCCTGCCGGCAGGTCATCCCCGCCTCTTCGGACCTGGGAGGGTGACAAGGGGAGGGGAAAAACAACAACAACAAAAAAACTAGTGGGAAAGGCCAAAACAGAGCGAAAGTGGGAGAGAGAGAGGAGAGAGTGAGAAAAAAAAAAAAGTACTCGCCGGTTCTCTGATATGCCATAGCCTGGTCCTCAGCCACTCCTCCACCCTCTAGTGGATGACAGCTGCACTTCCCTGGGAGGATCGGAGGCAGTCCTCCAGTCCACATGCAGGGCAGCTGCCCGTGACTCAAACTCAATCTGCCCCGGTTGCTTTTATCCCTCTCGAGGGCTTGATTTGAGAGGGATAAAGCTATAGGAGTGTTGGTGGCGTAGTGGGCTAATGCACACAACTGTTAATCAGAAGGTTGTTGGTTTGATCCCCACAGCCACCACCATTGTGTCCTTGAGCAAGGCACTTAACTCCAGGTTGCTCCTGGGGGATTGTCCCTGTAATAAGTGCACTTTAAGTTGCTTTGGATAAAAGCGTCTGCCAAATGCATAAATGTAAATGATTAGCCTGATTAGGGGCCGGTATGCAGTATCATGACCTGACCCCTTCCCACTGCCCACTCACCAATAGTATATCGACACCACCGGGTTGCCATATTTGAACAAGTTTGCAGGCAAACAGCACTGCGTGCTGCAGCCATGGAAGCCAGCAAACGAACTGGATTAGAGATAACAGATTCACCCAACCTAAAAAGCCTCACCATCTGTCTAAATACCACCATGATCAGAGGCATAGTTAAACAAGGATAAATATTGGAGATGCCTTTTGAAGATGGAGACAGTTTAAAGCCCAGAAATCCTTTAAAAAGGATGCTGAGTTGGCTAATTTGTGTGTCAACATTCTGGCAACCCTTTCGAGTCTGGGGCGAAGCCGACAACTCTCCAATATTTTGAATTTGGACTGCAGTACCCATTTCAAATGCTTGTTGTCAATCTTACATATAGCAACTTTAAAGTGATGTGCTGTGTGTTCTTGTTTTTCTCTAAATTCTGCTATCGTAATGTGAAAAACACAACAGACACTACCATTTTGCAATCTTGCACGTTTCATTTGAGAAGCATATTTAGGGAACTTTAGGCAGCAGTAAAAGCCCTGCATGCTCTCTCAGTCAACAGCAGCCATGAACACATCCTTTTCAGAGTTTACATTCAATACATGCCCATTTGAACCTGTACCATAAGAGGGAATGACAGATGAATTTGTGAGTCTGTGCGTCTACTTTGTTGTAAATCACAGAAAACACAGTTTAGTGGATTGATATCTAAAAAACTGAAAAGCAGCTGACATCAGCATGCACACACACTAAATAAAAAATATGGGCTTTATTGATGCCTCTAAAATTATTATAAAAATATAATCAAATTATTTTTCAGTTTTTTCTTCCGTTTTTCGTACATGTCAGCGTATATGCATGCATGTGTGTACGTGACTGACTGGAGTGGCTACTGGCAGGAAATAACTGTGTCTATAGCACATTCAGAGCTTTCAACCCTTTAACCTTGATATTCCACAGCCAGTGTTATCTCATTAATGAGTTTAGCATGATTTATCACCTTTCCTCCACATCACTTCCTCTCTGTCATTCTTCATCCATAGCTCTCATCACATGCATTTTGTCCTCTTCTCTTTGTAATTCTAGCTTTCTCACTTCCTCATTCATAACGTCTACGTGAAAGGGGCAGTTCTTGCAAGGATTTCTTTTAGTTTTAAGAGTTCACTAGCATATGACTTCACAAAACACATTTTTTAATGGTCTTTAAGGTCTCAGAATAGCATTCTGTGGGTAGCTCAGCGAGTAAAGAAGCTGACTACCACCCCTGGAGTCGCAGGTTCAAATCCAGGGCATGCTGAGTGACTCCAGCCAGGTCTCCTAAAGCAACCAAATTGGCCCGGTTGCTAGAAAGCGTAAAGTCACATGGGGTAACCTCCTCGTGGTTGCTATCATTTGGTTCGCTCTCGGTGGGTGAGTTGTGCGTGGATGCCACGGAGAATAGCATGAAGCCTCCACACGCACTATGTCTCTGCGGTAACGCGCTCAACAAGCCACGTGATAAGATGTTTGGGTTGAAATTTTAGATGCGGAAGAAACTGAGATTTGTCCTCCGCTACCCAGATTGAGGCGAGTCACTACACCACCATGAGGACTTACAGTGCATTGGGAATTGGGCATTCCAGTTTGGGGAGAAAAAGAAAAAAAAAAGAAAGCAAATTTATGTGTAAGTTATTTGTTAAACCATTATAATGTAAATTGTTGCACTGTATATGGGACAATCGGACAATTTATGTTAAATTGGTTTTTACGAACAATTTACACACAGATTCAACCTGCTGTTACACAATGAGGACCAATGACATAAAATTGCGCCATTTATAGGAATATTAAGTCAGACCAGTTTAAATTCCTGAGACCTGTGCGTGACTGCTGTGTGCATTTTTACATTTCCCTTTTGACTTTTAATTAGTAGCACCTAATAAACATGAAAAAAAAAAAATCAACAAATGTACGTCAACAGTTTGGCGTTTCGAGATAAATCGCTAAATTATTAAAATGGCATATCGGATAGGACTCTTTTGACTCAAATAGGTTTCAATGTAAAAACTTCATTAGGTTTCTTGCCAGATATAGTTTTGTTGGTATTTCTTCCAAAGACAAACTCTGCTGTGATCTTCGCCATGCTGTTTTGTCACATGACAGCCCAAAGTCTCCTAAACTAAGATGAGTCAGTTTAAATTAAATTAAATTATGCGTTGCGTATAGCGAAACTAAAATACAACGTCCACAAAAGTGTACGCAGGGTCGCACGAGGTTAAGGTGGTTGATTCTCATCTCACGCCTACTAACCGTCATATGCACCTGTCTCAATCGCAACGAGAGATGGTGTGATTAAAGTTTTTCTGCATGTTGTATGTCACTGTGTAGGAGTCCTTTTAATATAATAAAACACAGGTGCACATCCTTGGCAATAGAGTGTGTGTCCATATTTAATCATCTCAGTGTGGGAGCTAGACATGGAGACAAGGTGTCATTATTCCAATCGAACAGCCCTGTCTTGCCCTTCCCCCACCCCACACAACTTGTTGTTGCCACGGCACCAGGTATCCACTAATTAGCAGCTGACATAGCAATGATGACATTTCCAGGTCTTTGATTAGAGAAAAGACCAGAAGAGAGAGCTACAGAGGTCCAGCAACTAGGCCTGAGAGAGGGGTAATTAGTTAGGAGAGAACTGAATTTAATAAAAAATGCCATCTGTGCCAACATTCACACATAGGCATGGCACACAAAAACACCCCCACGCTCCATCAAGGGGTGGACATGCTAGCGGGAGGGCAGACAAAATTACTCCTCTGAGAGTAGGATTGGAAAGGAATGGCCTTGGCCGCCTCTGAGGAATATATAGCATATGGTTAGAAAAAAAGCGAGAGACATTAGGTGCAAGTGTGTGGAGAGAGACTAATACCTCTTGACAGCGCAAAATGGACTAAGATGCTTGATATTCCGTATGGATAAAGAATTGTATCGTATGTTTTAGTGCCAACAAGCTTTACTGTACCCGTACGTTTTGGGACAACTGTTATTAAATCTGTCTACAACATAAACAATTACACATATTTTTTTGTATTCATTTACAATAAGTTTGTATTCATTATCATTAGTTAATTAATTTGGTATAAATAACTAACAATTATTTTTAACAGCATTTATTAATCTGGGATAATGCTGTTTTATAATATAAATCAATATTAATAAATATAAAAATCTTAGATCCATTATTAGTTAGCTTATAATGCATTTACTGTTTTATATTAACATAAAACTTTTAATGCTAAAAATGTAATAGTACATGTATAATGTAAATATGTGTTGACCAAGATTAATTCATGCAGTAAAAGTATTGTTATGATAAGGTACACACACTTATCGTAAACTCATTATTGATGTAGACACCATTGGCTCTTTTTAATTGGCCTCATTCTATGTGCTTTCTTACAACCGTGCACACGCGCACACACACACACACACACACACACACACACACACACACACACACACACACACACACACATTCTGTCTAATGATATTAGTGTAAGCGGAACAGATATAGTCATGTACATCAACAGCTGCTTTTTGCGTCCATTAGACTGCTCTATTGGATGGATCATATCTCATTTCCATGCAAATCAGTGGCATAGGAAATCAATGATGAAACTCCCTGCATACTATTTGTGACTTACAAAACTATATACTATATATAGATTGAGTCTGGTAAGCATATTGGACAGCATGTAAATGAATCAAGAATGAGGCTGGAGTCATTCTTGAAAATAAATTTTCAATGGATCCATAAATCATATATTTATGAAATCTGCTGTCAACTAGTGTAAATATAAGAACACTTACTTTTACATTTTTCTCTAGATTTTTTTTTACCTTTTAAGGCATATTAATACCCAGTAAAATGTTCTAAGATTTTAGAAGAATATCTCATCACTGTAGGTCCATACAATGCAAGTGAATGGTGACCAGACCTATTAAGCTCCAAAATTCACAAAAAGGCAGCATAAAAGTAATCCATATTCAGCACAAAAGGACTCCAGTGTTTAAATCCATATCTTCAGAAGTGACATGATAGGTGTGGTGAGAAATATTTAAGTCCTTTGTTTTTCTTTTTCTTTTTATAAATCTCCACTCTCACTTTCACATTATTTAAAGTAAAAGTAAAAGTGGAGATTTATAGTAAAAAGGGATAGAAATATTGATCTGTTTCTTACCCAAAGTGATTGCATCACTTCAGAAGAAATATAATAAACCACTGGAGTTATATGGATTACTTTTATGCTGCCTTTATGTGATTTTTGGAGGTCATTTTAAAGCTTATAAAGTGGACTTTACAATGCATATAGGCAATATAACCAACTCTAACTCTGTGTTTTTTTAATTGCTGACAAATTAGAAGTGTTCCTTTTTCATAAATTATGAAAAATCATTATTTTACTGTACACCATACTGATAAACATATGGTCAAAGCATCATTCAGATTGTTCTCGAGTAGAACACAACAAACATTGTGTCACTCACAATACCAAATATATATTGAGTAAAAGCCCCGGTTGTTAACATATGTGTTGTTATGTCAAGTTTTTGCTTGTAACTTCGTGAAACATAAATTTATAAACAGCATATATAAATATATACCCGAAAAACAAAACAAGTCCAAATACAACGTAACACAATCACTGATCAGTTGATACAATAGATAAAATAATCCTGGAGAAAATGCACTGCTACCTCAGATATCTTTATTGTTACCCTGGGGGATGGTAGAAGTGTAAATATTTCTTAAGTTGTAACCAAGATGGTCTGAATTGGAGGTGGCAGTGGGTATGGGGCCTTCCTGTTTCTCTGCAGCAACTCTAGTCTCCATCTTAATGGGAGAGATGATAATGCAGGGTGGCAAGTTTTGGCCAGTCATCAAACAGCAGGGCAACAATACAATTAGCCAAGTCACAGTGCCGAACACCATGGTAATAAAATCAGGAAGCAGCTCCTTTTCATCAGAGGAAGGCCTGGAGCAGAGAGCCAATGCCAAAGAGGAAAACAAAAAGGGAGAAAGGGGAGGACAGTCATAATACGAGGCTGGAACAATCACACAAACAGGGTGGATAGAGACAGTGAGTAAAGCAGCTGAATGTTAAAGAGGTACTATCTGTACAGTGCCTTCTCTTCTTAGTTCTTTCTCCATCTTGCTCACTCTCTCTTAGACTAACTCATCTTTTGTCTCTCCCTTCTTTATTGGTTTTCTCTGTTTATACAGCAACATACTCCAAGGTCATTTTAAATGACATGCATCTGTGCATGTGGCAGTCTTCAACTTCATTTGTGCAGCAAATTTAACTCATTGGAAAACTTTCAAACCATATTGAGCATATGATGAAGCTAGATTCAAATGTAACATTTATTAGATGTTCAGCAGCAAGATGAAAAGGTAAAAGAGGAAAACAAGACCATGATGAAAAGACCAGTTTTGGTACAGTAACTCTGTTGGTACCTGGTAACTTTATTATAAACTGCAACATAATAAATGGTATAGAGATGGATATTCTGATGTAAGTGATGCAAGCAATTACAATAAAAAACATACAAACCATCAACTAATGTAGGGATGTGCTAGGGTGGTCTATTTTTGACTCTGCTCTTTCTATTTAGAGGTGGTGTGCTCTATAGGTACTAAATGCAAACATCTGATTAAAGCATTACTGCTGTTTAAGTTTCCATGCGAAAGCAAAAGAAAAAGCAGAAAAACCTGATAAGTGTTGAATATAGTAACCAAATTGTAATGCAGTAGACAAACAGCAACACCAACACACACACATAGGCGAACACACATACACACACAAAAGTGAGCAAAAGGTCATCCGTTAATAGATCCAACGCATCAATGACAGATTAAAACCTTGCCATGAGGGGTAACCTCCCGGCGTCATGACAACAGATCATGTGGCACTCACACAGTAACCCTGCATTTATCAATGGCCTTCATCGGTACAGCAATGAACAATGACATTTTATCTATTAGAGCTGCCTGATCCACATTGGCCAATCCCTAAAAAATACCACCAACATCTATTTACATCCACTGCAACCATATTAAAAGCTGAAACATCTTCATCTTTATCAGAAATATTCATCTTATTAGATCCGTACATTTTTTTTATTTTTTTTTAAGATCTGCACTGATTAATTAGATCAGGAAGTGTTCATATATGACTGAGAAGTATGAGAATTTTTCCAAAATACTGCACATGCAAAGGCACTACAAACACATACAGTCGCAACAAAAAGTATGTAAACCCTTAGGAATAAACTGGTTTTCTGCATGAATTTGTCATACAATGTGATATCATCTTCATCAAAATCACAAGAATATACAAAGACAATGTGCTTATGTTAACAACATCTTTCATGTCTTTATTGAACACACCATTCAACATTAACAGTGCTGTGGAAAAAGTAAGTGAACCCCTGGATTTAATAACGGGTCGATCCTCCTATGGCAATAATCGCAACCAAGTGTTTCAAGTAGCTGCAGATTAGACCTGCACACAATTCAGAAGGAATTGTGGACCATTCTTCCTTACAGAATTGCTTCAGCTCAGCCATATGGTGTAAACAGCTCTCTTGAGGTCATTTCACAGCATCTCTATTGGGATAAAATCTGAGCTTTGTCTGGGCCACTTCAAAAGGTGGCCTTTCTTTATTTGAAGCCATTCTATACTGGATTTACTGCAATGTTTAGGTTCATTGTCCTGCTGTATCACACAACTTCTACTGAGCTTCAGCTGGTGCACAGCCACCTTGACATTATCCTGTAAGATATCATGATACATTTAAATTAGGATACATTTTTCCCTCGATGATGACAAGCGTCCAGCAGCAAAGCAGCCCCAAATCATGATTTGTCTCCACCGTACTTTACCACTGGGATGAAGTTTTCATGTTGGTATGCGGTGCCCTTTATACACCATGCGTAGAGCTGCATGTTCTTCCCAAACAATTCAACCCTTGTTTCATCAGTCCACAAAACATTTTCCCAGTAGTGTTGTGGAGTATCATGGTGGTCTTTAGCAAACTTCAGGCACACAGCAATGTTTTGGTTCGAAAGCAGAGGTTTCCTTCCTCATGTCCTGCCATTGACAACACGCCTGTTTAATCTCTTTTGTATAGTAGACTCATGAACAGAGAGATTAACCAGTTCCAATGATTCATTCAAGTCTTTAGCTGTCACACTAGGGTTCTTTTTTACCTCATTGAGCATTCTGCGGTGCGCCATTTGAGTCATCTTGGCTGGATGGCCACTTCTAGTGAGAGTAGCCACAGTACTAAATCATCTCCATTTATAGACAATTTGTCAAACTGTGGACAGATGAATATCTAAGCTCTTTGAGATAACTTTATAACCCTTTCCAGCTTTGTGCAACAATTCTTGATCATCAATTCTAAGATCTCTTTTTGCTAAGCATAGTCCACATCAGCAGATGCTTCTTTTGAATAGCAAACTCAAAATATTTGAGTGATTTTTATAAGTCAAAGTAGCTCTAACCCACACCTCCAATCTCGTTTCATTAACTGGATGCCAGGTTTGCCAACTGACTCTAAGTAGTTTTTGTAGACTTCATTAGCCTAGGGGTTGACATAATTTTTCAAAACTACACTGTGAATGTCTCAATGATGTATTCAATATGCACAAGAACAATACAATAATTTGTGTGTTATGAGTTAAAACAGATTGTGTTTTTTATTATTGTAATATTACCAGATTTTAAGATAAATTTATACATAAATATTGGTAATTCCAATGGGTTTGCATACTTTTTCTTGCCACTGTAGTAGATAAATTAATTAATATAAAGTGGGACCTTTTAAGATCTCTCTTTTGTTTTTGCGAGACATGGTCCACGTCAGCAGATGCCTCTTGTGAGTAGTGGACTCAAAAAATCTAAGTCAATCTCATTTAATTAATTGGATGGCAGGTTTGCCAAATCTTGACTCAAATTAGCTTTTGTTGATGTAATTACCCTAGGGGTCCACATACATTTTCCAATCTAGACCGTTTGAATGATGTATTTAATATGTACAAGAACAATACAATATTTTGTTTGCTATTAGTTTAAACTGATTATGTTTGTTCATTATTGTAACAGATGAAGATCAAACCAGATTTTAAGACAAATTTAACCATAAATGCAGATAATTCTAAAGTGTTCACATACTTTTTTCTTGCCACTGTATGTTTTGAGTTTCTGAATGAATGGTTCACCCAAAAATGAAGCCTCAGTCAACATTCACTTTTATTGCATCTTTGTTCCATACCATGAAAGAGAATGGTGACTGAGGGTAACATTCGGCCTAACATCCCCTTTTATTTTTCATGGGTGAAAGTAAGTTATATGGGTTTGGATCAACATAAGGTTGAGTAAATGATGACAGAAACAAATAATTAAATCTGAATTTAAAATGACAAATTATGTTATTAGTACCTCTATGAAACGTTGTAAATAAGAGTGTTGTAAAATAAGTAGGTAGGACTAATGATGTCAATGCAAACAGCGCTCTGCAGGATTTTCATCATCTATTTAAAGAAAATGTCAAAACCAACTAAGCGATTTCTATCCTAAAGAATTCAGTCAAAGTGAGGTTCTTCTTCAATCTTTCCTTCTGTGGAACTGTGCTTAGATGCATGTGATGCAGTGTGATACTTAATAAAAATTGCACATTATTCCCTACTTTTATAACTAGCTGAGGTGTGATAGATTCACTGACGGTTACTGTCATTTACTCTCCAACGAGATAGAGTAGGGCCCAGCAGATGTGTCTTGTAAAGCTACGGTCGTTCTATTGTAAGAAGTCTGTTCAATTAGGCTTCTGTGATTTCCCCAGAGTTCGCTACTCTCTTCAAAACGCATCATTAACACAGGCTTACCTCTCCCAAAGGATCGCCTCACAACCCGTCCGATGCATAGCATCCTCAAGACTGCTTACAGTAACCATACAAATGCTAACACGCAGGAACCAAATCTTTCCCCATGAACTGAATATTTTGAGACCTAGATGATGAGAGCTTTCTCATGAAGAACTAGAGTATGATGAAGAGAAGCTTGGTCAGGTACAACTCTTCCCTTCACTTTCCTAAAATGACCAGAATAGCAGGTCACCAGGATACATTGTGTTTTGTATGATGGTGTCTAACATGGGATGTTGCTGTGCTGGTATTCTCAGCCTCCGGTGGCACATCTACAAACTGTATACAGTTGGTTCTGTGACCATTTGATGCATATTGCACACACAAATGGCAAGCACTTTCTCAATGTGACTAACATATTCTGATTGGCTGGCTTTATGAAACCTTTATAAGTTGGTGTGCATAGGTATTTCCAGTCAGTGTGTAAAAAGGCATGTTTACATGGTACCAATAAGCACTTTTGAGGAGATACAAATTAACTATGAATTGTCATTGTTTGTGAGGATTGACACACAGAATCTTTAAAAAAAAATATTGCTGTATATTATTGCTGATTTATGAATGTGAAATATTCAGTAATTGTTACTTTTGAATGGACATATATTTACTGACTGACGTCTGTGGCTGGGTTTCCATCCAAATATTTGTATGCGCATTCTTAAATAGTGCATAAGAAATCCTGAACGGAAACGCTTGATATGCGAATAAACTCTTAAAATGAATGCGTTAGGAGAAGGTGGATTTTCTAGAGTTTTGCATTGGTTAAAATGGGCATTAAGGTGATGGAAATGCAAAACAATGACATGTTTTGACCATTTGTGCAAGTTATGAGTGTGCGATGGCTTGATGTGACTGGCACAATGAAAGGTCCGACCTTGGCACACAATTCTTTGAACATAGCTCTTTACATTCGGAAGAGTTTAACCCACAACTTGTCTTTAAAGTGGGTCCTCACAATCCGCCACAAACAGTTTTGAGAGTGGGCGCTCCAAAATATGCAGAGGCTGGCAGTGTGTGCGCATCTCATGCATTTCAGCCCTTGTTATATCAGATATTACACTAGGATGTGGATGGAAATGCGGAATGATTCATATTTTCTATAGTCCAAATTTTACAAATGCGTCTAAATATTTTTTTTATGGAAACCCAGCTTGTGTTTACATCTGGAAGACATTTTTCTTAGGTTGTTTGCTCATCTGCAATACGTCCATAAGACGTTTCCTCTTGCATTTCAATAAGACATTTAGCAGATGTATTGAAGACGTTTATGGTTTAGAACGTCTTACAAGATGTTAATTAGATGGAGAGGCTTTCCAGATGAAACGCTCTTAAACAGACCTCTCAGAGATGTACATGTGCTATCTGGGGACAAACACTGCTATGCATGGCATTCAAATAGTCTCTTCCAGTCTAAATGGCCAGTTCTTGGCCAGTAGACCAGACAGTAGTGTTGTCACGAACGCTTTCGAGAGCGCCTCCGCGATCGGCCACCGGAGATCTGATTCACCTGAGTACTAATCACCCATGCACCCACATACCAGGCTTGATTAAATTCACAGCTGATTCCTATCCCAGCTCCCTCTATTTAAGCTTCACGCAGTGACACACTCACTGTGAAGTCTTGTTTGTTCTGGCTACACTACTGAGCGTTCTAACTACCATTCCTGTCTGATTATCTGCTTACCGACCTTGCTGTTCCCGCTGACTACGATTGATTACTGCCTGCCTACCTGAACCTTGCCTGTCCCTTCGTGATTGCCCATTGCTGCCTGCCCTGACATCCTGCCTTCCTCACAACGCCCTGGCACTGCCTACGATAGCCCTGATTCCCCATTGCCTGACCATTGCCTGCATTGATCTGTGAGTTCAATAAATAAACACTGCTTATGGATCCCAACCTACCTGAGTCTTTGTTACAAGTGTGCTGGTGACCTCACCAGGCATCTTTTCAGCATGACTTGGTCGACCAGTTTTACCACCAATGTTTTACCAATGTTTATTGGTCTCAAAGCTAGACCAGTACTAATAAAACATCCTGGACCAGCATGGCCTTTTCAGCAGGTTTAGCTGTGGCATTCTATTGAGTTTTGTTTTTCAGATGGTGACTGTAGCTTTTGTTCTACTTTAAACAATTTGCTTGTCATTTGTCAATAGATTAACGAGAAGAAAAATGTCTAAATGCAAACATTTTTTAGCAAAAAACAGTCTTCAAAGAAATTAGTATTACAAAATAACATAACAGATGCACTTTTTCTAGTTAAAACAACCTGAAACCAGGTTAAACCTCAGATGACATGTATTTGTGGCTCAGGCACATGTTTCAAAGGATCATATGTAGGTAGAGATAGGACACGATTCCCCCTTCCCGTCTGCTTTCAAACTCTGCATCCACTGACTCACCCCTGACTTCTCATCGAAGATCTTGATCCCTCCAAATGACACAGTGAGGAAAACCTTCTGTTTGTGTTCTCCTTTAGACCGCGCGGAGGCTGCGATTCCCTGCAGAAAAGATAAAAACAGAAACATGAGAAAAGCAGGAAAGATAAAACAGAAATTGAAGAGGGAAAGACAGATTTTGCTACTTGCTGCATTCCTAGGGAAGTATTAGCTGTTATGAAAAGAAACTGATTCATTCTCTCTCTGGCAACGCTTTAGGCTGGAAGGTTATGCTATGCGCTATGTCAGAGCGACTGTTAATTTGAGGGGATTTGTGTTTATGGCTGCATTTATACTGTAAAACTAATGCACAGATCCAATATTATATCATGTATTTGTTTTTTGACCCATCTTTTTACATTCACTGAACACATAACACGTGTTTACATTGATACCCTATGATGATTTAGGTTAATAGTTAAGGGCTTTGGACTGTGCATGATCTTGTGGTGCCATTAGCCATTCAGCATTGTCATGATGTCATTTTCCTGTGCCCAACATATAGCTTTCTCCAAGTATTATAGACGTCCTTGGTAAAATGCGTATCTAACAAATGTTAAGTACAATTAACGATACTTAATGGTTCCGCCTTGACAACAATCTGATAAAGGGATAGTTCACCCAAAAATGAAGATTCTCTCATTTACTCACCCTCATGCCATCCCAGATGTGTATGACTTGATTTCTTCTGCTGAGCACATAAAATAGTAATAATAAATAGAAAACTATCTTAGCTCAGTAGGTCCTTAAAATGCATGTGGATGGTGATCCTACCTTTTGAAGCCGAAAAATAAAAATCACAAACAGTCAGCATAAACGTCATCCATATGACTTCACTGGTTAAATGAATTTCTTCTAAAGCGAAACGATCACTTTTGGTCTGAATAAATAAATATTTAAGTACTTTTTAACTATAAATCATCGCTTCTGGTCAGCAGTAGCATGCACATTCACAAGAAGGCAGAGTTCACGACGTGGTCTCTCGTGTGACATATTAGCATATTATGTACTTAATCTCACATTTATCTCTCGGCTAAATTATCCAGGATGAGCACACAAATGCCCCATTGTGAGTAATCCAACAGATACATATAGACAAATATAGCTCTAAACCAAAACCAACTAGGTTTCTGTGCAGCCTTCCTTCTACTCAGTTGTAAAAAAAACACTGCTCTTCCAGGTGTGTCGCACGTGACTATGTTCTCGTGTGAATATGCCAACATGATTACGTTACACACCCGTACTGCTGCTGACAAGAAGTGATGGTTTATATTTAAAAAGTACTTAAATATTTATATTTTTTTTGCACCAAAACTGATGTTTTCACTTTAGAAGACATTCATTTAACCAGCGGATTCATATGGATGACATAATGCTGACTTTTTGTTCTTTTTGGAGCTTCAAAGGTAGGATCACCATCCACTTGCATTTTAAGGACCTACTGAGCTAAGATATTTCTATTTTCTTTAAATGTGTTCTGGTGAAGGAAGAAAATCATACACACCTGGGATGGCATGAGGGCGAGTAAATGATAAAATAATTTTCCCAAAGTGGAGAAACAGTCTTTGAAGTCTTTTTTTTTTTTTTTTTTTTTGAATAGGGGTCCTTAAGATAAGCCTGTTTCTTGATCTTCCTTTTCAGGTGCACAGGGAAAAACACATGCCAATTGTATGATATATTTTTTTCCATGACTTTGATCATGCAATTTTGGTCTGCTCATCACAAAGCTTTCTTATGGCTTTAGAATGTCTATAATTTGGACTACTTTTATGAAACGTTTATGATGTTTTTGAAGTTTTGCATTCTTTATTAGCAAACTGTAATTGCATGCAACAACAAATAGCAGCAATTCTTCAAAATGTCACTTTTTGTGTTATGGGGTGGCAAGAAAGTAATACTGGATTGAAATGACATGAGTGTGAGTAAATAATTAAAGAAAATGTGTAAATTATTCCTTTATGTGTGTTTTTATAGCATAGGCTGATTATCAAGGGAGACGGGATTATCCTAATAGACTCTACTCAAAACTTTTGTTTGAAACTACCCTTGCAAACAGTGTGATCAAAGAGAGAGGAATAAGAGATTAAAAATGACAACAGAGGGTTCATTGGTTTGCTGAGGATTGTAGGACTGTGGGAATATGAGAATGGATTATGTGTCTGGGTGAGTGAGGGGTAAACAGCCCTGATCAATAACAGTCTGGACGTTCCAATCACACCAACATGCAAATCAGATGGTGAAATCACCAGCTATCTCAAAGACATAGAAGAGTAACTAATCAAACCAAACTGGTGCATGGTTATTAAAAGGGTTAGATTTACAAAAACTACAGAGCAATGCACAGAAACAGATGTGTAATCTCTTGCACTCACGCACGCACGCACACACGCACACACACATGTTGGTCCGGCTATCCTTAAGAGGACTCTCCATAGACATAATTATTTTTATACTGTACGGATTATAGATTCTATCCCCTAACACTAAACCTACCCCTAAACCTAAACCTAACCCTCACAAAAAACATTGTTTAGTTTTTAAAAGATTTGAAATTATGGGGACACTAGAAATGTCCTCAGAAACCACATTTATAGCAAAATACCATTGTAATTACCAGATTATAGCATAAAAAATGTCCTCGTCAGCAGATTTTTTTTTTTTCAGGCACCACTCTGGGTCAGTTCTAGAGACTGTTGTGTGTGAAAAGCCCAGGTTATCAGCAGTTACAGAAATACTCAAACCAGCCCATCTGGTACCAACATTCATGCCACAGTCAAAATCACTGAGATCACATTTTTTTCCCCATTCTGATGGTTGATGTGAACGTTGACTTAAGCTCCTGGAATTTTCATGCAGTCTCTATAATTTACTCAGAATGGTGCCAAAAGCAAAAAACATCCAGTGAGTGGCAGTTCTGTGGACAGAAAGGCCTTGTTGATGAGAGAGATCAACAGAGAATGGTCAGACTGGTTTGAACTGACAAAGTCTACAGTAACTCAGATAACTGCTCCGTACAATTGTTATGAGAAGAAAATCATCTCAAAATGTTATTCTGAGATGCGTGTTGGCGCTGTTTTGGTGGCATGAGGGGGAACTACACAATATTAGGCAGGTGGTTTTAATGTTGTGGCTGATCAGTGTATATGGTACACACACAAATGTGCAAATAAATTCTCACACCATGTTCTAACCAGGCACGACATGACAAGTTTACAGTTTCAGACCAATACGATTTTGCTGTGAACAGAGCTACCAGATGAAATGCAAAAGTGACCAAGAAAACATCCAAGTGATCACTGCTTGTTGCAAAAACTCTTTTAAAAGCTTTTATCATTTTTTGCTATCTCACATCACATCTGTTGAGGACACCGTGTTCACTTTCATATTTCTTTCCCTAGTGGCAGTCAATCTGCTTGCAATGGAGTTTATTTGTTGGGAGGTAAGAACTTTTTTTATTTTATTAATTCTTTTACCAAACCTCGGAATGGCATTACTTTTTTTTATCATTTGTTTAGCTAAATTTATGAATTAAATTAAATGTATTTATTAATATTTACTTGGTATTTATTTATTACTATTATTTATTTATTCAAATAGTTTTTATAGTTATTATTACGATAATTAACAACAACAGCAATAATTCAGCAAATCGCAAACATACATTCATAGAAGATTTTGCGTGTGCAGAAATAATGTACACATCATGTACTGTACACATTAGATCAAACATTTACTGTGATTAAAAAAGCCTTTTGTGATATATTGGCACAATAAATGATAATTTCTGTCTTCTATATTTATAATTGTCCAATATCCAGAACTATCAGGCATTTAGAATAAAGTTTAGAACAAAATCTGTTGATATTTCTCACTTCGCACTCATTAATCTATATATCACATCCAGTCGGGCAGTCGCATTCTGTCTAGTTGCAAGAGTTGCACTATTTCAACGCAGCCGAAGCTCAAATCGGATCTGAATATTCAGCATCCGCAGATGGTCGAAACTGCATACATTCCCTGTCCGACTCTCAATTGGAAATGACTGTTGTTTCTCAGATAGAATTTATTAAAGAAAAAAAATATGTTAATGAATACTAAATACAAAATTTGGGTTAAATACAATAAAAAAAAATATGGAACATTTGTTTACTAAACAAAAACGAAATACAATTTTTTGGTAAACAACAATAAAAAAAAGATGGAAAAAAATGTAACTAAACAAAAACTAAATGAAAACATTTTCGCTAACTGCAATAAAAAGAAAACAAGATGGGAAAACTGAAACTAAACTAAGACTACTTCATAACAAAAAAAATTGGAAAAAAAAAAAAAAAAACACCAATTAATTATTTATTTTTACTTTACAACACACCTTTCATGAAGTATTCCACTAGATAGTGATAACACTAGACAGCCCTGAGAAAATTAATATTGTTAATCATATTTCAATTATATCAGGAAATATACTAAACTAATAAATTAAAATCACTAAAAAAGGTGAAAACTAATGAAAACTAAATGAAATTGAAAGAACAAATAGAAAATAAAATAAATCTTAATTAGAATTAAGAAATTATAATGATCCTGCTTTCGACCAGCTTTTTCCAGACTTCCGAAAAAAGCACATTGATACACACCTTGAGTTTCATCATTGAGTCCTGACACAGCTTATCTCCTCTTGCAGCAGTGACCTCATCTATCCCGATGAGCTTGGCCTTGTAACGAACACCATCCCCCTTAAAGCGCTTTATCAGAGCTGCCTCACTGCGGTCTTGCCCTGGAGAGAAAGAAAAAGAGAGACGAGATGAAGCATAGAGTCATTTGATGAATTTTACATACAGTATCTGCTGCAAATCTCCTCCACCCTCCATCAGCTATCATCTATTGATACCATTACTTTTATCATGATCAGCAAAATGTGAAAATGTGTCCTAATGCAGTCTTTAAACCAGGCTACATTCTTATATTTCTACTGCTGAGTTCATTGAGACTACTTTGGTCTATATTCCAATGTGCTCAGGCTGGTCGTTGAGTTCCAGCTGGATTGTGTCTGCATTAGCCTGTGGGGTTGTTGAGAGCCAGGGACTTTAAAATGAGCCCAGGGCTCTGAAAACCCTCTCTAACCTCCACATGCCCTGTGCTCACTGCAATATTCAAAGCAGAGAATGAAGGTCAAGACAGCTGCATTTTTTACATAATTGAAGGTATGTCATGCCCACGGCATGAGGGGGAGGGGTTGGTTTCTAAGTAATGATGCTGTGTCCAGGCCTGGTGTGAGGCGACAGGAAGGATGAAAGCTGAATATTTCTTTGAGCTCTCACATCAAAGTGGATGTCTAGCAGCCAATCGTGACTAAGACAGAACAAGTGGTCCCACCCATTCCTTCATCACCAAGCCTATAACTGTATAACTGGACTGGGCAATCGATGGGCCTCAAAGGATTTAGACCAATTAACTGGCTCATGCCCAGTTAAGCAAAGACAAACAGGCCCAACAATTTGACCAGAAGACAAAGGCAAACAGAGACTTACCAGGAGAAACACACACTCACACCCAACTTTCTATGGTATAATTTATAGGATGAACAAGAGGAAGTGTATAAGGACTAACAATTTCTAAAGGTGCAGGTTTAATAAAAACATTATCAAGACAGAACCACAATATAAGCCTACAACACTGACAGACCTTACTGACTGCAATCCCATTGATCAAACAACCCACTCCCTGTCCCCACATCAGCCCCTTTTGTAATTCTCACTCGCCTGTGACATTCTTCTTTCTCGCTCTTTCTGCCACTCATTGCTCTTGTATTGCTGTGGTATCGTGGTACCTCATGTTGACCCTGCTTCTACATACCCCTCCATGTTCTCCATTGTTGCAGCTCAATGGCTGCGCTCTCCTTTGAGAGGGAGGGTAAAACACACACCTCAGCGAATTCTAAACACCATTTTTACGCCCTTGAAGTTCACTGTGGGAATGGAATGCCATTCATAGGGTCGTTTCAAATGAAAGTGAGCAATCTGCTTTATGAAGGTGTCTTCCACAAGGCTTTGTATAGGAGATTGTGATCATGTGATTCCATGTGCCAATTACTGGCCAAAAGCTGGGCTTTCTCAGATTGTCATGCCAGCAGAACTCTCTCATGAACCTCTAAGCACTCTTTCAAAAAGGGCAGTTCTTGAGGAAGTTTAAGGCTTAATGCAATTCATAAGCTCCAGCAAGAACTTTGAAGATTATGGTACACAGTTCTATTCCACATCATATGGAAAGGTCTTTGATGCACTTGATACAGTTTTTAATTTCCTTGAGTTCTCACCATGCTGAAAAGACCAGCACTGCACCATTAGAAGTGTGCCTTGAGTTCCTCCAGGGTGTTGTCCAGGGGTGCATTTCCTGTACAATCATGTAACTCACTGTGTAACCACTACAGTATGATGCATTATTGTAGAAATGAACTAACTAGTCACAAATGTTTCCCAAAACCATAGTAACTTTGTTGCCCACAGTTTGAACCACATTGATCATACACCTGAATGCCGTTTAAAGTGAGAAAGCTTCTGAAGACACGAAAGCAGCATGCACTTTGTAAGTGACAGATGCATTGCACTGCAATAGATGGGCTTCCCTCTATATTAGACTTTGGTGTTACTCTGACGCACTTGAGCATATGCACATGCACATTATTAACTCCACTCATGCATTAAAATAAAAAAATGAAAGCGTGTTCTCAGACAGAAACTGTGTGTCAAAGTGCTTTTTTTAAACAGACTTTAATCAGCCTTTAATCCCTTAAAAGGCTGCACTCGCGTTTACTTGACGTTTCAGAACGCCGTTTTCTACAAAACCCTGGAATAAATAGTTTACTTAAATTCATGTAAACATGGTCAAAGTCTTGACAGAGTGAAAGATATGTATGTAATGAAAGATAATGAAGCCTCAGCGATTTAAAATGATATCCACACAGCAAATTAACAAAGAACTTTGCTTCTTACACCAACACCAAATCGTTAAACTGTGATGGTAATGCTGGAACTTGTGATCATAGTTGGCTAACAATGCTTTTGGGAAACGCACCCCAGCCTTCAGAATCTCTTTATTTTTACAGAAAATGTGGTAGTGGGGTTTGTCTTTGTCTACGAACTTGTAATACCCTGCAGCCCCATGAATTCTCGCTTCAAGTGTTCTTCCTCCTGAGTGTGCATTACATAATGACACTTACTTTCAAATGGAAATTGTGGCCTATCTGTGACATATTACGGATTAGGCACCAAGTAAATCATGTAGCACAATCACAGTGATGAGGAAAATAGCCCAGTGCTTCTAGTGCAACATATGCTGTATCAACGACACTGACACAATGTAGCAATAAGCTAAAGATTCTAGGTGTAATGAATATTACTCTACCTCCTTCACATACACACACATACATACTTTAAGTAGGTGATGAAGAGGAGCAGACGATTCATTAAAACTTAGGTGATTAATTATTGACACTTTGAAGGTCACTGCACATATGATGCAAGGACTTTGCTCATGTATTTATTAAAGGCTGTTTTTGAAAAACTTGCTCTTCATCGATAATGCACTTACTTTGAGTGTTATGTCATGCATGTTAAGTGACTACCTTTTATTACAGTATGTATGCAGCTATTGGGGAAATGCATCAATGCAGATACATTTGAGTAAAAAGACAGTTTTGGTGAGTGAGTTATTTTCATTTACATCACAGTTCGCTTGTCTGTTAATGTGCATCAATACAATTGGTCATTACTGGTTAATGTCATAGTGGCGCTACTTTTGGATCCTCATTACGACTACTTTATTTAACTCATGCTCTGCCTCAACTCTGACAATTTGTGGAGACTTTCAGAATGCTGATAACTTGCATGTCCTCAGTGGCAAATATGAGAAGGATTTACCCTCATTTATTTCCCCAGTTTAGACTGCTTCACCTGCAAAGCTTCCTATTATTCCTGCCTACCACAGGGACTGAACTCTGACAGTAGAACTGACTGTATGAGTGTGTGGGTGGGCATTTATGTGTCAGAAGGCTGCCAACTACACTGTCCAAGTAGAGATGTCCTGAAATGAGATCCAGCCCTTTACCCTGTAGGCATCCAAAGTCCTCATTCAGGATGAGGACAGCTTGCTATTTCTTGGAGAGATGTCTGGATCTCACCTAGTCCCATGGCTCTTCAAATGAGGGAACTGTGGCAGCAAGCTACACTGAGATGTTGACTGTTGACATTCGCAAGGTCTAATTGAAGGGGGACACAGGAGATTGAGCTATGCACACTTAACCACCCACTGGTTGTCCATATTGGTAGGATGCAAGAACAACCTCAGATTATTCAAGAGTCAAAGTGGCTTTATTGACCATCTGCATGGATTGAATTGTAATCCCCACAAGAATGAATCCCAAGGTAATGGGAGGGGAGGTAATGGCCTTCCCATCTTTGGACAACAAACTGCAATATTTAAGAACACTCTACAATGGAATAAATCGAAGAGTTTTTCCATATACAGCACATTAAGTAGAGACAATTATAAGGCTTCCTGAACTTGTGTTGTCTATTCCTCTCAGTTTATTTGTGGTCTGTTGCTAAAAAATAAAAAATCAAACAATCTCTGTTGCAACTGAGTCACTGCTAACTGAGATTGACATCCTTTCAAGCTTCTTTAAGTCAACACAATCTCTTTAGTCTTCTTAGAAATTCAGTGCTAGCTTGCTATTGAGACACTAACTCTGCAACCTCACTCTTATATGTTTCATAACCATTGCTTATCAGACCTGTAGAATAGAGGTGCAATCAGCAAATTTGATTTTGTTAGTTTACAGGTAAATAGAGAGCAAGAGAGGATTTTGGACTAAGGGGCCATTCACACACGACAGGTTATTGCTTCCATCTTCGCTGTTTTGGTATTGTTTTTATATGTAAACATGTACTAAATGGACATCTTTGAACGTTATCACGTCTCATCTCATCTCGAGACAAGTCTCGTCTCTTTCAATGTCCCAGTGTTTTTAAGATGCTGTGTCACATTAACAAATTCAAGTTTTAAAACGTCTCTCAAAGGAGCCTGCATTCTGTTCCATTTGTTACACTATGTTTAGTTTCCTTAGGGGCCGTTCAGACCAAATACGTTCTTGTGCTGTAAAAAGCTATAAAACAAATAGAATGCAGGTGTCCCAAGACATGTTTTTAAAAGCTGAAGTTCTTTTAAACTTGAACACCATCTAAAATTCAATGATCTTGCTTGAGATGCAGAAAAATCTGTGAGATGTGGAGTAAGGGCTCAAAGAAGTCCGTTTAGCGTACACAAAACATGTTTGTTATTAATGGCCTTTCTGTGTAAATTGCTCCAAAGGCAGCAACCTTGAGGAACTCCAGTGTTGAGAATGAGAAGAGATGAGAGTTTGCTATAAATATGGCTTCCTTATTGCTCTGATAATCACAAAAAATTCAATAAATAATTAGAGATTGACTTCTCCTTTCCTAGTTCCTTTAGTTTGGTGACAAATTAGTGCTGCATAAATATACTGTATGTAATCAAATAAATTAGCTACAAACTGTAACAGATCACCACCATCTTGTGGGCTCAAAATAGTAAAAGACTCAGGGAATGAACCAATGATCCATAGAGAATAAACTAATGAACTGGCAAATCAAAATTCACCAACAAACCACAAGTACAATTAAATGAATGTTAAGAGCATTAAACAAGACCAAAATATATTTACAGCCAAGAGGACACAGTACATACAAAAAGAAAAATCAAACCATATACTGCAATCTTAAAATACATCCTGTGTATTTAAAATAAAAAGGATGTTAAGAAAATTTCACTGAGCTGCAGAGGGACCTTGCAAACAATGTATTGTTTTTATAGCTTCAAACCTAAATTTGAGACCTGATTCTTATTCATAGAAGCTACTGATCCATGAGAAAAGTTTTGAGAGCATAATTTGAAAAAGTTTCCATTAAACTTGCAAAGAACATTGCAAAACAACACCCTGTTTAGGAACTCAAATATGATGTAATAAAACACTTCAATTTAATATGTGAAATACTGTGCAACAATCAATATCACAAAACTACTGGGAGATGACACAGCAGCAAAAATAAAAAGACTTAACCTTAGAAAGAGACAGAGAGAAAAAAAGGAGACATGGCCACTTCTACACATTCTCTTCCACTGTTTCATTCATTCTCTCACTCAGTATATTTACATGGCCTTTAAAAGTTCGTTTTCAGTATTTAAACAATAATTCGTATTTTCGATTATGTTATGTTAACGCTTTAGTTCAATTGAAATAGTACCAGTCCAATATTTGCGAAGTTGGACTAACAGACCTAGTACATTGTGAAATTATAGCTCGGCTTCTTCCAGCATATACACGCAAATCAGACCACAATTGGCCTTGTAGTTGTGCGCATGCTTCAAAAGACAAGTGTGACGTGCAACGTTTATTATCGGCACTTCCTCAGCAGACATCCTTCCTTCAAATATTGGATTACACATTGTGTTCTGTAAACTTGAACTGATTGATGAAGGCAGCACGACTATGCAAAACCCACTGTAACTCGATTATAGCTTTGCATGTAAACGTACTGACTCACTCAATCACTCACACACACGTTTATTACTACTGGGCTGGCATCTCCCCATGGCATTGATTCAGTGCCAACAAACACACATTGCCTAATGACTTCTTATAAGACTTTTCATTTTCTTACAACAGTGCCTTTTTTGAATGAAGGCAGTTGCTGCCGACTTTAAATTCTCTCTCTCTGTCCCTTTCTCTGGTTCTTGCTTTTATTTTCTCCCAGCTCTCTATTTCTTAACCCTTTATCTTTTTCTCTCTTTCCCTCAGTAACAAACGCACAAGCCTATAAAAATGTATACAACACACTTATTAATAAAAATTGTTTCATGTCTTTCTTTTTATCTGATTAGGCTAAATGCTAACAGGCGCTAACTGGCTTCAACCTCTCTTTGTGTGTTTTATTTATCCTTCAAGATGAAAATGTAAATTAATTAATGTTCCTTCCGAGCCCAGACCCGATAGTTGTGTTGTCGTTTGAAGTTGTTTAAAAACTTAGAGTTCATTAGACTTCAAAGAGTCATACAGTTGAATTCCCCGGTCGAATTTAAATCCGACAGATCTTAAATCCCCTCAAGTGAGATGCAGTCGAGAGACAACACGAGAACCTGTACACAAGGAGGGACGTTCACACAAATACACACATGCACGCAGGCACACACATGACTGAAACTATTGGCATGTTCATGTAGGTAACAGCAGACAAAAGCAGACATTTTAAGTACACACTGTTCATAAAATTGACTGCAGCTTCACCTATTGATCTCTGCTGGTAAATAAGGAACTTATTTTCATATGCTTTTTGAAGTGTCTCTTTTTAAGAGAGAAGAAAGGCAGATATAACAAAGCTTCTGGTAATCTTATTAGATTGATGGCTAAGAACACATCAAAGTGTGTGAGATACCCATCAGTGTGCATGTGAGCGCATCTAATCAGCTTTCTGTAGAGTGGACAAAATAGGGCAGATCTCTATGGGGTTCAGTGTCTTCAAACATTACAAGCCCCAAATTTAGAGGATAAGTGTGCCTGTGAGTGTGTGCGTGTGTGTGTTCCTCCTTGTTATACTATGAGATCATGGTACTAAATGGTTCCCATATGTATATACTATTTGCATAGCACTACATGGTACATCAAATAATACCATAGTATTACCATGGTTCATGTTTAAATAATAATAATAATAACAACAACAAAAACAATATCCTAATAATTTTTGTTAGTGCAAAGATGGCAAATGGTGTTTGTTAAGAGTAGGATTTAGGTTAGATTATTGCAAAATGATAAAATAATACAATAATTAAGAAAGTGGGATGTCCTCATAAGTAAGCTTGCAATGATACCAAATTAGTATCACAATACCACTTATGTTGTATGGGTGCATTGTTCTTTATAGCTGGGGAGAAAAGTGGTGGGCATGCTGATGTTGTCTTCATTCGTTACAGTTTACACAGATGCTATAATATATTATTAAGGGGTAAGCACTGAAGGCGTGAAGCCTCTATTGTATCTTTTAGTGATCTTCTTCTTATTTTTCTTCTGAACGAAAGTCTTTGACAGCCCATAGAACCGTACATAGGAAAGTTATGAAATTTGGCACACAGATAGCGGACACTCAAATGTAACTGACCCTAATTTGGGGTCTCTCACTTGAACCCTCTAGTGCCACCAACAGTTCAAAATTTCACAAAGTTTCAGCCTACAACCTTTGAACCATAAACAAAATACTTTTATCTCTAGAAGTACCAATACCAATCCCCTTTTTGAGTGCCTGCTAAATTTTTAGCCGCTTTGAATTTTATGAAAAACATACTATTTCGAACTGAACATTTTATCTTTTGCTATTTTTTAAGTGTCGTGTGTAATATTATAAATGTTAAAATGTTAGTTTGAGCAACCCGACCAACAGGACATAGCAACATAAGCTCAACCAATGATGTGAATTTGGCGCAGGACTTATTTTCACAACATATTTTTACACATTATTTTGCACTATTTTCTTTTTATACATATATGCTGCAAATGCTTAAATAACATGTGTTCATCATGCCAATAACACACATTACAACTGAGGAGAGAAAGAGTGTCTTCAGAACTGAACAACAATTTTCAAGCTGTGTTGGATGCTGAGCTATACAAACCTCATTTTAAAGCCATCTCTGTCATCCACATACACAGCTCAGCTTTCCTCTTAGGGTTCAAATTCCCACAGAGTGTTTAATATAATTTCCCAGTTTGTGATCAAGCTCACGCTCATTTGCCTCATCAAATGGCTACCCTGTCTCAACAAAATTAATTTGAGCGGTGAGAGAGAAAAAGTGAGAGGGAGAAAGAGACATTAATTCTTCTGTAATTAAACCCTGCTGTCACAATAACCCCACCTTGCACTACACTTCCACAGAGAGAGGGAGGACAACACACACAAACCTAAGAAGCTATATTAATGAGGACATCTGAAATGCAATGGTATCATACTAAGATAATTGTATTTACAATTCATGACCCATAATCCTAACCCTCACAGAAACCTGTTGACTTTGTTATATTTGAAGCAAAACATGATTTGGCTAATTAATGAGTATTTTAAATTGCGAGGACCACTTCAAATGTCTTCACAAGTACGTTTTTGGCATGTTTCACAATATTTGTGAGAACAATTTCTAAAATATGGATCTCAAAAGTATAGCCAAACCTGTATACATTTGCCCAAATATCTGTTGTGCAGTGTACAACAAATCAAACAGCACCAGTTTGGCAGTGTGACAAGTGATTTTTAACATTGTTTTTAACATCTGTTATTGTTTGATCTAACTACCAAAAGTTAAGACCTGTTTACACAAAATTTGTATTGAAAAGACAAAAAAATATTGTGAGGATAAATGCACAGCATTTGCTGAATTTAACAAACAGTACAACATAATCAGGTCATGTGGCAATGGACATACTACTGTTTGAAATGTTTATTGTGATATTGCAGACAGTATTGAGTTCCATCTAATATATATATATATATATATATATATATATATATATATATATATATATATATATAAATAATGTAGCTAGTACATACTATATACTGTATATACAGTACTATATATAGTATGTAGTAAGACATGCAATAGTATTCCATCACAAACACATGGAACGAGATGCTGCGCTGCTTAGCGCTACGGGGAACAACACTAGCTGTGAACCGAGCTGAAATAGTGTGTGTAACACGTCAATGAACATTGACCGGGAATTTATAGCCTCGGCTGATGTAATCATTAGATGCACCTGCGGCCACGCTATAAATGGATACGTCGCCAGGTGTCGTCGGATACTTCTTTTTGAAGAGCAGTCCTGGGACGTCCCAGTGCGGCAAAGCACATGTAACCAAAGATGTTCCCTTTACAAAAAGCTTCACTACGATGCTGCGCTGCTAAGCGCTATGGGGAATGCAATACCCACGCATTTTCTCTACCCTATCGCAACACAAACTTGTCATAAAGACTGATGAATGTGAGCGGAGAGGACCAGCCTGCCGCATCACAAACTTGTCCAGACATGAGCTTGAGATGTTGACTCAAGGGCATAAGAGCCCGGAGTGCAGAACATCCAAACTAAAAAAGTCCAATGAATGTGTGCGGAGAGGACAACCTGCCGCATCACAAACTTGCTGCAGAGGGAGACCTCTAGCCAAGGTTTCAGAGGAGGAGAGCCCTCTGGTAGAGTGCGCCCTGAAACCTACTGTTGAAGCTTGACCGCGCGCCTCGTAGGCCCGGGCAATAATGAGGATGCCTCTTTGAGGGCACCCCGCCCACCAAGCCGTGGAAAACCGCAGTGGCCACATAGAACCTGGCAGTGGCGAGGCAAGTGCCCGCTGACAGTTCTTTCTACAGAAAATCCAGAACTGAAGCAAACTGGCAGTTAGCTGGTTCTGTAATAAGAACTTTATTAGAAGGAAACGCATGCAGGCGCATTTGCGTTACAACGTTCAGCCCCTCCCGAGGGGGGCTGGGTGACTCGGGGAGAAGTAGAGGAGACATTGCGCTATCAACAGAGGTGAAGAGGTCCTCTTCTGCCCTCTAAAATCTACCCAGATCAGTTCCAAGTGGAGGGAGCCCTAGCACTTGAAATGTCTCGATAATCTCAAGAGAAGGGGCCAGACATGAAAGGTTTCACAATTCGGGCCAAGGATGAGAAGGTCCTCCCTGTTCGGAATCGCCCAAGGCGAGCCGTCGAGGAGAGGAATTAACTCCGAGAAACATATCCTGTTCGGCCAGCGCAGCGCCATTAATAGGAGGCAAGACCCTTGCTGGTGAACATTGCCCAAGGGGGCTGGGTGATTTCAGGGAGAAGTAGAGGAGACATTGCGTTATTCATAGAGGCGAAGAGATCCTCTTCTGCCCTAAGATCTCACCCAAACTTGTTCCAAGTGGAAAAAGCCTGGCATTTAAAAAGGTCTCGATAACCTCAGGAGAGAACCCTGTGTCCCTCTGTTGGTACCCTTAGGGGCCAAACATGAAAGATTCCACAATTCGATGTCCCTGTGCTGAACTGCCAGTTCCTGGAACTGCGCTAGGATCAGCCAGTCGTCAACATAATTCAGAATGCAGATGCCCCGGAGTCGCAAGGAGCCAGCGCTACATCATGCATTGTGAATGTGCGGGTAAAAAGGGCTAGGCCGAGTGAAAGAACCTGATCCGGGAAGACTTCGCCCCTGGAAGCGAACCTCAGGAACTTTCCATGTTGTGGCAGAACTTCTAAATGAAGTATAGAAGTGCGTCATAAGATCGATGGTGACCAGCCAAACGAGTTGTAGGGCTTGAGACACGACCGTCTTGACAGGCATCATCTTGGACTTGAACACCCACGGGCAGTTCAAGCTTTAAGACCTAAGCCAGACGCCACCCCTCACCCTCCATGGGAAACGGGAAGTATTTAGTGTAATAACCTAACTCTCTCTCTGGAAGGGGAACACATATCATGGCCCCTTTAACCAGGAGATTGAGGTTATTTTTTTTTACATAAAAAAGAAATCCGGTTTACGGTAGTGAGAACATGCCATGGAAACACGGAAAAGAGGCGAGTGAATTAAATCCTGACACCCTTATAAGACCCACAGAAAAGAAAATATCTGGCAGAAGTTTCCACACTGCCAGGATCTCTGAGATGGATATTATATTTGAACACTTCCTGTTGAGGGGTTGTCGAGTGTTTCGCGTCCTGAATAAAATGCAGGAACAGCGAAAACACCCAATTTTGACGGAAGCCTCTGCAACCCGAAACACCAAGAGGTGGCGGGAATGGAGGGGCTTCGAAGGGGTACCGGGAGGGGTGAAGTGAAGCACGTGCCCCGTCCCGAGGGGAGCTACCCCCTAATCTAGGCGCAAGACCATCAGGGTTTTCTCTTACTAGAAATGATACCCCTGAGGTCTTGCTTCGGGGGCTGGCGAGGGAGGCGAGACTGTCCCCAATCCCTGGGAAGAGGAGCACGACTCGCCACGCTTTGCTTTTGAGCCTCCGTTCAGACAGGACTGAGGCGGGTCTGAGGCTTGCTCATCAAGCGCAGAACCCACACTCAGGTCGTCCGGGAGGTCATTCTGGTACGCCTGTAAAACAGCATAGTGTGCAGAGCAGCACCAGCCTGACCTGCTGCTGGATAAGCCCTTCCCACTAAAGTGGAGGTTGTCCTACAAGGCTTTGAGGGGAGAGAGGGCTTCTTAAGTGACGATGCCGAGCCCGGCGAGAGATAGCCCGCAAGCGTCTCTTCGACCGGCAGCATCACTGAATACCCCCGTGCCTCAGCACCCACGATGGTCGAATATAATGATGTCGAGGGTATGTGAACACGGGAAGAAAAAATAAATAAATAAATAAAAAAATATATATATATATATATATATATATATATATATATATATATATATATATATATATATTATATATATATTTATTTATTTATTTATTTATTTTTTAGGGGTTCCTCCATGAGTGAAAAAGCTCTTCATGGAGGTTATCAAAGAAGGGAAGGGACTCATGAGGCGTTCCCTTTCTTAGACTGGAAGATAAAATCTATCCCCTAATTTGGAGGGTTTGGTGTCTCTTTTTCGCTTGGCCAGTCCAATCTGGCAACCGCTTGAGTAACAACATCGAGCAATTCCTCCGTACATTTTTTATCGCGGACGGAAAGCTCGGAGGCGGGAAGAGAATCGCGATCCTCCTCATGATCCGAAGAAATGTCGGAACGCGCTGCGAGATCATGTGAAGGACCAGCTGGGTTTGGGGAGAGAGCGAGAGAAAGGGATCAACCCGTCTCTTGCTCCTCAGCCAAATCCATGCAAGAGCCCCACGAACGATCTTTATTTTTTTCTTTTTCGTGAGTGCTGACTCCCGGAAGCAAGCGAGGCGAGCACGAAGCACTCTGCCTGTTAAAGCAAATCGCAGTGCTCGCACCCACCCTGCTGCAACGCGAGAGCAGCGTGCTCTTACCCCCAAACAAACAGAGCAAAAACTGATGTGTGTCCTCTTCAGCTATAGAGCAAGAAGAGGGGAACACGCACCGTTTGCGGCTTTCAGTCATGCTCTCTTTTTTTTTCTTTCTTTTTTTTTTAAATATATATATAATATTTTCTAAACAGAAGAGAAAAGAGAACAACGTTCACTGCACACTGCCTAACTGATTCTAACTCCTAACAGAGGAAAGAAAGTTTTGACAGGGTTTGTGAAACACACAGAAACAGAATAGCTCTGAAAAAAGAGTTTCGGACGACACCTGGTGACGTATCCATTTATAGCGTGGCCGCAGGTGCATCTAATGATTACATCAGCCGAGGCTATAAATTCCGGTCAATGTTCATTGACGTGTTACACACACTATTTCAGCTCGGTTCACAGCTAGAGTTGTTCCCCGTAGCGCTTAGCAGCGCAGCATCGTAGTGAAGCTTTTTGTAAAGGGAACACATGTTTAATGTTTAACCTTGTGTGATCTCGTGTGCACATGCGAGGACATTGTATTTTGGCTTCGCTATACGCAACACATACATTTAATTAATTTAAACTGACTGATCTCAGTTCAGGAGACTCTGTGCTGTCAATAAATGGTTAAAACTTTGACGTACGGAGTCATGTGACAAAACAACATGGCATCAATCAAAACAGAGTCTTTGGCAGAAACGGCAACAAAACTACATCGGGTGCGAAACCTAATCAAATTTTTACTTTTACTAGGTCTCTAGTTTCATCTGATATGCCATTTTAAACATTTGAGTGATTTACCACGAATCGCCACGCTGCTAAATACAATCTACACTAATGAGCACATTTTTTCCTTAGAAATCCTATATTTACTGTGAATTATCAAATTGAGAATCAATGGGTTCATCCAAAAGCTGAAAAAGTTTGCTTTCAGAGGCTTTATATGGAGTTAGGATGAGAATAATTTGAACTGTTCTAATACCAGTGCAGACAGACAGCACACTATAGGTTAAGTCATTCAATAAATAGGGAGCAAGGGAGCATCCTATTGCTCTCTATTAGTGTTGTCAAAAATATCGATATTTCGATAAATATCGATACTGAAATATCTGAACGGTACCAATACTAATTTCCCTAAGTATCGATACTAGCCGAGCTGTCACTTTCACTTCTCTCCAAAGGCGCGTTGACAAACACCACACACACTCGCACTCCTCTCATTCGCTCTGGTTAAATAGCAAAAGTGAAGTGAATGTAAAGATGGCGAGTGCATGCGGCGCCCCCGCGACCAGTTTTGTTTGATAAAGAACACAGCAGGAGTGCTATCTGGAAATATTTTTGATATGAAGCCAGACATCCCAAGTCTCCCGGAAGTTCCGGAGTCTCCCGCATATTGATAGCTTCTCCCTGATGCCCGCAATTTAGTTCAAATCTCCCGGAATCTATAGCGCACATGCGAGACAGAACATACTGCACGCATAACATAGATAGCGCGCACACAACATACATAAGCGTGCACGCAGAGAGGGAGAGAGCGAGAGACCTTATGAAAGCTAGTCAACCCCCCCCTTGACGGTTAAGTATCTTTTGTTGACATTGAGATTGGATTTGATTTGACTTGGAAATACAAAAGATTGCACTTTTTATTTACTTGCACTTTATTGGTTTTTGAATGTATGGCAATCTGAGAGGCTTTTGAACAAGTGCAATACCTCAGGACATTTTGTTCATGTAAAATATACCTCATTGTCATGTTCTAGACAGTTCTACCCTCTTAATATTGTGGCAGTTTTTTTCTCTGTGGTATCGAAAATGGTATCGAATATCGATATTTTTCAAGGTATCGTATCGAAGTTAGAAATTCTAGTATCGTGACAACACTACTCTCTATGCAGCTAAGTGCATTCACTCCTAAAATCTGACCAAAAGTTCAGTTGCAGGCTGCAAATGACGTTTGGACCACTCAACATATTTGGCAGACATAGTGCAATGGTAATCAGTACATAGATTCAGAATGTATAATGGTTCATTTCATTTTAACATGATTGGCAGTGGTTAGATGATGCTGGCCGGAGCTACAAAGCACTCAACACCAGGACAAACAGGTACAATAACAGTTTATAACCTCAGGCCATTTACCACATGAACAATTAAACTGCCTTCAGGACTCCCCATAGTGCAATAATGTAAATAAATGTCTCATGTACATATGTAAATTCACTAATTTTTAATTCAATAACTGTACCTACCCCTACCTTACACATAAATTACCACTTGCACATGTACATATGCCATTCTGTTATATGTCTTATTATTATGTCTATTTATACTCTTACCTTGTTTTATATTCTGTGTCTCACTGTAATGTTCTGTGTGCACTTGTATCTTAAAAACATAAACATAATGTGACTGAAAATTACTTAAATGTTGGGTTGTTTATCAACAATAGTTCTGAATTGCCTGGACTACTTTTAAGATACTTTTTTGTCCTTATTCAGCTTTATGGTGAGGTGCTACCCACTACTACTGGATGGAAGAGACGGGTCGCTGTATTAATTAAAACATTTGTGTTCCGCAGCAAAAAAGGATGTGAGAAAATATTCCTTTAATGCCACTTGGACATACAAACTAACATAGCATTTCTCCATGTGTCTACGCACAAAGTTGACTATGGCAGGTGAGTAACAGGTGATCTGTCAATTGCTGTGGCAACCCTGAGGCATTGCCTCTGGCAATCATGACCCTTATGCTCCCTCGTGTTCTTCTGTTCTCTTCCAAATCCCCTTTACCTCCCTCCCTGCTGTCACTTTCAATTGAAGCAGTCATTCAATGAGATGTCACCCCCTATACCTCAATCTCTCAGTCTACCTGATCCTGCTGTTCCTCCTACAGATGACTGACTCTCCCCTGATACGTGACTACAGTTGCTTTAACCCCTTGGTTTACTCTCTTTAACACGTGTGGCTGTATATTGAAATCCGTTCTGCAAACTGAAATTGAAAAAAGGAAATGGCTTGACATTTTCCTTCCATTTACGTATTACAAAATGGTTAAAACAATATACCGTGTCCTAACCAGACTTGATGAAATATGTTTCCAGCAATAAGTTATCTGTCTGTCCATACCGAACACCACAAAATCACAGCCAGTTACAACACATTTGATGTTTAATGTACAGTTAAGAAAAGCAGGATTTTGGATCAATGACAATTCACATTGGCAGGGCTACCTTGCATGATGCCGCAGACCTAGAAACAAAGAAATCGAAAGAATGTCACTTTTATGCAGTATGATTAGGACAAGGACTCTGATTCAGATGGAAGAGACATTTTTATGACCACATGTCACTTTATAGCATCACGTCTGATAAGGAAATGGTGGTAGTCTCCTATCTTTATTAATGATAACATATACACCTTTAAAGACAGACCTATTGTGAGCTCAGAGGATTTTAATCGATGTGATATGCTTACGTTGAAACAAACAGTCCATGTTAATTCAACTTCATTAATTGTGTTTCGTAGCAGTATTTCTGGTGAACAACTATGATCTAGCAAAGAAAATACAATAATCAGAGAATTATGACCTGAGTAAAAGCCCAGAAGCAGGGTTGTGCTGCAGTGGAATCAGTGACGTAATTACCAGCAGTGCAGGAGTGGAAGCCACACTGGGACCTACAGTCTAAGGGGGCCCGTGATGACCGAAATGACTCATTTTAAGCAATACATCGAATGATTCTCTGCATTTTTTAGGGGTTCTTGGGAAATCTGACTGAGCCAGTGTAGTGAGTCTGCATCATTACTCTAGCCTGAGCAGGACTGCATTTCTTTCTCTGCAGTCCTGAAGTCGTTTCTACCTCCATGAGAAACTGTCATCTCTACCCTGCATTGTGTGAGTATAGAGCTGCCGAGTGTCGATGATGCAGTGTCACAGTAAGACATAATATTTAATGATATTACAAAGCAGAGATTCTTGTGCTGAGAAAGACCATGAAGCAACAGTGATACTATTATTGGGCATCTCCAGCATCTCCATCAACGCGTTGTGCTCGTTTTGCTGCACTTGGGTCGCGAGCTGTCTTCATGTTGTGCTGAGATTCGGTCACTTCAGTCGAGATTTCGGGTTTGTGTGTGGCCAAACTGACGCACAGGTGTTGTGTCTTGTTTTTGTCGCTTGTTGAGTGCATAGTGTGGCGTTTGCCTCATGATGTATGCTCAGGTTTTGTTAAGTGTGAGAACACGTAGAATCATTTTGTTTGGCGTTGCTACGCATTCTCTTGTCGGTTAGCATGAGCGTATATTGCCTTATTGTCTTGGCGATGTATGCTCATGCCATTCAGTGTTTTGTTGTCTTGTGAGAGCATGTAGTTTTGTTTCTGTATCGCCGCATGCCTCTCTGTCTTACGCCATACCTCCACCTCTTTGTTTTCTTATTATTAGTTCATTTTCCTCACCTGTCCCCTGTTAACCCGTTTGATTTCTCTCCCTATTTTAGCCTCCTCGTGTGCTGTCCAGTGCCTGTTCATCTTGTGTGTTCATGTCGGTGTTGTCTGTTGGTTGGTTCGTGTTTATGCTATTCCCCTGTTCCTGCTCGGTCCGGTCGGTCCTGGTTACCTGTTACCCTCTGCCTCCCCCCCTTGTGTGAGTTTTGGTTTGTTTTTGCTCTTTTTGTGTTATTAATAAATCCTTTGTTTTTTTAAACTCTTTGCTTGGTCCTGAGCCGATTTATGCTAATTTGAAAACACAATCTCAGGTTAAAATCATACAATTGCAGGTTGCGTTTTCGGGATCCATTACAAATGCACCACAGTCACCAAAAGGTTTGATGGTAGGCACAAAAGAATGAAAATACAACATCTTATTCATGCAGTGATTCCCAGATTGAATATCTGGCAACTGCACTGGCACACTGTTGTGTTAACAATCAGCGTGCTATCAGCTGTGCAACAGACTCAATACAGCCGGCGAAATGTTTTCCACAAATTACATATTGTTTTCCGTGATTGTTGCTTTTTAAATACATTTATGCAGCTGCAAATGTGGCTTACGTGTAAAGAAGGAGTAAATAGACAAGCATTTGGTGAGTCACGTAATAATATGAATATGAATATGTAAAATGAAAGTATGACCAATGTGTGGATTATATGGACGGCTAGTTCAGTGTCACACACTTTGTAACATACAGGCATTTTGATATCTATATCTCATTTAAAACACACACATACATTACTTAATACATTTAAGAGAGTATTTTGAATTCAGCCAAGAATACCTTCTTAAAGTAGAGTGAAGGGAATACAGAATAACCCTGCCAAGGAGCGATTGCCCACTCCTATGACGCACTGTAAATGATGTAGTCGAGTCTGAACATTTCGCCAAAAATAAAAAATAACATTTTCTATAATTATAATCGACAACTTTAAATAAATAGTTTGATATATTTACATATTTTTAATTTTGATTACATCATTCACAATTTGTCCATTTCTTTGATTTTCAAGTACTTTTCCAAATCAAAGTTTGTAATGTGTTGCACCTTGGAGATGGTTGGTATGGTTCATGGCTTAGAGCTCTTTTATGAAGAATTTTATGAAATCCCCATGGGAAAAAAACAATGGGATGGCACTGTTGCGCTCTATTGGCATGAAGTCTAGTCACATTTTTAGCTTAATTCATCCAAGAACCACCCACTGAAAGACAGGAGAGGTCTTGTCATTATAGTGTATAATATGCATAAGACCAATTAGGTCCATAAGCTGTACTTAGGCAATCGGTGGCCATGCCGACTGGCTCATGCTAGTTAAACAGTTTCAAAGGTCTCTTTCCTCACAGCAAAGGCAGAATGTTTTATCTGGTAGCAACTGTCTTCTGTTATCTTAGAAAAACTGGACATTCTGCACCCAACACCATGCATCAATTTCTCATAACAAAATGGCTCTGTAGTTCAGTTGCAGGGCCTATAACTCAGCACTAAACACAATTCCACTGGTGCACCCCTCTCTCCCAGCACTCATAATTTACAATATGAAACACTGAACTATAGGAAAATAAAAAGCTACTTTATCACAGCAAAACAATAATATCAGGTAAACACTGTGAGAGCCTAGTGGCAATAACAGCGTCACAATAAAGCAATAAATCTAGAATATACTTTTTCCTTCTTTCTTGGCTTCTAATGCACATTTGGAGACAAGATGATTGCCCATGTGCAATGGGGGAAATGGTCTGCTGCTTTGGAAGGGCTATTTGAGTGAGACTGGAGCGAACCGTAGTCTGTAAGTACGTTTGGGTCCTGCTTTGATGGAAAAGCACATTTTAATAACAGCCAACAAGGCCTGAGGGAAATGCAGCACATAGAGCAGGAAGATTAGATGTGCTTGAACACAACCAGCCCCTTCATTCAATTGTCTGCCATATCTGACAAAGAGGCCAATTTATCAGAAGGAAAATGCTGCTGTGCATGTTTCACGGACATACAGTTTGAAAAGAACAGAAAGTGAACAAATTTCATCTTCTTCTTTCATATTTGATTTAGCAAACATGAAATGAAATTGTGCTTCTCTAAACATTAGGCCACACTTTTTTTTATTGGTATATACTATTCACTTGAGAGAGACAAAAACCTGGTCTAAGTAAAACTATGCAGATTAGCACAAAAGCACTAGCTTAGCTAGCAATAAGACTTTCGAAGCCGCAAATGATGCTTCTAGGCCTATTCAATCTGAAAATGGAGATATTTGAAAATAATTACATATTTGTTGACATGTGATGCAGTCATGTGATCCATTTAACCCAAAACAATCAAGATGGTGTGCATGTTGTAGAGGCATTGTTGTGCATGCTATTCACTTTGATAGCATGTTAAAGATACTGTAAATGTTACTTTGTACAACCTTCACATTGCATTCCTTCAAAGACGATGGGAGGTTTACTCAGAACTGCTGTCCAACGACGTAACACGAGGACAATTGCATTTCAGACTGTACATGGAACAATGATTTTTCACATGATCTGTAATGAGATTTAAGCATTTTCATTAGTGCTGTCATTTACATTTGTTAATTGCGATTAATCGCATAATTTTTGTAGCTTGTAATTTTTTGTAGCCACCAGAGAAGCCGCTGTGGCTCTTTTGTTCAATGTTATAAATTAGTCGCCGTTTAGAACATGCAGACAAAACAGTCTCATGAACCTTTTGTTTGCTAGCGTTCAGCGAGATATGCCTTATACAGTTTCTGGGAACGGAAGCGTCATGCAGCTCTGGGAGTTAATAATAGCCAATCATTTTATTGACAGGCTTTGATACTTTTGGCATTTCAGAATAAACAAAGCAACATTTTAGAAGCTATTTTAGAGTAAATTATGTATTTACATGGCTTGTTCAGGCAAAGTCACACAACTGTTTAAATGTGCATCTGTATTTCTATATACATTCTATAGAAATATATTCAGTAAATTAGTTTTTGCAAAAGCAAATTTGTTGTTGTTGTTGTTGTTGTTTTTTATTCGCATTATGGATTAAGTATATTCACATTATTTTTAATCCGATATCCCAACATAAAAAACAAATATATATATATATATATATGTGAAAACACAGCCAGCGTTAAACTTTTAG
This sequence comes from Xyrauchen texanus, assembly GCF_025860055.1. Classification (NCBI taxonomy): domain Eukaryota; kingdom Metazoa; phylum Chordata; class Actinopteri; order Cypriniformes; family Catostomidae; genus Xyrauchen; species Xyrauchen texanus. Next base: position 28,667,569 of record NC_068303.1, read on the forward strand.
ATAATTTCCACCCACAAATGCTAGGACATGAGAAAGAATTTGTAAATTACTTCTCAATCAGGCGCGATCTGCAGTGCTGCTCTCGCGCGTTATCACTACAGTTTAATGTGATCTCATGTTACGTTAAATTACATTAAACAACTATTTGACAATTACATTTTTTGTCTGCAATTTTTTATTGTCAACGTTGTCAATAACGTCGACTAATCATTTCAGCCCTTGCTGTCAGACACACTTTTATTTACTGAGATAACAACCTCTGCGGCGCTATCATAGCAGAGAGCTTAACAGTCAACTAGCATTAAGACGACAGTTCCACCCCTAGAAAGACGATATTTTATGCTTAGCTTGTAGGCTCCCCTTTGTAGAAGTGCTGTGGTGTGTGTGTCAGCGTTTTGACTCCAGACAGACACATTACAAAGGTTCCACCCTTCACGCTAGTGCTTATGCTGTATTAACGGTAAATAAGTTAATCGCGATTAAGAAAAATTAACATGTTCTTCAGCTTTAAAAATCATGTCCCTCCTAAGCAATGTTACCATTTCTAAACAAGCAGAGCACTCATGGTCTAGCCATAAAAACGACTAGTTTGACTGGCAACTTTATTAAAATTACTTCTAATAATAGAGTGAAATGGATGTTTCTGCACTCATCAATCCTTGCTGAGTTTTGTAGAAAAAAAAAAAAAACATGAGATCTACTGAAAAAAATTCAAGTGGTGTTTGTGTTTATTTCTTTATAATTTCCCCTTTTGTTCCAGGGGAGGTGCTCAGTTGCAGGTGAATTCTAAACAGGGTTCCACATCATTAGTTCATGCCCACACACAAACACACACATCAAAAGTATCTATATTAAAAGAAAAGTTAATTCCAGTTTAGAGAATACAATATCATGCTGTGGGTTGCTGAACACCTGCAGTGGATTGTTTGGGTAATAGCATGTTTTGTCTTCTCATTGCTATTTTGTGTTTTGCAAAGCGAGATCTCTTTAATAGCATGCTGTCAGACAGGCCTGTCAGCAGTACATGGGGATCAATGCTGCAGGCAGTGGTACGTGAAGAGGAGCCTTTGTCCTCAGTAGAGAAAGTTTTCCATTATATTTCTGATTCTAGGCTTCAATGTGCAAATGCACGTCTCTTCTAGTGATATGGCAGCCAGTAATAATTAAAGTAGTAATGATTCTATTTGAACTGGAAATCATCAGAAAAAAAGGGTCAGGGATCATCGTTCCAAGGCAATTAATAGCAAAGCAGATTTCATAAAACAAGTTTGCTTATTGTTAATTAAGTTGTGGGGAAGCTCAATAGAACACCTAAAAAGCCTCCCTTGAAGCTGTAATAGTGCCTGTAATGTCTGTACCACTAAACGGAATTGCAAAAATAAATAAATAAATACAAAATAAATTTAATCAAACAGATCCCAGAAAATGTCTCTTTTCTTCCATTGGTGTACAGAGAGTCCTGCCCCAATTTATTGATTGGTTTAGCTATGTAGGACTGGACAGATCACTCAAACAAACATGAAAGTTTAGATAGCGCCACAGAGCCACAGTAATCATGTTTCCATTCATGCAACAAATTTAATTAATGCAAAAATATGAATATTGCCAAAGAAAAAGAAAATTGAATTGAAAAAAATGTAATTGTAAATTAAGTTCTATTTCCATCCCATTAAATCCATACATTTTTGTAAAAAAAAACAAAATAGTCACTTCTGGGGAAATTGCCGCAAAATGGAAGTTGTAGCCACCATCTTTTGTTCAATCTTATAAATTAGTCACCGTTTAGAACATGCAGACAAAACAGTCTCATGAACCTTTTGTTTGCTAGCGTTCAGCGACATATGCCTTATACAGTTTCTGGGAACGGAAGCGTCATGCAGCTCTGGGAGTTAATAATAGCCAATCATTTTATTGACAGGCTTTGGTGCCGGCATTTCAGAATAACCGATTAAACCGAGAACCGAGTAAATGATGTATTTACATGGCTTGTTCGGGTAAAGTCACACAACTGTTTAAATGTGCATCTGTATTTCTATATACATTCTATAAAAATATATTCAGTGAAGTAGTTTTTGCAAAAGCAAGCATTTTGTTGTTTTTTTATGCACATTATGGAACGTATATTTTCATTATTTTTAATGTGATATCCCAACATCTAAATATATATATATATATATATATATATATATATATATATATATGTATATATGATGGAAATGCAGATAACGTTAAACTTTTAGATAATTTCCACCTCCAAATGCACGAGAAATAATTTGTAAATCACTTAAATTTTAATTCATCAAGAATGCTCAAGAAACGTTTGTACGCTGTTGTATTTTTGTTTTGCGATTTATTTCAACAGGAGAGTAACATGAAAAAACTGTGGGGCGTGGCTTGATTTTGTCCATTAGAAATCAATTTAATTGTGAAAAAAAAGTGGGCATATCATCCCAGAATTGAATCAGGAGTTTAAATGGGAGTGAAATGGGGTGAAAATGTATGGCAAAATATGTGGACAGCGGGAATAAGGTGTGACATTTTTTATTATAATACCAAGCTATAGGAAGTAATAATGGGGGCAAGGAGGAATCATGAGATGGCAAAATCCAAATCAAAAGGTACTTTTATTTTTATACTTTTCAGTATCATTGTTTGCTTTTCAGCAGAACTGGCTTCTGGTTCACACATGCAATAAGCTCAGCCCTCTTTCTGCCAGGAATGGCGTCTGGTTCGCTCTTAAAGTCCGTCTCCACTCTCACTGCAATGACAAACAGCTTTTTCAGACAATCATTGCCAGGTGATGATCCTTTCCATTCTCATCTCCTGATTTCGCTTTCCATTCATAAACCGGCACTTAACCACGCCCCCACTACCACAGTCATATTTTATTTTTTTATCAAATTGTTTATTATGCTTCTAGGAGTGTTGGTTTTTCATGTCAAAGACATTACATCAGAAATTAGCATAAATAATTCTGATTCTAAATAATGTACAGCATCACTTCTAACTATGTTAAAATAAAATTATACATTATAAATTCTGAATCTATATACTATGACATGTTGAGTGGTCCAAACATCATCTGCTGCCTGAAGTTTAGAGATATAGGATGCTCCCTTGCTCCCTATTTAGTGAATGACTTAACCTCCAGTGTGCTGTCTGTCTGCACCACTCTCAGAACAGTTCGAAATGCAACTTATTTTCATCCTAACTACATTTATAGGGCAACATTTTCACATTAGTGTACATTGTGTTTAGCAGCTTAGCATTTCGTGATAAATCGCTCACATTTTTAAAATGGCATATCGGATGAAACTAGAGACTCTAATCTTTTGACTCAAACAGGTTTCAGTGTAAAAACTAAATTAGATTTATTAACAGATGTAGTTATGTTCCCAAAGTCAAACTCTGCTGTGATCAGCGCCATGTTGTTTTGTCATATGACAGGGTGAGTCGAAAGCTATGAATAAAAGCATCCTATTACAATGCATTAAAGAGAAAAAGTGAGTAATATTCAGCTGATCATATAATCTCAACACAGTGGCGCTTGTGAATGTGCACCCAGGATTATGTAGAATAAAGCAGCTTTGTTACTGAAATGTATATGACGAATTAAAACGTTTGACTTAAACAATTAAAAGTTTAGCAATAAGCCAAGAAAAAAATTTGACTGCACCTTTAAAACTGCAGTTTTAAAATGACTTTTCACAACCAAGGCAATGTGGATGTGGAAAAATAATTCAGATCCAATCAATTAAATTAAAATCAAATAAAATCCCCCTCTACATTAGAGAACATGAGATACAAAGGTATAAGATAACTATCAAGGGAGTGGTGCTTTGAGTCTTTGCCGCCGACTGTGTGCAGTAATACAAGCAGGCACTCATGCAGTGTTCTCCTATCCTGTCGCCACGGTGACCTCCTGACTATCAGCATGGTGCAGGTGTAACCTGAGGCTGAGCTTAGGTCAGTCGGTCCTGACAGACTACACATGACAAATTAGACTGTTTAAGAAGGGAAGGGGGCTGGGAGGAGACACATTCCCAGTGTCAAGGTCAGTTTGCCGAGTTACTGCTAAAAAGTTTTGAAGCCTGTGTCTGTCAGTCAGAAAGGCAAGATGAAACCGTGTGGAGGCGATGAATCAAAAGCTGACCACAAACAGCATAAGTATATTTCAAGACTAGGCACATAAAGACCTTTATAACTCTCTTATGAGCATGGGAGGAATGAAAGTAGAAGATGAATGCAGAAAGTTTGTGTATTTGTGCATATTTGTGTATGAACATACCGTTTTGAATGCATGCTTTTGTAGGAGTATATGTTCCACAGGGAATATGGGTTACGAAAACTAATGCAGCCTTGGGTGTTGTGTGGTAAACTTTAAGGATCGTTCTACAGCTTTATTTGCATATCTTTTCCTTGCGTTTGGCACTTTGAAATACATTTTGTCAGACACAGAAGCTGCAGGATGGGCATTTTGAGTCATTTTGCAGTTGAGTAATCTAACACAAGTAAACAAGCAATCGATCATTTAAAATGTATAATATAAGTTCAACCTTGAACATCTGAACCTGTATTTCTTATTTAAAAATGAGCACTATGCATGAACAACATCTAGATTCAAAAGTTTGCACTCACACATAGAAACACATTCCAAATCTTTTAAAGTGATACAATCACTTTTAAGTAATGACAGAATTTTCTTTTTGGGTGAATTATTCCTATAACAATATCATGCATCCACAGCACCAATTAATGCATTGAGTTGTAACAGCAAGATTTAGATGAGAGAAGCAGTTTTACTTGCAGACGACGGAAGGCAAAGGCACATAGAAAAGTCAGATTGTAATATTTGAATAGTGATTTTACTAGTCGAATATTTTAAGCTGAACGAGTAATCAATTATTGATTACTCATGCACATCCCTAGTCCTAAGTGTGACACAGCAAGTACAAAACAAATAATCTATTCTTACACATAATTTATGCAGCTAGCAAACAGGTACAACATTTTCAGTGAATAATGGTTTGTTCAGCCCATAAAAGTGTTATGTCTTCAGAAGACTTGGAACATAGCACAAAAAACAGATGGACCACTTTTATGATACTTTTATGATGCTTTTATGAGACATACCTCATCAACTTTCATTGTCTGAAAAGGAGAAGTAAGGACATTCTTATCTCCTTTTGTGTTCCATGAAATAAAGAGAGAGAGAGAGAGAGAGAGAGAGAGAGAGTGAGAGAGAAAATAAGGTTGGGACATCTGAAACTCTTACATGTCACTGCCCACAATACCACGGCTCTGACAATAAAGTACTTTTTTTATTTCTGGGTATTGTTCAGCTATACTCTCTCTCTCTTTCCTAGCATTTGTCCCACGTAGGTGCAGGGTCCACTTTGTGAAAGTCTGCATATATATATATATTTAATTTGGCACAAGTTTTACACGGGATGCCCTTCCTGAGTGGCTGGGGGACCTGCACGTTTTTGGACTTGTGGGGGGAAACCAGAGCACCCAGAGGAAACCCACGCAAACATGGGGAGAACATGCAAACTCCACACAAAAAAGCCCTATTTGAGCCGGGACTTGAACCCAGGATCTACTGTGAAGCATATGTGCTAACCACTGCACCAAGGCCAGCATATATCTGTTGTGGTAGAGCTCCAACAAAGCTCTGGAGTATAAACCTTTATAGGAATATATCAGTTGAAAAATCGTTATGTGATTTTAATCTTATGACGTTTCATGCCTGATGATACACACTTAAGAAATACTTGTACAGTTCTTTTTGTTTGTGTCACAATTAAATCGATTGTTACAAATAATGATACATAAATGGTGTAACAATTCTTCTGATGTGTCATTAATATTGGAATTTTTTTTTTTTATCAGTACTATTTAATTGATGTATGATATCAATGGTGTAACAATACTTTTGGTATATTAATAATACTGGAAAATGCTATTTTTAATCTGTACCTTAAATATGTGATTTTAAGTTTTAAAATGAGCAAACATGTGATTATTGTTTTATTGTACAAGTTGTTTTTTGCCACCACCATTGAAATGCTTGCTTTACTATAAATATAGTAAAAATATACAGTAAGTGCAAATATATCTCAATAATAATAAGGTGAGGACAAATACTTTCAAGCCTGTTTGAATTCAAATGTTTAATGAAAAAAAAAATTAATCACCAACATTAAAATGCTTGATTTGCAACTGTAGGTATATTGTAAATATAAATGAAAATATAAAAATTATAATAACGCGAGCACAAATGCTTACAAACCTGTTTATTTTATTTTTTTCATTTTTGCCATGAGAGTAAATAACACTCATTTTACAGGTTATATATTTACAGCAATGCAATTTGTTTACATAAAGCCAAAATAATATATTATTTACATGATTAAGTATTATTTAGATAATACGCACGCACCTCATTGGTCAATTCTTCGAAGAATCCAAGTAGTGGTACGGGCTGTGATTGGTCAATTCCAGCAACCAGGTAGTGACAAGCATCTGATTGGTTCATTCTTCAAATATTATTGGTAGCGATGCGGGCCGTGATTGGAACATTTCTGGATATCGCTACCAGAAATGAGCTCTACTGACAGGTTGCTTTAGGCGCCACTGACTTCTTGTATACTTTGTAGCACATAAGTATGCATATTCGGACATGGGGTCTGTCAACAGAAAGGATGTATATATATACGTGTGTGTGTGTGTGTGTGTGTGTGTGTGTGTGTGTGTGTGTGTGTGTGTGTGTAAATATGCATTTAAAAAACGGACACAAAGAAAGAATGATAAGGACATGAGAAGATTAGACAGAAGGTATGTGATCGTGTATTTAATACACTTAGCAGGGTGTCTAAAAAAAACTGTACAGCAACTGTAGTTATTTGACAGCTGCTCTGCACCTGTGAGTCCTCAAATGCACTATAGGGGGCCTTTGATTTGCTTGTCATCCAGTGTGGCACAAAATCAATGGCAGGTTATTCAGCTGTACCAGGTATGAGTAGCACCCACTTTCTGACCTTTTTCCACAGTGCAGGCTGTCTACAAGTCAATGGCCTTTTGTCCTGGGCCTAAATAGATGTTCACAGTGCATTCAGCCAGCAAAAAAAGAGCTCCCAGCTTTTATTGACAACACAGCGACTTAAATGTTACCTTATGGGTCAAATCGATGCTTTGGTCTGAAATGTGTTGCTGGAAACATGAGATCGACTGTAGAGTTGTTTAAAGCGAAGTGAATAGTTGTTCAAATTGGAGATTTGTTGATCGGCAAAATGTTTATGTATGTTGACAAAGTAAGCCGACAGACTTTACGGATGCACTGAGGATGCAAAAATTGCATACTCATTAAAATTTTCTATAACGTTTTGAGACTTTTAAAGCTACAGTATTTTCAAAGAATAGTACACCCATAAAAAATAAAAAAAACATGATGTCATCATTTACTCATCCTAATGCTGTTTCAACGCATTTGACTTTCATTTTTCAGTGGAACACAAAAGGAGATGTTAAGTAGAATGTTAGCCTCAGTCACCATTTACTTTTAATACAAAAAATATATATTTTTTTTTTACAATGAAAGGGACAAAATGTTCATTTTAGGCTAACAATTTCATATTTAAATATGTAGCACCTAAGATATGAGATTTGACATCAGCACACATCCAGAGGTCTATATGAGGTAAATCTCTTGACAGCTTGCAATTACTCTCATTACAGGAATAATGACCTTTTCCGCTCTGGTCAGCAGCAAGCGATGCAAAAAAAATTATGACAGCTGAAGTCCCTCACATTAGGTTGTTTGCCCTGTTTAGCTATTCTGATGTGCAGGGACAGGACTGAGGGCTATGTGCGAGGTGTTAATGAACACACTTTATGTCCAATGGACAGGAAGGGTCAGAGCACAAGTACCATGGTGGTGCCATAAGACAGTGACAGAATCAGCTATACACTCCAAGGTTCTTAAAAGAAAAACGTGCTATTACCATTATATATATATATATATATATATATATATATATATATATATATATATATATATATATACCATTATATTTTTGTTACATTTTTTACACTACAAAATAAATAAATTCATAAACAAATAATCATAAATAAAACAAAATTCTTGATCTGTTTGTGTCATGTTTTCCATTTAAAACAACTGAACATCTTTAAATTATGAAACATTTATTTGAGAAGCAAAATGTCATAATATATAAAGACTTGTATATATATCTTGAATTGAGTTAATTTTCTTTTTCTTTTCTTTTTTAAAGCAAAACCTCACACAGATGTATGCTTTGGACCAGAAGAAGAAGGAAAATATGGGGTGAGAAAACTAAACCTATTTAAAGATATATTCTTTGAAAACTAGTCTGTTTAAGTTACACAACTTCATATCTAAATTAAATGTATTTCGTTTTATGGAAGTTTAGATATATTTTACTGTAAAACAAATAAAATATAGATTAAGATTTATTTTAAAAAAAATTGCAGTTTAGTTATGAAAAACATCACCCTGATGGATCTTGACCTAATGCAATCTTTAGTACCAAAAGGACCATAAAAGTGGTGAAATCTAATTTGCTCTTGCAAATATTGAAATTTAGCTTGTCTTGATCGGCTATGGAGCAAACTGATGTTAAACAGTGGGGCAGTGGTGGCTCAGTGGTTACTGACCAGAAGGTCAGGGGTTCAAGCCCCAGCACCACCAAGATGCCACTGTTGGGCCCTTGAGCAAGGCACTTAACTCCAGGTTGCTCCAGGGGGATTATCCCTGTAATAAGTGCACTGTAAATCGCTTTGGATAAAAGCGTCTGCCAAATGCATAAATGTAAATGTAAACATGGTGCAATGCATCTTCAAACGGTAAGTTTAAATATGCAAAAGACTGAATAAGATTTAAGAGCTATGGCATAAGGGAATAATTATGAAATATTCGGTCTATTCATTGCTATCAAAAGAGTATCAAATGGACTGTTATGGTAATATGAGTAAATTATGTCAGAATGTTAATTTATGGGTTAACTATACATTTAAATCCAGCTACTATTCCATTACAGGTCATATTTTACAATGCATAACACAAATTTCAAATTTGTATCTAGTATGTGCATCTGCATGAATAACCAATCCTGACCTTGTGTATGCTTGGGTGTGTTTTGCCTGGCCCATTAGACAGGGCCTGACCTGACCTCTATCCTGTCTGTCTGCATGTTTATTCACAGTGGATACAGAGATTACGCCCATGTTAGATTCCCTTGACAGTAGGTCATTATCCACAGTTGTGTGTGTGGCAAGACGATGACCGCTTTAGAGATCAAAACGCAGATCAGCTGTGGATTTCACTAGAAATGTCTCAACAAAGCAACTTTTTGAAAGGTGAGATCTCTATTCCTTAATCCTTGGTTCAATCAAACCGTTGTCATACTTTCACTTCCGCGGTCCAAAACCGGGTTCGGTCCATTTCCTTGTTATACAACACACTCTGCATTATTCAGTCTATACCTGCAGGCGGACACACTTACACATTCCTACACCGCCAAACCATACGACACTGAATGAAGCTTCCACCACTTCTGATAACAGTCTAAATAGACAGACAGCGCCCCAAGAGATGCTACTGAACAAATTGCTTTGTGGGAAGTGTAGGCAATCAATATGAGGCGCCTAACAAGAAGTAACTGCTACAGCTTCAGGCAGGAACTGTGAAAGGGAGACACGTGTAGGCATCTCCAGGGATGACTCCAGAGCTACCATATTGAAAGAGGTTATGGACTGATTGACAGGACTGTAGAGAAGAGGGTTAGATTGTTTAACCAATACAACACAGAGTTACACTGAATCATCACCAAACAAACATAGTCCTAGTCCTAGCACTTGCCCTAACCCTAACCATTAAAGGGTTAGTTCACCCAAAATTTTAAATGTCATTCCAATCCCATATGACTTACTTTTGTGGAACACCAAAGTAGAAGTTTAGCCTGAACTTTTTGAGTCCAAAAAGGACAAAAAAAGCACCATAAATTAATATAAACATTAGTCCATATCACTATTACACTCACCTAAAGGATTATTAGGAACACCTGTTCAATTTCTCATTAATGCAATTATCTAATCAACCAATCACATGGCAGTTGCTTCAATGCATTTAGGGGTGTGGTCCTGGTCAAGACAATCTCCTGAACTCCAAACTGAATGTCAGAATGGGAAAGAAAGGTGATTTAAGCAATTTTGAGCGTGGCATGGTTGTTGGTGGATTTCACAATCTGCTCAGTTATTGGGATTTTCATGCACAACCATTTCTAGGGTTTACAAAGAATGGTGTGAAAAGGGAAAATCATCCAGTATGCGGCAGTCCTGTGGGCAAAAATGCCTTGTTGATGCTAGAGGTCAGAGGAGAATGGGCCGACTGATTCAAGCTGATAGAAGAGCAACTTTGCCTGAAATAACCACTGCTACAACCGAGGTATGCAGCAAAGCATTTGTGAAGCCACAACACACACAACCTTGAGGCGGATGGGCTACAACAGCAGAAGACCCCACCGGGTACCACTCATCTCCACTACAAATAGGAAAAAGAGGCTACAATTTGCAAGAGCTCACCAAAATTGGACAGTTGAAGACTGGAAAAGTGTTGCCTGGTCTCATGAGTCTCGATTTCTGTTGAGACATTCAGATGGTAGAGTCAGAATTTGGCATAAACAGAATGAGAACATGGATCCATCATGCCTTGTTACCACTGTGCAGGCTGGTGGTGGTGGTGTAATGGTGTGGGGGATGTTTTCTTGGCACACTTTAGGCCCCTTAGTGCCAATTGGGCATCGTTTAAATGCCACGGCCTACCTGCGCATTGTTTCTGACCATGTCCATCCCTTTATGGCCACCATGTACCCATCCTCTGATGGCTACTTCCAGCAGGATAATGCACCATGTCACAAAGCTTGAATAATTTCAAATTGGTTTCTTGAACATGACAATGAGTTCACTGTACTAAAATGGCCCCCACAGTCACCAGATCTCAACCCAATAGAGCATCTTTGGGATGTGGTGGAACGGGAGCTTCGTGCCCTGGATGTGCATCCCACAAATCTCCATCAACTGCAAGATGCTATCCTATCAATATGGGCCAACATTTTTAAAGAATGCTTTCAGCACCTTGTTGAATCAATGCCACGTAGAATTAAGGCAGTTCTGAAGGCGAAAGGGGGTCAAACACAGTATTAGTACGGTGTTCCTAATAATCCTTTAGATGAGTGTATATTCCAAGCAATCATTATATTGAGAAGAGTTAGCATGGACATTCTTCTGTAAATAACTTGTTTAGTGTTCTGCAGAAGAAAGAAAGTCATACAATATGAAGGTGAGTAAATTAAAATTAAATATTTTAGGTGAACTATTCCCTTAACTGCCCTTAAAATGTGAGGGAAATTATATTTGATTAGGATGTTGTTAAAGTCCCAACCCAAAGCATAAAGCACCAAGTATACTTCGTTTTTGACGTTTAAGTTGAACGCGAGCCCGTCAAACAATGCTTCATATGACTGTGTGTGCATACACAGGTGGTTGGTGCATGCGTGCAACGGCTGCTATGAGATATTGGATTATTTCTCTTTGTGAGTTTAAACACATAAAGATGTCTTTATAATCCTTCAGACTCGAGTTATACAAATGCAGGTATCTTCTGACCTCCTCACACATGAGCTCATGACTTGCACATCCAATGTTGTTGTTTCCACATTCGTCCCCTGTTGTTTACCAGTGAATACATCTTCTTCTAGCACTTCTCGTGAAATCAATGGCTCAAATGTGAGTTCGCCACCTTGTGGACCCACTAATTAGTGCAAATAATTCAAGGTGCATGCGCATTCTGCACGGTCAAAGATGCGTGGTTAGAAAAATCGGGCTGCACGCGTTCAGTACGCGACCACACTGCTGATGATGAAATTTGCTTCACGCGTCCTGTATGCAGATGCTAAGTGTTTGCGTCTGACCGAAGTATACTTTGGGTTTACCCTCAACCTAAGTCAAAATCTGACTGGTTGATAAGAAAGTTGTTCCAGGACAAACAAGGGTGTTCTTCTTGACAAAATCATAGTAACCCATCAGAGCATAATATATAACAGGAGTGAGCAGAAGTAGGTGAAAAGAAAGGAGTCAGAAGTGATCACCTTTCCTGTCTTCAAAAGGACAGAAAGCACCAGATGGGGTGAATAATAGCCACTATGTATGAGTCAGCAGAGCAGAACTCTCAAAGTGTGTGCATGTGTTTATGTTTGTGCGTATGTGTTTGTGTGTGTGTGTGTGTGTGTCTATGTGTCAGAGCATGTGTCCCCTGCTTGCTCTCCTTTAGTGTTCTCATGTCCTCTATTGTCACTCTCAGAACAGCCGGCCACTGAATCAGCCAAGTGATCTGACATGGAGTCCAGAGCATGGTGTGTCCTGTGGGCAGTGCAGGCTGAAGTCCACTCATAAACATGTCTCCCAAGTGAGTCATCAGCTGAACATAGAGGTGTTGTTTTATACTTTTGACACATTGTGTAACCTGTACAGAGCACAGAACTAAAAGTAGTGAGCTGGTTTGTCTCCACCTGGCTGTTTAACAACAGAAAACTGGCCTCCTCAGCCTTCTAAACCAGCAAAACCAAACAATATTAAATGGGCTGGGTAACCAGCAACAACTTGCTAATTCACTAGCTTAACCAGTGTGGTGGAACAACCCGCCCCTCCGTCTTGTCATCCTTACCCCTCTCTGAGGGCCATCCTTTAGCCAAACTCACAATGGGAGTGGGCAGGCGAGAGGAGGGGCACAATTTAAAAAGCCTTGTTTGGGAAGCGGATGATGAGGGACACCTGAGCTGAATAGAACCTTATCATCACTGCCATTAAAAAGTAGAGCACCCCTCTCCATGATGGGGCGGTTTCTATCTCCATATGTGCACATACTGGCACCCTCGAAGGTCCATAAACAGAGTAGGAAGGGTCCAGCGCTAATTAGATGTGTCACCGGAATCGCACCCTGGACCCCCATTGCAAATTAGATGCCAGGGATTGGAGCACACGTCACGGCCGACAGGTAAGGATGCCGTGCCGCATTCCCCTCACACGCATCAGCCAAGGAAAGCCAAGCTGCTCTGATGAAGCCGCCGCCCCTCGTTCACCGGACCCAGGAAGTGAGCATGTGCAGCCACTGAAACACGGCCATTATAGATGGACCTTACACTTTCATCATCACCAATCCTTCACCTAGTCCCAGCACACAGCGAGGATGCCAGATTCCCAGATTTGTTAAGACACATATCCCCCATGGACACTTTAATTCCCACATTTGAACATATTATTTCAAATAAACAGCTCTCCAAGGGCTTATAGCACATCCACTGTGTCTGTCTCTTGCTCACTCCGCCACAACAGCAACGTGACATCATGATGTTTGGTCAAATGTGATGAGAACCAATGACAAACTCCATTTTAAAAGTTGATTGAACTATGTTATGTAGAAAATGTTAAAGTCTAAGACTCTTAAGGATCCTGCCATGAACATCTGTTGAAGCCATGGAAAGATCCTAAAGAATTCATGGCTCAAAAGATGTGGGAACACAGTTAGGGTAAGCACAATGAATTTCATATTGGTGTATCTGCTACTGAGCATGCCCATTGGAAAAGCAATTTGTATAGAGACAATACCCATAATCCCTTGCGTTTTAATTTATTTGTGTGTTTGGTCAAAGCATGGTTGCACATGAGGACATGTAACTAACTGTTGCATAAACTTAATAGATCGTTTTTGCTTTATTTACTGTTTTCAATGATGTCGTGCTATAAAAATTTGTGTTCTCTTGACGTTGTGTCGATGTAGTGACACTAGGGGTTGAATTTAGGAGCCCCAATCACCTCTGATATTTGAGAAATGGCCAATGAGAATTGGTGAGTGGAATTTGCATGCCACTCCCCCGGGTATAAAAGGAGACGGCTTGCATCCACTCATTCAGGTTGGTGCTGAGGAGCCGATATACATGTACAAATCACTTTCGGAGTTCGTTGAACCTAATTTAACAATTTTTTGTATTTATTTAACTAGCTAGATTTCTCCATTTCACAGTGCATTGCCTGCAATAGTGCATTGTCTTTGCAGTCGCCACCAGCTATCGATACCACATCGTAAAACTGAGCAGAGCTGTCGTTGTGTAGCGCGAGAGGCTGCACCGTGTTTATAGAGCGTGCACAGAGATGCGCGAGCAAAGCACAATCTTCCAGCACATCCTCTGAAAGACAGGGATGTTTATTGATGTTTCAGTGAAACAAGAAACATGATTCATGGGCTTCCCAGCACCATTTGAGAGTGAAGACATGTGTAAGAGAGAGTGCTTAGTAAATTGTGCATCTGTGCCTGTACTGCGCACGCTTAACTTGAAGTCTCACACATGAGCATCAACCAAACTAAAAGAAAGTGCAATCATTTTGATCAAAATGAAAATGGTATTTGTAACACAAATAAGAACAGAACATAAACTATAATTGCATTACTACTAATAAGGAGTCATTCCTTTGCAAATGAAGTCATTCCTTCCACTTTATAGCAGGAAATTTATTTATTTCCCCCAAAATAAAAGTTTGAACATCCCTGGTTTACGGTATGGTAACCAGCTCTGCCTCTGCCTCTGACTATATCCTTCAACACAAATATGTAGGAGTGAGAGTGAAGTACATCAGTATTACTACACAATGTAAATATTCCTGCTCTCTCTCTCTCTCTCTCTTTCTCTCACCCCCCTCTGAAGTCCAATCAGCAAACACCATCACCCAAATTCTATTCCAATATGTGGACAGCAATCTGACAACCATCCAACATGTGTGCACACACACACACACACACACACACACACACACACACACACACACACACACACACACACACACACACACAGTAGTGTTTCCATGTTTTATGGGGACTTTCCATAGACATAATGGTTTTTATACTGTACAAACTTTATATTCTATCCCCTAAACCTAACCCTACCCCTAAACCTAAACCTCACAGAAAACTTTCTGCATTTTTACATTTTCAAAAAACATAATTTAGTATGATTTATAAGCTGTTTTCCTCATGGGGATCGACAAAATGTCCCCACAAGGTCAAAAAGTTCGGGTTTTACTATCCTTATGGGTACATTTGGTCCCCACAAAGTGATAAATACAGGCTCACACTCACTCTGTGTCTCTCTGATTGGCAGAAAATAAATGAATCTGCAATTCATTCCTCTCTCTTCTGCCTTCACATTTAATTACACTCATAGACAACTGCTGTGCCTGCTTCATACACAAACATTCACAAAGCTGCTATATTTTCCCTTCTACATCAACTGTCCCTTAGCACCCACAAGGAGAAATACAAACAGGAAAAGAGTGAGAAAGAGAAACTGAGAGGCAAAGGGAGAGAGAGAGGAGAAGAGATGAAAGTGAGGAGACTTATTCCTCACCACATCTCAGCATCATTTTAATTACAAGGCAATTAGTTTCACAAATGGAAATGGAGCAGAGCCCATACTGTGAGGCGGCAAGATCCCTTATGTTCTTCAAAGACACACCAAAATCTGACTTCATTCATATCTAATCTCCATCACATGACAAAACATATAAATGGAATTTGATTTCACATAGAAACATTACCAGATACAGTATAGTTCCACTAACACTGTATAGATGCCAGATTGAGTAGCACTTAAAGAGGCACTATGTAACTTTGTGCTCTCTGGCAACATCTGTGGTTGAATTTAAAATTGCAAGCAACTTGAAGAACACTTTACATTCAGAATATGAAAGTGAAAGTGGAGATTTAAAGTACAAAAGGACATAAATATTAGTATGATTCTCACCCAAAGTGATTGCGTTGCTTCAAAAGACATATATTAAACCAATAGAGTCGTATGGGTTACTTTTATGATGTCTTTATGTGATTTTTGGAGCTTCAAAGTTCTAGTCACCATTCACTTGCATTGTATGAACCTACAGACCTAAAATGTTCTTCTAAAATCTTTGTTTGTGTTCAGCAGAAGAAAGAAGGTCAAAAAAATCTAGGTTGGCTGCATTATCCAGTAGATTAATAGAGTAGTAATAGGTTTAGTTTTTTATAATAGGTTACACAATTTATTTAATTGTTCACATTTTCTTCCTCTCTGTTTTATAATGAAATGTATAGTTAGAGATTTGTGTTAATTTTACAATCAGTTCAACACAGTGATGTGTAAAGAACGGGTTAAGAAAAACAACAACATGCTATCGGTTCACATATAGATTTCAGGAATGGGAATGGAGAAAGAAAAAGTGGTATCGGTGCATCCCTACTTTTGATTTTATGATCATGTGTCCAAAAGGAAGAAGATTTAGCTTCTTGTTCAGAAGAATGATCAAACACCTCTAAGCATTTGATAATGCTGATTATGCTCAAATTTGAAGAGCGAAGACGGAAGTCTTCATGTCTTGCCTCATTTTATACAGAAAACACACTTCAAAGCAAGCAAAAAGCAAGCAAACACACATTCACACTTTTTCATTACGCAATAGCTGACCTCACGCTTCTGTTGTAAGAGAACTCTTTCTTAGATCCTTAGCTTACACGGAGGAAACACATCACAACAAGTCTTTCACACAGTGTTTTCTTAATCAGGCAGAAGGTTGCGTTTTCATGCTTTTCCTTTTTTGTTTTAATTGTTTTTTCAGATGAAAGGATTTCATCTCTCCTCTCCTTTCTTTCATTCACACCTCATCCCTCTATTCTATGTGCACCCTCCAGCCTGCCCATCCCATACTGAATGCCGGGTGTGTATTTTTTTAAATAGGAGATTGCATAGCAGTGGATCTAATCAAGGCACCAATTATTGCGCACATGTTCCCTTAGCAGGGTAAACACAATTACTGCTATCTGATTAAGTTGCCACCAAATAAATGCTTTGCACACACACAGATATCCACAGCTGCACTAAACACGTCAGGGGCATGCATACACACACAAACACAGGAAAACACACGAGTGTGAATGCAACAACCAGACTGATTTTTAAATGACAGTATATTAAAAAAAATATAGTGAGAGTGAGGCTAATGAGAGAATAAAGAGTGAAAATCAGAAAATCATTTAATTATGAGCCGCAGCGGTTTTATTTTTGCTGTCAGAGAGATGAATGTGCTTGAAAATGACAGCAGTCAGAGGTATTGACTGATGCCTGATCTGAAAGCTGTACAATGGCTTACTTATCAGAGAGGGTGACAGACAACTCACTGCTGAATGAATGCAGAAAAGACTAAACCGTCATGATCTATGTTTTTCAAACCTTCCAAATGATAACTCAAAAATGGCCTGTGAAACTCCCATTTAAAAACAAAATAAGGTTTGTAAATAACGTTTGGTTACATATGTAACCTCTGTTCCCCGAGGGAGGGAACGACACGTTGTGTCGGAGAAGCGACACTAGGGGTCTCTCTTGAGCGCCGATATCCACCTCTGATCTATGAAAAAAGGCCAATGAGAGTTGGCAGCCAATATTTGCATGTCCCGCCCCGGACATACGGGTATTTAAGCGGCGCAAATACGGGAGTTCATTCAGGATTTTTCTGAGGAGCCGGAAATGGTCCGGCCACAACAGTGGCTCGGTTCAGCGACATGGCGGAGGAAAGACACAACGTGTCGTTCCCTCCCTCGGGGAACGGAGGTTACATACGTAACCAAACGTTCCCCTTCTGTCGCTCTCTCCACGTTGTGTCGGAGAAGCGACACTAGGGGACCCATTCCAATCTTGCCATGTGCTGAACCATGTACGTGAACTGCCGATACAGAGGCGGGCAGGGATTCATCCAGTGCCACGCATCGTCTGTACCCGGCTGCACGCACTCTTCCCCAATGCCCCATACTGAACATCGGGATCCTTCTAGTTACCCTGAGAGGGGAACAAGGCGATGTTTGCCAACATGGGATCGGGCCAGCCTGGCTGGGCCTCTTTCTCTCTATGTTTCTCGCATAGAGCAATCACGGCCGGGGCCCTTACACGCATATAGGGAAGGGGTCTTACCCAGACCCTCGCGGAGACCACACCTGCCCTTTTTCTTGGGGAGGAAAAGTGGTAGACACGTCACACGGCCGTCTTAGGGCTCGTGTGGAAAGTATGGTGCGGTGGTAGATCCAGCCTCGAAAGGGGGGAGTTGCTACAGCACGGCGACCGGGGCAGCTGTAACTGCCTAAGGGAGACACGGGGGTCCGCTCGTAAGGGGACAGAACCGTGGAAATACACACAGGGGGAGTCCGAGCAGGAGGCCTTACCTGTGGAGCACCTATACCAGTACAGGGTAGCCTGTACTGGTATAGGGAGGGATTCAACCTCCGGGCGCCTCTCAGGAACCTGAGGATCAGGTCGTGCTTACCCAAAGACTTGCCGTCTACAGGATTGTGGTGGGCGGCAATGGCGGCAACATACACCTTGAGGGTGGACGGGGACAGCCTCCTGTCCAGCCTCTCCTGTAGGAACAGGAGCACTGACCTAATCGCGCATCTCTGCGGGTCTTCAGTTCGGGAAGAACACCAATCTGCGAACAAGCACCACTTTAGGGCGTAAAGGTGCCTGGTAGAGGGGGCTCTGGCTTGGTTAATTGTATTCACAACGGTCGCCGTAAGCCGGCTAGCTCTTCCGCATCCCGTCCAGGGACCAGACGTGGAGGTTCCAGAGGTCTGGGCGCGGGTGCCAGAGCGTGCCCCGTCCCTGAGAGAGGAGGTCCTTTCTCAGGGGAATTCGCCAGGGAGGAGCTGTCGCGAGAAGTCTGAGTTCCGAGAACCAAGTCCGAGTGGGCCAGTAGGGGGCCACTAACGTGACTCGCTCCTCGTCCTCCCTGACCTTGCACAGCACCGGTGCAAGAAGGCTCACTGGGGGAAATGCGTACTTGCGCAGCCCCGAGGGCCAGCTGTGTGCCAGCGCGTCTGTCCCAAGGGGAGCCTCTGTTAGGGCGTACCAGAGCAGGAAGTGGGAGGTTTCCAGGGAGGCAAACAGGTCTACCTGGGCCTTGCCAAACCGTTCCCAAATCAGCTGGACCAACTGGGGGTGAAGCCTCCACTCCCCGCTGGGCAGGTGTTGTCATGATAGCGTGTCCGCTACGACGTTGAGCTTGCCGGGGATGTGAGTGGCACGCAGCAACCATAGGAGGAGACGGCGGGCGAGTTGTGACATGTGGCGGGAGCGTATGCCGCCTTGGCGATTTATGTACGCCACCACCGTGGTGCTGTCCGATCTCACGAGGACGTGTTTGTCCCAAACTAACGGGAGGAACTTCCTGAGGGCGAGAAGGACGGTCAGCAACTCCAGGCAGTTGATGTGCCAACGCAGCGGGGCCCCTTTCCAACGGCCCGCTGCTGCATGCCCGCTGCACACGGCACCCCACCCGGACCGGGAGGCGTCGGTTGTGACCAGAACGCGTCGGGACACCTGCTGCAGGGGCACTCCTGCCTGTAAAAAGCAGAGGTCTGTCCAGGGTCGGAGTGTTTTGAGGCAGGCGGGGGTGATCCTTACCCGATGCGTGCCGTGGTGCCATGCTTGTCTCGGGACTCGAGTCTGGAGCCAGTGCTGGAGTGGTCTCATATGCATCAACCCCAGCGGCGCGACCGCCGTAGAGGACGCCATATGCCCCAGGAGCCTCTGGAAATGTTTTAGAGGGACCACTATGCCTGGCTTGAAGGAAGCGAGGCAATCCAGCACCGACTGAGCACGCTCGCTCGTGAGACGTGCTGTCATTGAGACTGAGTCTAACTCCAACCCGAGAAAAGAGATGCTCTGAACTGGAGTGAGCTTGCTCTTTTCCCAGTTGACCTGAAGCCCCAAGCGGCTGAGGTGCCGGAGCACCTGGTCTCTGTGTGTGCATAGTAACTCTCGAGAGTGTGCTAGGATAAGCCAGTCGTCGAGGTAGTTGAGAATGCGGATGCCGGCTACTCGTAGCGGGGCAAGAGCCGCCTCTGCGACCTTCGTGAAGACGCAAGGGGACAGAGACTGGCCGAAGGGGAGGATTTTGTACTGAAACGCCTGGCCGTCGAACGCAAACTGTAAGAAGGGTCGGTGTCGTGGCAGAATTGAGACGTGGATGTACGTGTCCTTCAGGTCTACCGCTGCGAACCAATCTAGATGCTGAACTCCAGCCAAAATATTTCTCTGCGTGAGCATTTTGAACGGGAGTTTTAACAAGGTCCGATTGAAAACTCGCAGGTCCAGGATTGGTCGTAAGCCGCCGCCTTTCTTGGGTACAATGAAGTAAGGGCTGTAGAAACCCTTCCTCATTTCGGTTGGAGGGACGGGCTCTACCGCGCCCTTGGCTAAGAGGGTCGCGATTTCCATGCGCGGGGAACTGGCATGCTCACCGTGTACTGCGGAAAAGCGGTACACGGCGAGCATGCCAGTTGATGGCATGACATGATGTGAGAGATGGGGGGCGGGAGCCGGGCAAACTGAATTGCGAATGGTCCGGTGCAGCCAGCGTGATGCATTGGGAAGCGAAAACCACGCTTCCCAGCTCTGCGCTAGGGGCACCAAAGGGACGAGTATTTTGGACGTACCCGGCAGGGCCTCGCAGCGGGGCGGAACAGGTAATGCAGCGTCGGGCGGCTTCGTTGCGGCCTGAGGCTGGGGTGCTGAGAATAGACTCAAAGCACTTACCTTGCTCCGCGCACCGGCAGGGGCGGGTTCGTGACTGAGGAGGAGGTCTGCTGGCGTCCTCTGGACTCATCTGAACCGGCCGGCCGGGGGGCAGTCGTAGGCAGGCGGAAGGTGGGATCGCCGCGTCCGGTGTACCGGGACTGTCGTAATCTGAAAGCAGATTGCCGTGAGAACAGCATTTGCGGGCCAGGTGACCCAGAGGCAAAGGAAATAGCTCTTTTATTGAGAATGTGGGTACCACAGCCCCCGTCAGGGGGTGTGGCAAATGAAAAAACAAAGGATTCTCCTCCCGGCCCTCCACCGGGGGACGGAGCGGTCTTACCACCTCCGGAGCTAACGTCTTGGGCTCTGGGTCGGCTGTATCAGGAACGCTTGGGAGCCTTCCGGGTCCTAGAGGGGGTTCGTGAGACAGGGGGCGTGCGCCGCCTGCGGGGTGCTCGATGCTGGGGCTGAGAGCTGGGCTGGTTCATTCAGAAAGCAGGAGCTGGTTTCTTCACAGGGGGATGCCCTCGGCGGGCAGACGGGGCAGGGCCCGTAGCGGCAGGTGTGCGGCGGGCATGATGTGAGAGATGGCCTCCGTTTGCTTCTTCACCGCGGAGAACTGTTGGGCGAAGTCCTCGACGGTGTCGCCGAAAAGGCCAGTCTGGGAGACAGGTGCGTCTAGGAAGCGGTTCTTGTCGGCCTCATGCATCTCGACCAGATTGAGCCAGAGATGGCGTTCCTGGACCACTAGGGTGGCCATCGCCTGTCCGAGTGCCTGCGCTGTGGCCTTCGTCGCTCTCAGGGCGAGGTCGGTCGCTGAGCGCAGTTCCTGCAGCACATCAGGATCAGGTCCACCCCCGTGCATGTTTCTGAGTGCTTTGGCCTGGTGGACTTGCAAGAGGGCCATCGCATGCAGGGCGGAGGCAGCGCGTCCAGCCGCACTGTAGGCCTTCGCGTTGAGCGAGGATGTTGTCCTACAGGGCTTGGATGGGAGTACGGGGCGGCCACGCCAGGAGGTAGGGCTACCGGGCATAGATGGTACGCAACTGCCCTATCGACCTGGGGAATCGCCCGTATCCGTGGCGCTCTCCGCCGTCGAGGGTGGTGAGAGTGGAGCGGGTGGCACATAGACGAGCGGAGAGCGGGCTCTCCACGTAGACGCCAGCTCGTTATGCACCTCCGGAAAAACGGGACCGGGGATGCGTGGCTGCGAACGCGCGCTGCCCCAGGAACCAGTCATCCAACCGTGAAGGCTGTGGGGAGGATGGAGGGTTCCAATCCAACCCCACGCCACGGGCGCCCGGAAAGGATGTCAGACATCTGAGCTGCCGGCCTCAGCCTGGGCCTGCTGGCCCGAAGGCGGCAGTCCAGGGGAGTCCTCGGCATCAGACATCACACTCTCCGATGCAGCGGCGAGCTCATCTGCTTCGGGCTCGGGAGGATAGACAGCCGGGCCGTGAGGCGAGCCGCTATCGCCGCAAGCGTAGACGGGGACCAGCGAGCGTGTCGGGGAAAGGGACGTTCGCGGGGGGCTACCCGGCGAAACTGCACCCGCTTCCGCCCCCAAATCGCCCCCAGCGCCAACCGCATCGTCCTCAATCCCGTGGGAAGAAGGAGCAATGCGGGGTGCAGCTGGGGTGGCTTGCTCTCTGTTGAAAGCAAGCCGCGACCGCAACGTGGTCATGGTCATGTTCTCGCAGTGAGAACATGAGCCATCCACAAACGCCGCCTCGGTGTGATCGCGGCCCAAACCCACGAGACAGCGCTTGTGGCCGTCTGAAGCGGAGAGCACTCTACCGCATCCAGGAACAACACAGGGGTGGAAGGGCATCTTGAAAAAGACGCATCCTGAAAAGGACGCTCAACGCCGCTGTGTTTTGCTCTTTTAGAGAAATTCACTCTTTAAGGGAAATAACTCTTTTAATACACAGTATGTGTGTGTGTCTGCGCTGTCGGCGCTCAGGGGCAACAATGCACGCCGTGCAATGCGAAGGAGAAAGCCGCTGTTGTACGCCGTCAAGATCCAACAGCATGCAGATCGTCAGAGGAAACAGGAACGTTAGTGGTGTGTAACTCGCAGCAAACTGCAGACAGACCATCGGCTCCGAAGAAATTTTCTGAATGAACTCCCGTATTTGCGCCGCTTAAATACCCGTATGTCCGGGGGCGGGACGTGCAAATACTGGCTGCCAACTCTCACTGGCCTTTTTTCATAGATCAGAGGTGGATATCGGCGCTCAAGAGAGACCCCTAGTGTCGCTTCTCCGACACAACGTGGAGAGAGCGACAGAAGGGGAACATGACAATTCTGTCATCATTTACTCATCCGTATGTTGTTCTAAACCCATAAGTCTATCTTTCTACCATGTAGTATAAAGAGAGATGTTAGGCAGAATGACAGCCTCAGTCACCATTCACATTCATAGTGTGGGGAAAAAGCAAAAAAGATGCATTTAAAGTAAATGGTTACTAAGACTAACATATTGCCTAACATCTACTTTTGTGTTCTATGGAAGAAGAAAAGTCTTACAAGTTTGGACAACTCAAGGTTGAGTAAATGATGACAACATTTTCCTTTTTGAGTGGACTATATCTTTAAAGGGATACCCCGTGTTCAATACAAGTTAAGCTCAATCGACCGCATTTTTGGCATAATGTTGATTACCACAAAATATTTATTTAGACTTTTCCCTCCTTTAAAACAAAAAGAAGAAAAATCAAGGTTCCAGTGAGGCACTTACAATGGAAGTGAATGGGGCCAATATTTAGAAGGTTTAAAAGCAGACATTTGAAGCTTATAATTTTATAAAAGTACTTACATTCATTCTTCTGTTAAAACAAATCTATTATTTGAGCTGTTAAGTTGTTTAAATCGTCATTTTTACAGTCATTTTAGGGTTGGTTGACAATACATTGTCATGGCAACAAAGTTGTAAAATTGGCTATAACTTTACTAAAAATTAGTAAGCGATTTTATCACTCTAAAATTATGTCAACAAGCATATTGTTTATGTCTTGTGGCTATACTTTTGAAACAGTGAGTATTTTAACGTTTACATATCGGCCCCTTTCACTTCCATTGTATGTGCCTAACTGGAACCCAGATTTAAATTTTTTCTATTTTGCTTTTTAAGAAAAGGAGGGGCAAATCAAAATAATTTTGTGTGGTAATCAACATTGTGCCACAAGTGCTGTTGATTGAGCTTAAAGTTCAGAAGAATAGTGATTTCCAATATGCTAACAAATCATTCTTTTGAACCTGTTCTTTTTAATGATTGCAACTTTTTGGCCTCTGAAACAACCTTTAAGATTTTTCCTAAGGACATTGGGCCTTATTCATAAAACATAAGCAGAACAAATTTGTGTGTAAATACATTCTTATGCAAATTGTACCATTGAAATGAATGGGACAATTTTCGTAAGATTTACACACAGATTTGTTCTACCCATGGTTCATGAATAATGTCCACTGTGTGCAAGCTTTTTCCTTACTTGCTTTTTAATGACTGCAAAGAGTAACTCACTTGAAACTTAATTTTAAGAACTTTGTTTATGAGGTGGGCAGTGACGTGAACTTGATGTTATGGCGTACCGGTGCGTACCTGCTTACTTCGAGCACTGGAGAGGGGGAAATGTTGGCATCATAAAAAATGGAACATTTCACACAATCTATATAACTTAACTGAAAACACATATCCTAATACACAAATAGTGGAATAAATTGGGTTCCAATGCAAAGTGAATAATGCAGAAACCTGAACAGGTATCCCATGACATTTAGCTTGGTGAGGCTATGTGAGGAAGATCTTCGTCAGCAGTAAGAGACAAATCATTTGAGACCAACAACAGGAAAAATAAAGAATCCATGATGAAAATTTGAGGTAAGGTTTTACTGAATATGTGTTCATGCATTTTCACACAACATACAGACAAGGCAATGTACCCATGGAAATTTCAACTTGCCAACTCATAAATAAATACATAAATATGCAAAAGAATCATAGTGACATGCTATAGGACACTTGTTTGAAGAAAACAATGTCCAGATTATTCTGTTTACACACACACATGCACACTCTCTCTCTCTCTCTCTCTCTCTCTCTCTCTCTCTCTCTCTCTCTGAGGTTGTGAGTGGATATGGATGGATATTGCTATTTGATATTCTTTATGTTTTCTGTATTCTGATGTATGTAGCAGTAGTATGTTGAGCTCTTGCTGAGAAGATCTACTCACGCTTGAATACATTCTTTAAAGGCTCCTGTTTTGATCTAGCTTGCACACGTATTCGCTCTGCATGTCCTCCCCATGGTCTTTCTATCTAGCCTTACTAGAGAACCAAATAAACACAACTGTATAAATGCTATACGAGTTGAATTTTAACAGGGTTGGAAACAACAGAATTTCCAGAGTGAGGCTGCAGGGTTCAGTTTGCATGACAAATCAGACAGAATATTCCCACTAATGCCTCAATATACAAAGAGAAAAGAAACATACATTTGCATTTGCTGTATGTTTTTTTGGTAGACACTTTGTTGCTTGGTGACTTGAGGTGAAAGTGCGGTCAGTCGGTTAACATTTAATCGTGATTAATCGCAAAATATCAGATGTTTTCCCATTCAGTAATCGCTGCTTTCCAAACAGCCTCAACAACCCCTTCAACCTGCATGCCGTATCTTACAAGCCCACTTACTAAAAGCAGCCTTCTGGTCAATCAATAAAGATCATATCAGTAAACCCCATCCACGGTGAGGATGTGCAAAGAATTCAATCTTTCTCTTTAAACTGGAGATTCAGACATGCAATGATGAATTAACCAGACATAAAGCATTTCTGCCAGCGCTTTAGCCGTTTCTCAGACCATTGTCAAGTTCATCACAGACAGACTGTCACTGTGATATACCACTGGCACTGAGACAGGGCTTTCATGGCTTTGCTTCTGATAAATGGAGCTACCAATTTGAAACATGCACCGCAGATCCAAACTGTCAGACATCCAAAGTCAAAAGCAGACTGAACTGAACATGTCATATTAATTCTGAATCTCACCAACTGAAGTCTTCCTAGAACTCCTAACATCAGTTTGTAATGATTTTGAGATGTTAGAATGACATTAGTAGGACTAGCAATGCCAAATGGGTGACTGGCATAACCTTAGCATGCTTGTTTACATGCATAGAGTGTCATACATAAAAACGTGGTAAACATAGTGCACTAGTTTTAAATCAGGATTCAAAAAGAGTTCTGAGATTAGCATGAGAGGAAATGTATGAATTACAATCTATTTCTAGTTCCAGTCATTATTATAATTTTATAACAGCTTTGATTAATCTTGGTTAATGTTAAAGGGAAATTTTACCCCAAAAATGTAAATTCACTCATAATTTATTCACCCTCATAACATCCCAAATGTGTACGCATCTCTTTCTTCTGCTGAACACAAACAGATATTTTTAGAAGATTATCTCAGCTTTGTAGGTCCATAAAAAGCAAGTGAATAGGTACCAAAACTTCAAAAAAGTTCCAAAAAGCACATAGAGGCACAATAAAAATAATCCATATGACTCCAGTGGTTAATCTATGTCTTCAAAAGCTGACAGGTAGGTGTGGGTGAGAACCAGATCAATATGTAAGTCCTTTTTTACTATATATTGTCCTCCCTGCCCAGTAGGTAGCGATATGCACAAAGAATGTGAATCGCCAAAAACAAAAGAAGAAAGTGAAAGTGGAGATTGATGTAAAAAAGGACTTAAATATTGATCTGTTTGTAGCCCACACTTATCATATCGCTTCTGAAGGTATGGATGCAACCATTGGAGTATCATGTATCACTTCTATGTATTACGAGCGCTGTGCTATGGAGAGTGAAGAGAGAGAGCCCAGCTGAGAAGCTGCTTGTGTGTTGGCTGCTGCTGTGTTTTCAACCCTTTGAGTGTTTGAACTGAAGCTTCACCATTGCGCTTTAATTGAACGTGTTTATTTTGTTTATTTTCTGAGTTGGAATCGCCATCTCCCGCGTCCTCATTCCTTGAAACTCATTACACTGGTGCCGAAACCCGGGATTGAGGGAGATATGTCGTCATGGAGTCCTCGCCGTTGGCGGACATCATCAAGACAGTTGTTAAGCACAGGTGGAAATCATTCACCACTCATCTCCTCTGCTTCACTCTCCACAGCACGGCACTCAGCCACGCCACCGCCTCCACAGCTGCCTTTATATGCTTTTGGAGCTTTAAAGTTTTGGTACCCATTTACTTGCACAGTATAGACCAGATATTCTTGTAAATCATCGTTTTTGTTCTGTAGAAGAAAGAAAGTCATAC
Organism: Xyrauchen texanus; assembly: GCF_025860055.1. Classification (NCBI taxonomy): domain Eukaryota; kingdom Metazoa; phylum Chordata; class Actinopteri; order Cypriniformes; family Catostomidae; genus Xyrauchen; species Xyrauchen texanus. The sequence continues at coordinate 28,694,573 of NC_068303.1, forward strand.
ACATCTGGGATTGCCAGAGAATTTCTTAACTTTTCCTTTAATTTAAGAAAACACATGTGTTCATTACAAGTTCATGTTAGCTTATAATGTGTAAACTAATGTTCATATATTCAACTTTTCATTTTTTGCCATGCATAAGAATATGTATGTAGACATATAGTTCATGTTAACTATTGCGTTAACTAACGTTAACAAACACAACCTCATTGTAAAGTGTTCCCATAATATGTTCTCCTTAATAATGGTCTATTTTGCATTTTATGTAATATATGATTGGTAAATGTGTCAAAAATTTGGATAAAATAAACACATACAAAACATTATGCACATCCTACTGCCTGGACCTTCACAGTCCTTTTGGAATCTATCCAGAAGGTCAGTCAATAATCATATTACTTTATCATACAGATTCCTTGTGCTGCACCTTAAACCATAACATGAACAAGAACAACCTCGTAATTTCATTAGTTTACCTCTTCAATTTTCTTACAAGATGTGACTCAACGAGGCTGATCCATTTACACTCGGGGTCTACAGTGGGGTCAATTCAAAGACAGACAACACTGAAGCAACTGTAAGCCATAGCTTGATCAATCACTATAAAACACACTGTGACGAGGAGGAGGGTGTGGCCGGGCCGCGAGGGCGCGTGCATGGCGCTGAGTTGGCCAATCAGAGGGTGAGGGATAAAGGGGAGCCGGAGACACCAGTTCGAGAGAGAGAGCGAGAGAGAGCGAGAGAGAGAGAGAGATGCATACGGAGTTGTGTGTGTGTGCACGTAAATTTTTTAGGTTGTGTTTCAGTTGGAAGTGTCTTTGTTGTAATTAAAGTTTGTTGAGTGTTCCTCCGGTTCTCGCCTCCTCCTTTCCATTAAGAACAGATCTTTTACACTAATATACTCCAATCAGATTATAGATTTTTTATTATGTCAAAGGAAGTCCCCGGTAATGAGTTTAAACATGTAATTTACCTTGAGCTATCATTAACATCCAAATACGTTAAGAAACACATATTAAGTGGAATTCCAAAGCAGGTACATGCACTATAATGCAACAATTGCTGAAAAGACATATAAACACACAAGCTTTCTTTTGCATATTGTTTGCTTACCCATCTCAGCAGGCTGCGTTGTAATAAGCTCCCTGATCGTCAGACAGAAAAATCACACATAAATATGCACTTAAATGGAGTGAATGAGAGATACAGAAAAGAGAGAGAGAGAGAGAGAGACCCGAGGGTGGAAGTGAATGAGGCGTAAGGTTCCCCGCAAGGAACTGAACAGTGTCTGATTTCTTTGCCTCTGAGGAAAATATTTTCTCATGAAATTATGTCATCGTATCAGTTATACAATCAAAGTGCCAAAGGTCTCATTGAAATGAGCTGAATGGTTACACATTAGTGCACAAAGGTTGTACAATGGTTATAGGAGAGAATGAGGACATAACACTTAACAAGCACTGGTGAATGTGTATCGCTGTTTTCCAATTTATGTGATGTCATCAGCTTTAAACAAACTAGCGTGAGATGTTCTAGAAATTTCCACAGTGCCTTTAAATTCTAATCACATTGTTCCGTGTACATTGATTTGCGAAGGGTCGTTCCAGACAATCTAGGCAATCAAAACAAAAGTCAAGTTTATGAAATAAGATATAAAGCTTTTATTTAAATTAAATGGCTTCCCTGCTCCTCCAAGCCCGAAAGTAATCAGAATGTTGATGCACCTAGATGAAATGGCATTTCGATTAAAGAGATGCATCAAGGGTAACAAGTGACCTCAATGGCAGTCTTGTATTGGTGGAGAACACAACGGCAAGAAACCAATCAAGATGCTTTAGGGTGAAAGAGGTCCTCTTTAAGGACAATAAAACAACATTAAATACAGTGAGTTAAGAAATCGAAATGTCTGGAGTGATGTAAAAGAATTCTACAGTATAAATGTGAAAGTGGTCGATAACAAATGTGTGTACCACATGTAAAGGAATAGTTCCCCCCAAAATTTAAATATGTCATTTTGTATGTCTAAACCTGCATGATGTTCTCTTTTCAGTTGAATACCAAAAAAAGATACATTTTTAAGATTATTTTTGCCACTCTTTTCCATATTAAAAGTGAATGGGGCTGAAAAGTGCACTGTAAACCTTAAGAAGTTTGTAGAAAAAAATAAATATAAATGAGGCTACATAATTTTCCAAAAAGTTCCCATTTTTTTTAACTCCCAAATTTAAGTTAACATTACTTTAAGATTTTAATTTTGTACTACAGATGCATGTGAATTGCTCTTAACTTGAAATATTGAGTAAGCTAACTCATATACATTTGATGGCACTGTAACTGTTTGGCTGATTACTTAACAAGTCATCTCAACTTAAATATTTAAAGTAGAGGAAACCTAGCTAATACTAGCTAATTGTCACGATTCCCTTGTTGTCTGCCCTGGGTTTCACTTGTCATTGTTAAATGTACTACACTTTCCAGAATCCACCTGCCATCACCACTGCCATTTTGTTCATTGTTCTCACCTGTGTCTAATTCAGTCATCACTCCCTGGTTATTTAAGCCCTGCTTTTTGTTCTCTCCTTGTCGTTCGTTGAATGTTGTCAAGCCTGATCTGTGTTTCCCTGCCTGAGTTCTTAGTTTATGTTTGTTTCCCCATCGAGGGTTTTTCCTTTGTGTTTGTTTTGATTTTGCTAAATAAAGAAACCTGCATTTAGATCCTCGCTGCCTCATTCCTAACAGAACGAACGACCAACCATGGATCTAGCGGTTTCACAAGCCAACTGCAGTCTGCTCAGCTTGATGCAGGGAAGCCGTCAGGTGGAGCACCACATCCGTGATTTCCTCAAGCTGGCGAGGGTCACGGACTTCCCAGACTCCCTCCTGGTGGGTTTTTTCCGGGCCAACCTGAACGGTGCACTCAAGGAGCGGTTGCCACCGGCGACGCGTGGCTGGACGCTCCGCGAATTCGTGGAGGAGACCCTGTTAGCCTGCGGTTCGTCGTTCACTGTGGACGTCGTCGAGGAGGACCCCGTAGCTCCCCCCACAGTGGTAACACTCCATTCGCCCGTGGTTCGTCCCTTCATGCCTGCCTTAGTCAACGAACCAGCGCTGCTAACTTCATCCGCGAGGAGGAGGAGGAGGAGGAGGAGGAGGAGGAGGAGGAGGAGGAGGAGGAGAAAGGCCTCTGCTCTCCAGCCTCCGCCAACCACTGCCAACCAGCCAATGCCTGTAGCCTCCGATGTCAGTGAGCCAGCGCCTGTAGCCTCGACCGTCCCTGAGCCAGCGCCTGTAGCCTTGACCGTCCAAGAGCCAGTACCTCCCGAGCTTTCCAGAGCTCCGCCTCCAGAGCTTTCTACGGCTCCTCTCCCAGAGACACCCGACCCTCCTGCGGCCCCGCCTCCCGACCCTCCCAGGGCTCCGCCTCTCAAGCCTCTCGAGCCTTCCAGGGCTTCGCTTCTGGAGCGTCCTACGGTGCCACCTCCGTCGGCTCCGCTTCCAGAGCCTTCCTGGTCTCCACCTCTAGAGCCTCCTATGGTGCCTACTTCCACGCCTCCGCCTGCAACAGCTCCACCTCCCACGGTTCGGCCTCCTGAACCTGTCCTTGCCCTGTGGCCGCCTTCCAGGCCTCCTGAACCTGTCCTCGCCCTGTGACCAGCTCCCAGGCCTCCTGACCCTGTTCTTGCCCGGTGGCCAGCTCCCAGACCACCTGACCCTGTTCCCGTCCTGTGGCCTCCTCCCAGGTTCCCCAAACCTGTCCTTGCCCTGTGGCCAGCTCCCAGGCCTCCTGAACCTATCCTTGCCCGGTGGCCAGCTCCCAGACCACCTGAACCTGTCCTTACCCTTTGTGCCTCCTTGGACTGCCTGTCTGCCCCCTGTGCCTCCTTGGACTGCCTGTCTGCTCCCTGTGCCCTCTTGGACTGCCTGTTTTCCCCTTGTACTCCCTTGGTCTGTCTGTTTGCCCCTTGTGCTCCTCTGGTCTGTCTGTTTGCCCCCCCCCCACTCCTTGGACGATGTTTATTTTATTTTTATTTTTTTTTCTCGGAGCGTCTGGAAGCCGCTCCTTTGAGGGGGGCGCTATGTCACGATTCCCTTGTTGTCTGCCCTGGGTTTCACTTGTCATTGTTAAATGTACTACACTTCCCAGAATCCACCTGCCATCACCACTGCCATTTTGTTCATTGTTCTCACCTGTGTCTAATTCAGTCATCACTCCCTGGTTAGTTAAGCCCTGCTTTTTTCTCTCCTTGTCGTTCGTTGAATGTTGTCAAGCCTGATCTGTGTTTCCCTGCCTGAGTTCTTAGTTTATGTTTGTTTCCCCATCGAGGGTTTTTCCTTTTTGTTTTGATTTTGCTAAATAAAGAAACCTATATTTAGATCCTCTCTCCTCGCTGCCTCATTCCTAACACTAATACAGTGAATGCTAGCATGTTGAATGCATGCTAAATGGTAACAATATGCTTTGATAAATTCATTATAAATATATTAATTATTATGAATTTAATTAATTTAGCAATTTCTCGAGTAAAGCGATATAGTATATTCTTAACTTGTACCTGTGCTTGACCCAAGCTCAAGCTCCAATATTCAACATAATGGTAAACCCCAAAACTCCAACATGAGACAAACTCTTCTAAATAACACAAAAAAACATTAACCACTAACAAGTCTCCCCCTTTACTTTCATCTTGCACAGACACATTATAAACATTTCATTTTTACATTTACTCTCCCTGTTGAGTGCCATGCCAACCATGCTGGTAAAGTGCTAAGTTTCAGTTAAATTTAAGAGACAAGTTCTATAAACGAAATAATAATAATAATAATAAAGGTTAATTTGTTTTAACTAATTTGAATGAATAATTTTTTTCCTTACTCAAAACAACTAATTATTTTGTGCATTAGGGTTTCTTAAAGGCATCCATATATGACTGGTGTGCTATATATATGAGTCTTCTAAAGCCATACAAGGGCAAGAAGCATGCCAAAATTTAAGTTGTTCCCTCGAAGCTCTGAAATGGACTTATTTTGACTTCAAAAATGGCACATTGATTTTTGCATTTATATGATCAAACGTCATTTAAATCTAATCTGTTGTAGCGCAGATTGGCTCCATATTTGAGAGCTACAGTAGAGGGAATGATTTTCAGTGAATAATAACTTTTGGTCTCAGACAAAACTACTGTAAGGCTGCAGATGGCCTGCAATAAAGCACACAAGTCACATGAAACACTTTTATGACATACTTAACATCATTTTATGATTCTTTTTGTCATTTTGGACCTTGACAGTCCCAGTCCCTTTTCACTTTCATATGAAAAAGAGTTTCTTAGGTATTCTTCAGAAATGCATCTTTTGTTTTCTACAGAACAATGCAAGTACATAGGTTTAGAATGACACAAGGATGAGTAAATGATGACAGAATTTTCATTTTATGGGTGAACTACAGTATTACTCTAAGTCATGAAATGTGACATCTTTTACATTCACATCATCACCACCTTATATTAGGCCACACAAAATGAAAACTAACAACTTTGTAACCATGAAGGACTGCAATGTTCACTTGGGTCACAGAATGTTTGACATAATACTGCATTGGTCTTTCATCAGCCTGGTGTCACCTTATGTGCCCTTGGGCTCAGGGATGTCTTCCTCTGAAGTATGTCACAGAGTATCTGTATGAATTACTAATATGAGATCTTTATTTGGGTCTAGATCTTCATCTGTGTCACTGTGACAAAAGGCCCCAAATCTCTCCTTATCATCTTAATCACCACACACCATATGCTCCCTCCTGAGAACTTTCAAGACTTCAAGACTCTTTATCAACAATTGTCTCATTTGATTCTATTTTTATTTTAATAGAAACCATGTCAATACTTAAATAAAACGTTACTGTGAACTCTGTTACATCTCCTGAGCTATGAAAGAGCAACCTCTGAGCAGTAAAATGTTCATCTCTTTGGCACACAATTTTTATTAATATAAAGGGATAGTTCACCCAAAATGTTTTATTCTCTCATTATTTACTCACCTTCATGCCATCCCAGATGTGTATGATTTTTATTTCTTCTGCAGAACACAAACAAAGATTTTTAGACGAATAATCTCAGCTTTGTAGGTCCACACAAAGCAAGTGAATGGTGAACAAAACTTTGAAGCTCCAAAAATCACATAAAGGCAGCATAAAGGTAATCCATATAACTCCAGTGGTTAAATCCATGTCTTCTGAAGTGATCCAATCGGTTTTAGGTGAGAACTGACCAAAATGTAACTTCTTTATAACTGCAAATCTTGACATCAGCGGTCTCTGTGGCAATCATGATTTCAAGCTCGATTACACTTCCTAGAGCAAAACCGATTGGATCGATTCAGAAGAAAGTGCCAAGAAAGTTTTACAGTGAGTAAATAATGAGAGAATTTAGATTTTTGGTTAAACTACCCCTTTAAGAAAGGCCTGAAAAGTTCACATATGAGATCATTTACCACCAGTCACATGCTATAAGCCATTGACAGCTAACCAAACAACAGAAACATTGTGTTTTGGTTTTATTCCCAATCTATTTCAGGCATTCTGAAATCCTTTCCAGTTTCAATCATAAGGTGCATTCCAATTTACCTTCGCATGCTAAATTCAGTGGGAAAAATACAGTCATATCAATGGGAATCCATGCAAGTGTCAAAGTTGCGTGATGGACTTGCAGTGATTTTGCATGGAGTTCAAGTTTGGTGAACTTTGACAAGCAAATTCACCATGTTGACCAGTAGAAAGTTGCTTGGTTTGGCAGTAACCTCTGTGTGGGTGGTGCTTCGTTCACAGCTACAATGAATATTCACAATAGACAAATCCAAGGGCATGTTAAGTGACTCCTAAGCAACCAAATTGGCCTGGATGCTAGGGAGGGTAGAGTCACATGGGGTAACCTCATCGTGGTTGCTATAATGTGTGATCATCACTCTAGGTGGGGCGCACGGTGAGTTGTGCGTGCCAGAATCAGGTCGTCTACGAGTCATTTAGCACCAGTTTCTCCACAAACTTGCAGTGTGTGATAGGTGAGGGGCAGCACTCATTCGACCGCACCCTAAGCCCGTCTCGAACGGCTCTCCTCGCCGGGCCCTCGCGGGCCAGCTATCCCAGGCCAATCGAAGTCCCACGACGCTGTGGTATCATTACGTTTAGGGGGGATTCTGACTTAGAGGCGTTCAGTCATAATTCCACAGATGGTAGCTTCGCACCAGTGGCTCCTCAGCCAAGCATGCGCACCAAATGTCTGAACCTGTGGTACTGAGCAGGATTACTATTGCAACAACACATCATCAGTAGGGTAAAACTAACCTGTCTCACGACAGTCTAATAAAATAGCACGGGCCTCCACACTCGCTACGTCTCCACGGTAACGCACTCAACAAGCCACGTGATAAGATGCACGGATTGACATCTCAGACGTAGAGGCAACTGAGAGTCGTCCTCCGCCACCCGGATTGAGGCGAGTCACTATGAAACCACGAGGACTTAGAGTGCATTGGTAATTGGGCCTTTAAAATTGGGGAGAAAAGTAGAGAGGAAAAAAAAAAAGGATGCTTGGCAATTAATTTTTTGCTGGCTTCACATGCGCTCAACTTCTGCAAATGCCTTCTCTGCCCACAGATTTTCACCATGCAAAGAATAATGTGACCGCAACATTAGTCCATAGGTTCAAGAAAATGCTGTTTAGGTGCCATGTCTCTCCCAAGGCCAATGAGCATCCATCTAAGCTGCCATTCACTACTTAGTGATAAAAAATTGAATTAGGGATGAAAGGATAGAATGGGAGATGTTGATATGGGTGAGAGACAGTGATATGGATAGCTTAATGATCAGTCTCGGTGCTTAATAAACCCATGCATGTCAACTCATGACAGTGATCCACATCTCCAACAAAAGACCAGTTTTGGAAAATAGAGAGCAATTCTAAACTAAATCAATTAAGCACTCCGTTCTGGTGATTACGATATCTCTATCAAACAGTATCACAACACTCACTTGCACAAACACACACATTCTCTGTGTGACTATATATTCTTGCGATTACATGTAGTGTATGCCTACCACTGAAGCTTTAATTTGACAGGAAGTACAGTGTGAATGCAACATCACATCTACACTACATCTATACAATAAAGAACGCATACCACCCCCTGCTCCCAATAATAGCCTTACATCTTAACGTGGAGGCAGGGTTCCGATAAACATGGATGTTAAATTGCAGTTTGCTTTCATACACTCAAATAGATTCAACTGTGACAGAATCATGAACACAATAACAGCAATCATCATGCTATGGAAACTTCCTCCTCTTTTTTATACTGTTTTTGACAGTGCTAGCAAGGCAGCACTGTATTGATATTCCTAAAACATTCTTGTTAGAGGCTTTTTTTTATCCCTAACCCTTAGTATTCAACTTTTGTGATTAATTCAGCATGAATTGCTTAACATAAAGACTCCTTTTAAACTTTGTTTTCTAGATAATCTTAGGTGTGCTGTCCTTTTTTTCTACTTGATAAATCTTGAAAAGATTAAATGTACTGTAAGTGATTTTTTTTTATTAAAATATATGCAGAAAACACCCCTATTGCCTGCCTAATATCACAGAAATAGGTGCCATGAAATACCACAGCTGCCTTTGTAACAGCCCTAGGGTCGGTAAACAGCGGAAGGAAAGATGTCCGCAGGTCGCGGTCAGATCCATTGTTTTTGCTTGTCAATGGATATGCGTGTTCACAAGTCAGCCAATATATGCTAGTATAAGTGCCAGTACAGTGTTCTTCTCTCGTGAAACTCTCAGGGTCGGATGGCAAAAATGGTCTGGGAGATGCTCACTTCTCTATCTACTCTTACAACGGTCTCCAGATGTTTCTTTGTGTGTGCACGTGGCTTAATCTAGTGAAACCCCCACGTACACATGCATTGGTGTTGTATTTTGGCTTCACTATATGCAATGCATAATTTACATTAATTTAAACCAACTTATCTCAGTTCAGGAGACTCTGTACTGGCAGCAAAGGGTTAAACTTTCGCCGCACGGAGTCATGTGACAAAGCAACATGGTCCCAACCACAGCAGAGGTTGTTTTTGGGAGAAACGGCTAAAAAACTACATCTGGTCAGAAACCTATTTCATCCGATATGCCATTTTTAACATTTGAATGATTTATCGCTAAACGCCATGCTGCTAAGCAAATGTGTACTTTAGTGCATTTACTCCTTAGAAATACTTTATTTACGTGCATTATCAAATTGAGAATCAATGGATTCATCAATAAGCTGAAAAATTTTGCTTTCAGAGGCTTCATATGGAGTTAGGATGACAGGCAGCAAACTGGGTGTTAGTATTCACAAAATATTGCAAAATAGAGCATCCTATAGCTCTCAATGCAGCTAAGTGCATTCACTCCAAAAATCTGCTCAAAAGTTCAGTTTCAGGCAGCAGATGATGTTTGCACCACTCAACATGTTTGGCAGGTATGGGATAATGGTAATCAGTACATAGATTGAGAATTAAGAATGTGTAATTTTATTTTAACATGGTTAAATGTTAAAATAAAGCGATTGGATGATGCTGGACATTACTTTGAATCAGAATTAATTATGCTAATTTCTGATGAAATGTCTCTAACATCTCAAAAACATGAAAAACCAACACTCCTGGAAATATAAAAAATATATAGCTTTCAATAGCTTTGTATTATTTACAATTTCACAACTTAGTCCCGCTGTACACATATGGTGCCATCCATTTTTAGGAAGACTTTTTGCTCTAGAATTGTTTTATTTAATATTTATTAGGTGTAATCTGTAGACGCAGGAGGTTAAAAGTGTGGGGTTTTGAGAAGGGGGTCATGGCTAATTCAAGGGCTAAGTCTGCTTTAATTCCAGAATGACAAAAAACGATTTTCCTACCAACGCTTTATATTGATGGATTGTTCAGCATTCAAAATGTAATGCACAATGACGATGTCATTATTTATTTTCATACTGAATAAAGCGCAACTGTACCTGCTCACTTTTGTCTTGATTTCGTATGTATTTTTCCCATACATTTTTTTTCCCATAGGGATATGGAAAACGATGGAAAAATATGCATCTATTGATTTAAAGTTGTTGATTATAAGTATAGAAACAATGTATTACAAGTGAGAGTGTATGGAGACTGATTACATCATTCACAGTGTGCCAAGGTGGATCTTCTCTTTTCAGGATCATGGGTAGTGTAGATATTTACCACGAATTTCACTATTTAACATTTATTATTTTAAATGAAGTTGAAAAATCATGGACTGATGGCTTAAACAGAAGAATATACCAGCGATTAACAACCCCTGAGCTCATGGTAGGTCTGACTTGAAAGGTTTGTATGTTATTGCTAAAAATCAATTCCCCTATGAAAAAAAGGGATTTCCAGAGTCAGACTGTTGCGCTCAATTGTGATAAGTCTTCCTCCCTACATCTTTTACCATTTTTGGCACTTATGAATTGTGATTGGTCACATGTTCCTTGTATTTAACCATTTACCTGGCTTTCTTTACCTGGCGTGATGCACTAAAATGCCAAGCACTGATGAATGGTATCTCTTCCATGTAAATCGTCTCGGGTTACATGTGTAACCCTTGTTCCCTGAAAAAGGCGGAACGAGATGTTGCGCTGCTAAGCGCTACGGGGAACAGCTTTCGCTGTGAGCCGAGCTGAAATAATGTGTGGAACACGTCAATGAACAATGACCGGAATTTATAGCCTCGGTTGATGTAATCATTAGATGCACCTGAGGCTAGGCTATAAATGTATACGTCACCAGGTGTCGTCAGATACTTCTTTTTGAAGAGCAGTCCTGGGACGTCCCAGTGCGGCAAAGCAGCGCAACATCTCGTTCCGCCTTTTTCAGGGAACAAGGGTTACACATGTAACCCGAGACGTTCCCTTTACAAAAGGCTTCACTTTGATGTTGCGCTGCTAAGCGCTACAGGGAACGCAATACCCACGCCGCCGCACTTGGGGCTGTCCGGACCCCTACGGTTGTGCAGTGTACTCACAAAAACGCGAGAGGTCTCAGACATGAGCTTGAGATGTCGACTCAAGGGCATATGAGCCCAGAGTAGCATAAACATCTAAACCATTCAATTTTGATGAATGTGTGTGGAGAGGACAAACCTGCCGCATCACAAACTTGTTCAGGCATGAGCTGAGATGTCGACTCAAGGGCATGAGGGCCCGGAGTGCAGAACATCCAAACTAAAAAAGTCCAATGAATGTGTGCGGCGAGGACAACCTGCCGCATCACAAACTTGGTTAGGCATGGGCTGAGATGTCGACTCAAGGGCATAAGAGTCCGGAGTAGCAAAGCATCTAACCCATAAAGTTCGATGAATGTGTGCGAAGAGAACCCTATCGCAACACAAACTTGTCATGAAAACTGATGAATGTGAGCAGAGAGGATCAGCCTGCCGCATCACAATCTTGTTCAGGTATGAGCTGAGATGTCGACTCAAGGGCATAAGAGCCCGGAGTGGCAAAACATCCAAACTAAAAAAGTCCAACGAATGTGTGCGGAGGGGACAACCTGCCGCATCACAAACTTGTTTAGGCATGGGCTGAGATGTCGACTCAAGGGCATAAGAGCCCGGAGTAGCAAAGCATCTAGCCCACAAAGTTCGATGAATGTGTGTGAAGAGAACCCTATCGCAACACAAACTTGTCATAAAGACTGATGAATGTGAGCGGAGAGGACCAGCCTGCCGCATCACAAACTTGTCCAGACATGAGCTTGAGATGTCGACTCAAAGGGCATAAGAGCCCGGAGTGGCAAAACATCCAAACTATAAAAACCTAATGAATGTGTGCGGAGAGGACAACCTGCCGCATCACAAACTTGCTGCAGAGGGAGACCTCTAGCCAAGGTTTTAGAGGAGGAGTGCCCTCTGGTAGAGTGCGCCCTGAAACCTACTGGCGAAGCTTGACTGCGTGCCTCGTAGGCCCGGGCAATAATGAGGATGCCTCTTTGAGGGCACCCCGCCCACCAAGCCGTGGCAAACCGCAGTGGCCAAATACAGCCTGGCAGTGGCGAGGCAAGTGCCCGCTGACAGTTCTTTCTACAGAAAATCCAGAACTGAAGCAAACTGGCAGTTAGCTGGTTCTGTAATAAGAACTTTAGCAGAAGGAAACGCATGCAGGCGCATTTGCGTTTCTACGTTCAGCCCTCCCGAGGGGAGGGGGACTGGGCGACTCGGGAGAAGTAGAGGAGACATTGCGCTATCAACAGAGGCTGAAGAGGTCCTCTTCTGCCCTGTAAAATCTACCCAGACCAGTTCCAAGTGGAGGGAGCCCTAGCACTTGAAATGCTCTCGATGACCTCAAGGATGAGAAGGTCCTCCCTGTTCGAATCGCCCAAGGCGAGCCATCGAGGAGAGGAATTAACTCCGAGAAACATATCCTGTTCGCCAGCGCAGCCATTATTAGGAGGCAAGACCCTTGCTAGTGAACATTGCCAAGACTCCGGGAGCAGAGAAACCGGGAGAGAAACACATACAGACGCATTCTGGGTCATGTATGTGTCTTAACGTCCAGACCCAAGGGGGCTGGGTGATTTCAGGGAGAAGTAGAGGAGACATTGCGCTATTCATAGAGGCGAAGAGGTCCTCTTCTGCCCTAAGATCTCACCCAAACTTGTTCCATGTGGAAAAAGCCTGGCATTTAAAAAGGTCTCGATAACCTCAGGAGAGAGCCCTGTGTCCCTCAGTTGGTACCCTTAGGGCCAAACATGAAAGATTCCACAATTTGGGGCAGGGATGAAATATTGCCCTGTGCCTGAGATAGAAGATCCTTCCTGTTCGGAATCGCCCAAGGCGAGCCGTCGAGTGAAGAGATTAGCTCCGAGATCCAAGCCCTGTTTGGCCAGCTGTGCTATCAGTAAGAGGCAAAAACCCTTGCTGGCTGAACTCTGGGCAACTACTACCTTAGGGTGGAGTTCTTAACTCCCCATTGGTATTTCCTGTCTGGACCGTAAATCTGCTCCCGTGATCACGGGCATCCAGGGATATAACTGACCTGAGTGACAGGAACTTACCCTGGGCCCTAAGGAGAATCCGACGTGTCAGAAATACAGCTGACAAGAACGTGGGTCTCCTTGAAGATTTATGTAAGAGGCTACCGCTGTATTGTCCACCCAGCACCAAGACATGGCAGCCTCAGGAGGAGGTATTTCAGGGCCAGAAATACAGCCATCAACCCGAGACAGAGACTGTGACAACCGAGCTGATGACCCTCCTATCCCCTTAAGCTGGACTGACCACTTAAGGCCGCTACCCGCCCATCAGGGAGGCGTCTGTCGTTAGCAGTCTGCGACAACAAGACGCACCTAGAGTGGGACCCAAGGCAGAAAACCGGGTCTGAACCACATAGGAAGGGAACGAAGCCTGAGGCGCGTAACCCTATTTAGCCCAGGGATTTTGGCCCTTGGAAGAAATCCCCTGGCTTTTGGCCACAACAAAAGCGGTCTCATGAGCAGAAGGTCCAGAGGGATCACCGTGGACGCGTTCAGCCCTGAGACCTGGAAATCGTTGGTACTGATAACAGTGCAACCTTGACCTAGCCTGACTTTGCTCAGGGTGATCTGAATGGACTCAATCCTAGCGGAGACAGTTGTGCCCGCATTGAGATTGAACTCCATACGATGCCCCGATAGACAGTGTTCTGAGTGGGAGAGAGGACGCTTTTCTTGGCGTTGAGCCTCAACCCCAGAGAAACAGATGAGCTAAGACGATGTCCCTGTGCTGAACTGCCAGTTCCTGGAACTGCGCTAGGATCAGCCAGTCGCTCTACGTAATTCAGAATGCAGATGCCCCGAGTCGCAAGTAGCCAGCGCTACATCATGCATTGTGAATGTGCGGGTAAAAGGGCTAGGCTGAGTGAAAGAACCTGACCCTGGAAGACTTCGCCCCGAAGTGAACCTCAGGAACTTTCCATGTTGTGGCAGAACTTCTAAATGAAGTATAGACGTGCGTCATAAGATCGATGGTGACCAGCCAAACGAGTTGTAGGGCTTGAGACACTGACCGTCTTGACAGGCATCATCTTGGACTTGAACACCCACGGGTAGTTCAAGCTTTAAGATCTAAGCCAGACGCCACCCCTCACCCTCCATGGGAAACGGGAAGTATTTAGTGTAATAACCTAACTCTCTCTCTGGAAGGGGAACACATACCATGGCCCCTTTAACCAGGAGATTGAGTTTTTTTGTTTTTACAAAAAGAAATCCGGTTTACGGTAGTGAGAACACGCCGTTAAAACACGGAAAAGCGGCGAGAGAATTAAATCCTGACGCCCTTATAAGACCCACAGAAAAGAATATATCCGGCAGAAGTTTCCACGCTGCCAGGATCTCTGAGATGGGTATTATATTTTAACACTTCCTGTTGAGGGTTGTCGGGTGTTTCGGTCCTGAATAAAATGCAGGAACAGTGAAAACACCCGATTTTGAAGGAAGCCTCTGCAACCCGAAACACCAAGAGGTGGCGGGAATGGAGGGGCTTCGAGGGGGTACTGGGAGGGGTGAAGTGAAGCACGCGCCCGTCCCGAGGGAGCTACCCCTAATCTAGGCGCAAGACCGTCAGGGTTTTCTCTTACTAGAATTTATAGTCCTGAGGTCTTGCTTCGGGGCTGGCGAGGGCGGCGAGACTGTCCCCAATCCCTGGGAGGAGGAGCACGACTCGCCACGCTTTGCTTTTGAGCCTCCCTTCAGTCAGGACCGAGGTGGGTCTGAGGCTTGCTTGTCAAGCGCAGAACCCACACTCAGGTCGTCCAGGAGGTCAGCCTGGTACGCCTGAAAAACAGCATAGTGTGCAGAGCAGCACCAGCCTGACCTGCTGCTTGATAAGCCCTTCCCACTAAAGTGGAGGTTGTCCTACAAGGCTTTGAGCGGAGAGAGGGCTTTTAAGTGACGATGCCGAGCCCGGCAGAGATAGCCCTCAAGCCGCCTCTTCGACCGGGCGGCATCACTGAATACCCCGTGCCTCAGCACCCACGATAGTCGAATATAATGACGCCGAGGGTATGTGAACATGGGAAGAAAATATATATATATTTATATATATATATATATATATATATATATATATATATATATATATATATATATATATATTTTATTTTATTTTTTTAGGGGTTCTCCATGAGAGAAAAAGCTCTTCGTGGAGGTTATCAAAGAAAGGGAAGGGACCCATGAGGCGTTCCCTTTCTTAGACTCGAAGATAAAATCTATCCCCTAATTTGGAGCGCTTGGGGGTCTCTTTTCGCGTGGCCAGTCCAATCTGGCAACCGCGATGAGTAACAACATCGAGCAATTCCTCCGTATATTTTTTATCGCGGACGGAAAGCTCGGAGGCGGAAGAGAATTGCGATCCACCTCATGATCCGAAGAAGCGTCGGAACGCGTCGAGATCATGTGAAGGACCAGCTTGGTTTGGGGAGAGAGTGAGAGAAAGGGATCAACCCGCCTCTTGCTCCTCAGCCAAATCCATGCACGAGCCCCACGAACAATCTTTTCGTGAGTGCTGACTCCGGAAGCAAGCGAGGCGAGCACGACGCACTCTGCCTGTTAAAGCAAATCGCAGTGCTCGCACCGCCCTGCTGCAACGCCAGAGCAGCGTGCTACCCCCAAACAAACAGCAAAAACTGATGTGTGCCGTCTTCAGCTATAGAGCGAGAAGAGAGGAACACTCACCGTTTGCTTTCAGTCATTCTCTCTTTTTTTTTTTGAAATATATATATAATATTTTCTAAACATAAGAGAAAAATAGAACAACATTCACTGCACACTGCCTAACTGATTCTATCTCCTAACAGAGGAAAGAAAGTTTTGACAGGGTGTGTGAAACACACAGAAACAGAATCGCTCTGAAAAAAGAGTTTCTGACGACACCTGGTGACGTATACATTTATAGCCTGGCCTCAGGTGCATCTAATGATTACATCAACCGAGGCTATAAATTCCGGTCAATGTTCATTGACGTGTTCCACACATTATTTCAGCTCGGCTCACAGCGAAAGCTGTTCCCCGTAGCGCTTAGCAGCGCTACATCAAAGTGAAGCCTTTTGTAAAGGGAACAGATTTTTTTACCTAACTAGCCCCGACAAGTGATCACCGACAGCACATTTTGTCAGTTGTTTGGTTCCTATTTCTGTAACGTTGAACAGGGTAGGACCGGCCGCTGTGAAATCTCATTGGTCAAAAATTCAGCTATTCATAATAAAAAATGTAATATATTAAATATACACATTTCTAATTGATGGCGATAATCGTGTGATGTTGAGCAGCAGTTTTGCATTCAATATGGACAAACAAATTTCTTGTCAGTGGAAACTTTTTGTATTGCACATCATTAGGACATAATGTTACACTGCATAGTGACTGTTTAAATTCTTGTATGGCGTTGACTGAAAACAAGACACACAACAATTAATTTAAACAGAACCACAGCCAAACACCTAAACTTACCTTAATAATATTATTTTACTGCCTTTCAAGCACTTTTCCTGTGCTTCATTTCCAGTGTACATATTCATTTGTTCTTTTCCTCTCAACTTTACCACTCTCTTCTACCTTATATGATCTTGTATATTAACGTTTAAAATTTTAAGTAACATGCAACCACACTCTCACATAAACAAGCCCTGCACAGAAGGCGTTGTCAATGGTTGAATAGAGGGCTTTTGAAAAAAGGTTAAATAAATGGCTCCGTTCACACCTATTTGTGTTATTAATTAGAAATAATAAGGAGAGGGAGGCATTGAGAGAGCTAGGAGGGGGGTAGGCAGCTGGAAAGAGCTCATCAAGACTGCAGCAAATGCTTTATTTATTAGATACGGTGTTCTAATGTGCCCTAATGACATTCATATTCATTACACCTCGCCCCAAGAGCACTCACTTTCGTGTGTGTGTGTGTGTGAAGCTTCGTCTCCTTCTTATTATGGTCTCCCTCTATGGACTGCCGGGACTCAGCCGCACACAAAACCCTGGTTCATTATTCCTCAATTAATTTAGTGGCATGTTTAAACCGCAATGTGTGTGTACCAATGTCATTAACGCCGATGTAATCCCAAGACTTGTCTTCAGTGTCTTGATGACTGTGATTGGTGTGTAGATTTAATTGTCTAAAGCCGTAGTTCTCAACTGGTTTTGCTTCAGGACATAATTTTTACAATGGGCATCAAATAACAACCCAATGCAGTGCCAAAAATGTTTATAATTTCAGTGGTCTCATGCAGTATTTCAGGGCTCAATGCACAAAACATGTTTATCCATGTTTATCTGTTTTTAATGTAGTATTTATTTATTTTATTATTTTAGTTTTTTTAACCTTGCATAGTTTGGTTAATGTTTTTTTGGATGAGGGCATGTCAAGCACGTGCCCATATTGGTACCTGCCTAATTTGCCTAGCTTCTGCCAAATGGCAGGTGCATTTGCACCAAAATACCATATTTTGAGTGGAAGCATGGCCATTGATGTCAATAACACAATATATGGGAAGCATTTTCATCTCTTTAAAAAGTTCATGAACTTAACTTTTAACAGTGCACAATTGTATAGTTAGTTTCCTTTTATTATTTGCAGTGTGCTTTTTTTGCCTGTTATATTATGTAAAATATAAAGTTTTTTTTCAATAATCTACATATGTATTACTTTTTCTCTGTCTACTCTATTTTATGATGGCATGACTAGTTATAGAAAAAGTGATCCCCTAATTATAACTAAATCCCTAATTGTAGAAATAAGTGGAAATGCTAAAATCCAGAAACATAGAAGGTAGAAGAGAGTGTGTGATTGGGAAAGTATGTATTTGCATTATGCTTATGCTGTCACAGAGAATTATGGGAAATGTAGCTTAGTTGGACAAGCATTTCACACTATAAACTGGCTACATAAGTAATAACATCTTTTTAGCTTTATAGCTATTCTTCATCAACATTATGAATGAATGAATACAAAATAAATTGTACAGACAACATTTACAATGCCAGTTTGCTTCCACAATGACTCTTTAATTGCTCCAATTTGGAAAGTCAAGTTTCCCAATGGTAATTATGAAATTATGGTGAAAAGTGTGCTGATCTTGTAAATACGATCATTCCGAAATGACTTTAGGGCAGCAAAAGGATCCATTTAATTTTGAACTATGGTTAAGGTAGGTGTTCAGAGGCCAGTCCACAGGGAAGTCACTATTAATGGTGACAGATCGCATAATATCATTGTATGGGGAGAAGGCTGTCATTAACTGCATGCTGTAGGTCATATTAAACTGCCTCCCACAGGGATGGAAGGTCGTTGTCATTAGCAACACATTAGTGGTGTTTTGTGCTCATAAACAGAGGGATTTGCGATAGTTTGTCCTGTTCTAATGGTTGCTATGGGAATAGACAGAAGGTTTAATTAAATATTTTCCATAGAGAATAGAGATGCAGGTCAGGCGTGTTATGGAGACGCTGAAGAGACAGGTTTGTGTTGTTTGCGACCCTTGACAGGCAGAGAATAAGCACTGTTAGTGTTTAGATATTAGATATTCAAGGCAGTGCTATTGATAAAAGAAGTCTATTTGTGTGTGCATGTACCTCCTCAGGGGCATAATTACATTTGTTTTTGTTTGCTACATGATAAAAAGAAAGGTTAACAATCTAATCCTTGGCTGCTGTTTTATATATCTCTTCCGACCATAAAATAAATGAATCTAAGATGAACTTAAGACAAATTGAATTCAGCTAGCAGCTCTAACATGCACAAATAAAGTCACATAATCCATGACTAGTCAACACAGGCCCAAATAACTACCACTAACACTAGTCTACCACTACCATGATTATTCAGCGCAAACACATCATAAACCTACTGTAACTACTATTGAATTCCAAGCAAAACCATGACCCTAGTTGTAATGAATAGATGCTAACAAAAAAATAAAAGTAATTAGAATATTTGCATGTAGGGATGCACATATATGAACATTTCTGTCAAATACGATAACAGTTGTAACCGATACTGATGCCGATACCAATATTTTGCCTTTATATATACATATATAAAGTATATACATATAAATAATAAAAGCAAAACAAATCATGGCATGATTATTGATTGATTCAGAAAGGTTATTTTGTACTTCAAAAAACTTTTGCACTTCTGTTTTTGCTATTCAAAAGAACAGAACACAATTCATATTATGCATATGTTGAGCAATTCCACAGAAATGTCAACCACATCATGGAAAAAAAATTATTTACTAAAAGAGCAAAACACTATTTTAAGTTCTATTGTGGTGTAATGGACATTGGAAAATGCCGTCCAGACCGCTAGAGGGTGCCGCTTGCTTACACAACGCTGACCGAAGTTCTGATTGCAGCCTATTTTAAAATGCAGCCTTTCAAGCTTTGGTAATTGAGCAAGAACATGTTGCGATTTCAATCTTAACTCAATCGTGCAGCCTTAATGGATACCATATCAATGACTCAGAAGTCAAAGTTTGCTGGTTTCAAAGTGTTTTGGAGGGTTTTACCTCATCATGTATAAGTTAGTGCCGCTTTCACAACTGTCACATCTATAACAAAGGTTTTCCCTCATTAATGTGAGAATGAGAATGATTAAATTAAATATCACATGTTCTTAGGAGTGCCAACACTTTGGCCAATTGCTACATTATGTGGCTACATTATTTCTGGATTGTGCATTTGAATCCAAAGAGTCTTTAAAAAGTGTATTGATAGTTAAGTATAAATTAACCATCAGTTTTTCATATCTGTGTTTTCATACTTAAAACAAATTTGCCAATGGTTTTAGTTTTGTAAATAATTGCTGATAAATATTGATGGCCGATACATCGATGCATCCCCATTTGGATGGGACATTATTATGGAAATATTCACCTCTATGAAATAATCACATTTCGTGGACTTGTTTTTAGAAATAACGTTATATGTTAGCATCAGATAGTAAAAACCTCTCACTGTTCTCTATTTCTCAGGTCTAGAGGACATTTGGTGCCACAACATCCATCAGCTTTACTACCACGAACTCATAGGCACATAGCCCGGCACAAAACAGGATTGTGTGGCCACTAAGGAACAGGTGGGACATCACAAAAGGGAGAGACAACACGAGAGACAACAGCCTGTTCCCCTGTGCAGTGCCATACAATGACCGGCAGGCCCCTTGGCACTGGTCTGTTCACAAAACATCTGTCTGAGTGCCTACTTAGGAGTGTGAACCATAGCAATGATGAAGCTAGTGACAGGGCAAATATGGTACATTACTTCTCTGCGTATACGGACACAAGGCAGTGTGCACACAAAGACAAACACACAAAAAATCCATAAGTATTATACTGTCTGTAAATAACTGTAATGAACTTCATATTCCAGACAAATTATTATCCAAAGCGAATTAATGAGTAAGAATGAATTATAATCTAAACTTAAATCCAATAAGCCTGATTGCAATGTGTCTTCCAGTCCATTCTGTATTGGAGGCACTTTGTTTTGTGTGTGTGTGGTATCTTTATAATATGCCTGTGATGTTAACGCTGACCCCGACCAACTGCACAATCCCCGAGCCTCTTTGACTTGCATGAGTGTTTGTGTGTTTACACATGTGTCCATATGAGGGCCTCCTACCTCTCTTCTTGGAATCCTTTCTGACGCTGGGTCTGGCAGCAGGCTGGAGCTCGGCCTCTGTTGACATATTAAATCCTTATTCCTTTACCGTGCAGCTGGGTGGCTGTGTCTGGCTCATCTAGAGGGGCTTTCCACTGAGTCTGGAACAGTCCACCGCTGCCTCTAGCCTCGACACGGCATCTCATTCACTCCCAGTAAGGGCTGCAAAAGGGGACGAGAAAAGATGTTGTACTGAATACGTTTAACCTGTTACATTATGTAAAGTGTATTCTTGTTCTGGGAATTGTTGCTGTGTTTTCTCCATCTATTTATTTGTTTTTCCAGATCATTGCTGATTTGCAAACTGTTTACTTCAGCTTTCAGCGACCATTGGCTGCTTTAACAGTGCTGCCTAACTAAACGCCTCTTTCGCTTGGCAGTAATGAGTTGTTGCGACTTCAGGTCGGTCGCAATTCTCCATGCTCCACACCAGACAAAACCCTTGCACTTCTTAATGCCAATCAGATGATATGTCTTTGTACTGGTGCTCATCAGTAATATGTTGTCCGATGTTTTTAAAGCAGTTTGAATGGGGAGAAATATTTAGCAAATTGGTCCCACTTTATATTAGGTGTCTTTAACTACCATGTACAAACATTCAGATACATACATACAACGTAACCATATGTTGCTCTGCAAAATTCTCACAAGATCCACATTAGCTGCTACTGAGGTTGAGGTACAGTTTGGTTTAGGGGTAGGGTTAAGGTTTAGAGGGTTAGGTTTAGGGTTAGGGGTAAGGTTAACAGTAACTACATATGTTATTAAATGAAGGTACTTTAATTGTAAGTAAAATGCAACAACATGTCTGTACCTAGTAAGTACGTTGCGCCAAATGCTTAAATACACAGTAGTTAAAGAAACCTAATATAAAGTGGGTCCAGTTTAATTCAGTTAAAACCGGGGGGTTGTGGTCTGAGAGTTGTGTGGTGAGTTACATCTCCCTTATATTTTTTTGCATCCTAACCCCTAAAAGATGTAATAAACCCAAGTGTATCATTCAGCTTACATTTAAGTTGACCCAAATACCAGCAGATCCATAGTATTGGGAAGCCTGATTCATTTAAGCAAATTGGTATGTTTGGATGGTTCATTTCAATGAATAAATTCTCCAAACCATACATCAAATGAATTCCCTACAATCTTCCTGTGCACATCCACCCTCCCTTCTTTGCCTCCTTATGCAGAACTCTCCTCTCTTGGTACCAATCAAGTGCTGGGATGCACCCTTAATGTGTTAATTGGCCTCAGTGGCACTGTAGCATTACTGCAGGTGCCAGAGCCATCAGCAGATCAAACCCGCTCCACCTCACCGCACTCGGCCCCCCAGCAGCAATCAGTAAGAGAGAAGACCTCAGGGACTGATGCTAACTGCTCAGGCAGGCCAACCGAACAACATGGTATCACTTAAAAATCGATACAGCTCGAGACGTATCGACTGAGATCAGTCGATGCTCCAAAGACATAACATAGCAGAACATCATGATTGTCCCAGAGTCTAAGACATACAATATAAGGACTTTCACAAGTTATAATCTACAATAGTTGCTCTCAAATGGTGGGTTGCAACTCAAAAATGGGTCACAGGTTTATTCTGATAGGGTTGATTTCCCTGACAGCAAGGAAATAATGCTAAATGCAAATACTAAAATGCAACTAACCATAAATAAATCAATGTATCAAACGGGAGGAGATAAGTATAAGGTTGTATGTCCACTCAAAATCTACTTTGGCTGAAACGATTAGTGAACGTTATCAATAACTTCGACAATAAAAATGTGTCGAATAGTCATTTGATCTCATTTAACGTAACATTAGATCAGATATAAAACTAATTATAGTGTGCAAGAGGAGCACTGCATCTCGTGCCTGATCGAGGAGAGAAAACACAGCTTACGGTCCAGAGCACTCCAGACTTTCCAAACAGCTTCAGGTGATATAGATCGCAAAGCATGAGGAAATTATAGAAAAATACAAAATTACTAAATACAGAAGCACCCTTATTGTGAAATACAGGTGAAAAAATGGTGAGAGAGGGTAGTCTTCGAACATTATACACTGCAAAAAACCTTTTTTGATTTGTTGTTTTTTGGCTTTTTTTCCATTATAAATATCTAAAACTCAAATTAAGTACATTTAAATTAGGAGCTATCCTGAAAAAGAGGATGTATGGTCACCCTATGTTACATTATTTGTTTATTTGTTTGTTTGTCATTGCATCAC
This sequence comes from Xyrauchen texanus, assembly GCF_025860055.1. NCBI lineage: Eukaryota > Metazoa > Chordata > Actinopteri > Cypriniformes > Catostomidae > Xyrauchen > Xyrauchen texanus. Next base: position 28,717,521 of record NC_068303.1, read on the forward strand.
AAATGCCATGGACTTGGCTGGACTTGGAAAAAAATCCAGAGACCTAAAGGCTTGAGTCCGAGTCAAGTCCGAGTAAAAATGCATTCAAGTCCGTGACAAGTCTAAGTCCATTAAAATTGGACTCATGACTCGGACTCAAGTTCGAACTCGAGTAATGGTGTGAAGTATTTTGGGGTTATTTGCAATTATAGTTCTCTTATGAAATTAATTATTTATATTTTAACCTTTTGAGCGGAAAACTCTTAGAGCAATCGTAAATTAATTATCTTGAGGGAGGACAGAAATTACCATGTAACCTAGCAAAATATCTATCTATCCATCTAATGAATATATAGTAGACATATTAATTAGTTTTTGTAAGTAGACCTATGTTTCATCTACTCACATTCTTGTTGTCCAATCTCTTTTTTTTTTGTGTTTTTTTTTTTTTTAAATGTAGCAAAACATATGAATTCTTAGTGTTACATTATTGATACAGTATTGTGGGGTAAAATTTTCAAATAAAATATGAAGCAAACTTTTTAATATGGGCTATATTTACATTTTTCTTTTAATGATATTGGATGATATCAGATTTACTTGCAACTAGGGATGTTAACGAATAATTAATGATCAATTATTCTTTGTCAGTAGATAGAAAAAAGACTATCCGTACAGTCCTCCACTGCTAGAGGGCGCACTGCTACTTGAGCTGCATGTTACTTCCTGTCAGCAACACAGAATAAAATAGGGGCGAATCCCTTAGTGTTAATGTAATTAGTGGGGGTTAATGATTACATGGAGCATTTCTCTATAGATGAATATTAAGTTTACTGAATAGCTAAACCGTCATGTGTTTAAGTACAACAAGACAATAACCATTGTTGATTCGCCGGCCTCCCTGTGTCATCCACACAGACAATCACATCAGTTCTTTGCTGGGACAGCATGCAGGTACATTCACCTGAAATCTCACCATTAGCAGTGTGAGGTAAGTTATGAACTGTATTCACACAGCATGTTATTATTTGATTTAATTTCAAATGAAAACGTAAGGTCTGAAATATCCAACAATATACAACATGAAGTTTTAATCAACTCAAATCTTTATCTTCTATACAAGTTATTATTATCAGTAATGCATTAGCAGTATATGAATGTCAATTAATATACAGCCTAAATGTATTAAAAGAAATACACTGAACTGAAAATATATTAAGAGGAAAATACCAATACTTACATTTTGTTAAGTGTATTTCTTTATATGATATATAAACAAAATAAGCTGTACATTCATCCTTTCATGTTTTTTATGTTTCCGTAATTGGTACGGATTTGTTCTCTGATGTTGGCCTTTCCAAGTTTGCATTAGACCAGTTAAAAATCACACTGTGTATACATTTTTTTGTGTGTGTATTTTTGGGGATTTAAGCTGTTCACCACTAACAGTTTATTATTGTTAATGATTAATACATTTTCATTCATTAACGTTAACGATTATCGATTAAGAAAACGTCTTAACATCCCAACTCGCAGTGTAGATTTGAAACATTTTGGATGTGATTTAGCTAGACCCTCAATTCCAAGCTCACATTTATGACATAAAGCTTTAATACCAGTAAATCAAGAGAATTAGTCTTCAAAACAAAATGCGTTGCGAAGCTGAACCCCAAACACATCAGTTATGATAGCAGTAGCTTTTGAGAGACTTGCCTGCAGAAAGCCTCTAAAGTCCTGGGCTCCACTCAGCAGGCCGGGGTAGCGGCCACTGTAAGCCACCACCAAGGGGATTTAAACAGCCATTTCATTTTGAGCTCCATCCCAGAGCTGGCCACGCGCCACATATTGTGTGCAGAACATTTAATTCCGAATAGAGAGAGCATGCCGCAGAGCACCAGTGAATTACACTGCGCTCTTTATCTGAGTGAAACACACAGAGAGGAACTGTGAGTCTGTCCAATTACTGCCATTATCTTTCAAATAGACAGAGAGAGTTCTCCACTAAGCATTTTCCCTCATTCTAGCCCTTTTTCTTTCCATTTTGATTAGCCTCTCTCTTCACCTTCACTGTACATCTGGAATCGCTTAATCCTTGATACCATTTAGCACAGCTGGCTCAATGTCCTCATCTGAATGTCATAATGTCATTTTTAGGGGAAAATGCCAATGTTTGCTTCACCTTTTGTGTATTGAACCAGTTAAAACCACCACTTCTCTACCTCCACCAGACAGGCAGCCATAAGGCAGGGGTTGGCGCACCACTCTCCTGAGGCATCTGAGATATTTCTAATATCTAGGCTAAGGTCTCCTCTGGGACATGCCACACATTCAGAACATGCAAGGAAAGTGGGTGAGCTGGAGAAGTTACTGTGCCTGAAAAAGTGGCGACTAAGCCACCAGACACAGAAGTGGATGCTGTACAAGAACTATGCAAAGATGTGCTTACAAAACCAAACCAAAAACTCACTATTCTGTCGGGCTAGGAGTCGATTCCAAAAATAATTAATTCCTTAATTTCGAGGCGTTGGGGATTGAGAGTCCGTTCCACTCAGAGGCTTTACACCTTCAGACTTTGTTTATTTTCTCGATCACTTAACTATGACACATTACAGAGAAGCCTTAACAGCACTAATTAAAAGTACAGATTTTAAAGGGACTGTAGCTAAACTATCATCATTTCTCGACTAATCAACACGACTCTTTTGTAGTCCGTCAGCGTAAATCCAATCCATTTGTTCATCTGTATGATACAATCACACTGGCAAAAGCTATATGTGCATATAGACCCATAAATACTGTATATATATATTTAGAATATACCTATTAATATAAAATGTCAAGATAATTTGCCATTTATAACAATTATACAAAGCATTAAGGTGTTTTTATTGCACTGATTATCACTTTGCTTTTCATTTTTCCTAAAGAATCTGTAAAACACTTTTGGAAACAAACAGTGGCACTATTTAGTGAATTTCTGTGTTATTTTTGTGACAATTAACTGTATTACATCTGTTGTCTTTTGGTGTTGACTGAAGTCAAAGTTAGTATTGTTTGGTTGGTGTAAAAGCTGCTTTCTGGACATGTGGGCACAAATGGATAAAAAATGGTTGTTCGGGGGATGGTTTGTATGGATCCCATTATTCAAACTGGTCAGCATGTTGGCTCGGCTGTTAGCACTGTTGCCAATAGCAAGAAGGTCCATGGTTCAAGTCCCAGCTCACTCAGGGCCTTTCTGTGTGGAGTGTTTATATTCTCCCTGTGTTTGCATGGCACCCCTCTGGGTGCTCTGGTTTCCCCCATGTGGGTTAAGTAAATTTGAAACTCTAAATTGAGTGAATGTGTATGTCTGTGTGTGTTAGCTCTGTGACGCACTGGTCAATTGTCCAGTGTGTTTCCCTGCCTTTAGCCCAAGACAGCTTGTGTAGGCTCCAGCACTACCTACAACCCTACACAGGACAAGTAGCAATAGAAGATGGATGAATGGATACAGCTCAAACTTTAGCATTTGTTGTTCTCTTACTATTTCACTGGCTTCCATCTTTGAAAAGAGCAGAAGCCAAACTGCACAATCAACTGATATGATCTAGTAATGGCTGCACAAACTTAGGGTGACAGCAAAAGAACTAACAAAAAACTACAACTTGTAGTCAGGGGTGTAGAATCAACAAAAAGTCAGGAACCACAAAATAAATGAATAAGCTTTACTTATGAACATTAAATATGTGACATGACGTTTGCCCATTAATCCTACCCGATTTGTTAACAGGCAGATATGTGAGTCCTAGACACAGTAGAATTAATTTTACCTCTTGCTCATTTGTTGTGTCCACCGTTCATGCAAACAATTGGTAGAGGATTCTGTGTAGTCTAAAAGTCGTCCTTTTATGTGGCTGGCTACTTTGTTTTTGTTTGCACTGCAGATAAACAAAACAAAGCTCTTAAAATACCATGACACCCAAAATAAGTATGAAAACAAACTTCAGAAATTTTGAATAAGTGGGGGGGTTGATTCCTGCTTGTAGTGCTGGTAGATTCTGGTAGCATTTCATCATCATTAGAGCACAGAGATCAACATGGCCAAGGACTATTCCATGCCTCCCACCTCTACTACAACTGCTGCTACTACAAATCCGTCTGGAATATTCCTTCATGCTTTCCAAGACTAATTGATGCTCTATAAAAAGCTCTTGAAAGAATTGTGCAACCCGCTATGTCTAAAGAATAATCCACCATGCCATTGACTACAGCACCCACGGATCTATGGAGGAGTAAGGAGGGAAAGAGGAAGAGTAGGCGGAAACAGGCAGCAAATTGGATGCCCATAAGTAGCATGCTGCCAACAGGCACGCTTAATCCCCATAAATCACCCACCACTAACCACAGACAGTGCCAGACACTGCAGCCGGCTGAGGGTGCCAGGGCTGGTGCACATTTCTCTGCCTGCATTTTAGGCAGTCGCATAAGAAAATTGCTGCCACATTTGTTTACAGGCAAATCAGGGTTAAAGAGACGAAATGTGCTATATAAACAAAAACAGTTTTTTGTTAATGCAAGCATCACTATCGCTACTGATCATAGTTAAGGCCAAAGTGTACTTTGGTTTTCCGAGTGCTGCTACGTCTCACGCACATTACGAATGAAGCAAAATTTCTCACCAGCAAAGTACATGCACACTGTCCACGTCAAGCCCAGTGAACTGTGTCGTCTGCACATGTGGCTGGAGTTGACTGTACTAAAAAAGAATCTCAAAGCAGACATTGTGCATCGAACACATCCATAAGGCTCACAGTCAAAACAGAATATTTCAAAAGGCTAGAGCACTCATGCTTGAAACATAATGGAATGCTGAAAAACAAAGTATACCCTAGCATTTAGGGTTAGGGATTTGAACACTTGCTCTGTATTGTTTGTGCTGTGGACATGAATAATACCTCAAATAATGTGGCTTATTTAGGAGAGGTTTGCTATTACTCTTTGAAGCCAGGGGCTGTCAACATGGGGTTCAGGAATCCCAGGGACTAGGGGGTCCACAGAAAATTTCAGAGAAAGAAAAAGTATAAAAAAATTATGAACTCAATAAATTACAAAAATTGGACATTTTGTTTTCTAATGACTACAAATAGATTTCAGTTTAATTGAAAGTGTTTTTCTTCAAGTTTATTCATCTAAATGTCCTCTAATAGTGGATATAAAAAGATATGTGGTCAACATAATACAAGTAATTAGTAAATAGTACATTTTAATACTATTTAAAATGTAATAGTAAATAGCTAATTTAATGGCATTTAATGTAATTGAATAATTTGTAATCATTAAATAAATCATATTGTATCTGTAATATCACACTTACAGTTGAAGTCAGAAGTTTACATACACCTTAGCCAACTACATTTAAACTCCAATTCCTGACATTTATTTGTAGAAAACATTCCCTGTCTTAGGTCAGTTAGGATCACTACTTTATTTTGAGAATGTGAAATGTCAGAATAATAGTAGAGAGAATGTGATGAAAGCTTTTATTTCTTTCATCACATTCCCAGTGGGTCAGAAGTGTACTTACACGTTGTTAGTATTTGGTAGCATAGCCTTTACATTGTTTTACTTGGGTCAAATGTTTTCGGTAGACTTCCACAAGCTTTTTCACAATATTTTGGCCCATTCCTCCAGACAGAACTGGTGTAACTGTGTCAGGTTTGTAGTTCTCCATGCTCACACAAGCTTTTTCAGTTCTGCCCACAAATTTGATTGAGGTCAGGGCTTTACGATGGCCACTCCAATACCTTGACTTTGTTGTACTTAGGCCATTTTGCCACATCTTTGGAGGAATGCTTGGGGTCAGTGTCCATTTGGAGGACCCATGTGCGACCAAGCTTTAACTTTCTGGCTGATGTCGTGAGATGTTGCTTCAATATATCCACATCATTTTCATGATGCCATCTATTTTGTGAAGTGCAACAGTCCCTCCTGCAGCAAAGCACCCCCAAAACATGATGCTGCCACCCCCATGCTTCAAGGTTGGGATGGTGTTCTTCGGCTTGCAAGCCTCACCCCTTTTTCCTCCAAACATAATGTTGGTCATTATGGCCAAAGAGTTAAATTTTTGTTTCATCAGACCAGAGGAAATTTTATGCAAAAGTATGATCTTTGTCCCCATGTGCACTTGCAAACTGTAGTCTGACTTTTTTATGGCGGTTTTGGAGCAGTGGCTTCTTCCATGCTGAGCAGTCTTTCAGGTTATGTCGATGTAGGACTCATTTTACAGTGTATATACTGTAGATACTTGTCTACCTGTTTGCTCCAGCATCTTCACAAGGTCCTTTGCTGTTGTTCTGGGATTGATTTACACTTTTCACACCAAACTACATTCATCTCTGGGAGACAGAATGTGTCTCCTTCCTGAGGCTGTGTGGTCCCATGGTGTTTATACTTGCGTACTATTGTTTGTACAGATAAACGTGGTACCTCCAGCCATTTGGAAATGGCTCCTAAGTATGAACCAGACCTGTGGAGGTCCACAATTTTTTTTCTTTCCTGATTTATTTAGATTTCCCCATGATGTCAAGCAAAGAGACACTGGGTTTGAAGATAAAGAATTAAAATACATCCATAGGTACACCTCCAGTTCAGAACACCTCCAATCAGAAGCTATTGGCTAATTGTCTAAAGGCTTGACAACATTTTCTGGAATTTTCCAAGCAGCTTAAAGGCACAGTTAACTTAGTGTATGTAAACTTCTGATCCACTGGAATTGTGATATAGTCAACTAAAAGTGAAATAATCAGTCTGTAAACAATTGTTGGAAAAATTACTTGTGTCATGCACAAAGAAAACTATAGTTTGCTAATATTAAATGGAGTGGTGTAGTGGTCTAAACCACATAACTGGTAAACTGTTAATCAGAAGGTTGCTGGTTCGATCCCCACAGCTACCACCACTGTGTCCTTGAGCAAGGCACTTAACTCCAGGTTGTTCCAGGGGGATTGTCCCTGTAATAAGTGCACTGTAATTTGCTTTGGATAAAAGCGTCTGCCAAATGCATAAATGTAAATGAAAATCTGTGGAGTGTTAACCTAAGTGTATGTAAACTTCTGAATTCAACTGTACTATTTTTTCAAAGTTTAAATGGTTCTTTATACATGAAAGTAGCCTACATCCCTGCCTTCTGATTGATTGATCGATCAATCGATTGATCAGAAGGGGGTCTAGAATTGAGGCAGCCAGATTTGTCCGGGCACCATCATTCACATTTTCTTCAGAAAATATAAAAAAAATCTACTTTTATTTATTTATTTATTTATTGCCACTTTAATTAAATGAGAGAGAGTAGAGATGTTACAGAGGGTTACTGTATGAACATGGAATCGTAGAATTAACAATAAAATGCGGGATGTCACATAATTTTGAACATTTGGGATAAAATGAATGTATGACTACAAAAATAACCAAATTAAAATCATGATATGTCCCAGTGTGATGATTAGACCTCAGATGATTAGGAGTGGTGGTGGCGTAGTGGGCTATAGCAAAGAATCGGTAAGTAGAATGTTGCTGGTTCAATCCCCACAGTCACCACCATAGTGACCTTGATCAAGGCACTTTGAGGTTGCTCCGGAATGATTCTCCCTTTAATAAGTGCACTGAAAGTAGCTTTGGATAAAGCATGATAAAAACTGTGATTTCATGAGGTAATGATTTAATGTGATGTGCGATTCAAAGGGAATGTGTGAAGCTGGGCGCTCATTCACTGACAGCACTGCATCATGAGTCCACTTCAATGCTAAATATTCTCTGATCATTAGCATCACGCATGATCTGTGTGTAGCAGATGACAGAGAGCAGAGCACGCATTACCTTGAAGCATGCACCACATGAAGGCTATATATTTATATTATTGAATTGTAGCCTTTTATGGTTTAATAACCACATTAAGCCATATAGTTAACTGCTTATCCAGAGGTGAGAAGCTACCGTCAAAAACACACAGGAACTGAAAAGGCTTAACTCAAAAATAAAAGTTATCCTATTTATAAGGAATTTTAAGTGTTTAAATGCAATGTTACCCACATCCATGCACATATGGGTTGATAAATATGTGTCATTACTAGCCTCTCTACAGCTGACAGGGCGTGACAGCTATTCTCCAACATAAAATGCAGATAACCACACTCACTTTCACACGCACGCGTACCGTCTGGGTAAATGACAGGCCATGTCAGGCTTTGCTCTCTTTTCCCTTGCCATCTGTACTAAGTCCCAGTTCACCTTCCGGAGTACAGGACGTGCACTGAATATATTTTGGAAAATTCAGTCCCTCTCTAAATAAGAACTCCTACCAGCCCAGTGCATGCACATTTACTGTGTATATTATTTAGATAAATATGGCAATTATGGGTGAAAAATCAAAGAAATGCTCTTTTTTTAGAACAGCAATGCAATAATTAAAAGTACCTTACAATTAAGTTTCCAAAATTATATTCTGAAATGTTTAATATAATAGGTGGCAATAAAATGTGCAATCATTCAACAGCACACCTAACAAAGGAGCAGTTACACTAAAATGAATAAGGCCTGCCAATCAAAAAACACAATTTCACTTACTGAACAAATGCTTTTACCCACAATCCTCTATTTCCTGTCACAAAGAGTCTTGGTGATCTTTCAGTCATCTCTGCAGTTTTTATTAGACAAGGTCTTTGGTGTATGTGTATGTGTGTGTGGGGGGGGGAAATTTGGTCAGAAATTGACCAAAATCTGGGTCACGGTGGCTCTCAATCTGTTCTGTCTTTTCCTTTCTTGTCTTATTGGGACCAAAGCAAATAAAGCCTCCCTCTGAATTCTAACCAGCACTGTTAAGCCTACTGAGAAAAGTGGACTGAGAGAGTAAGAGAAGGACAGAAAGGGGGTAAGATATGTTAAAAAAACACCAAACCACACCTACGAGTGTTATTTAAATATGCTAATATAGAAATATAGCAATGGGTGTAAACTAAACTGGGGTAAATTTGTAATCACATATTACCATACTCTTTTTACTATTTTGCCATTATAAATACGTCACAAGTAGTAAGAAAAGTATCCGATTCCGACTATAGTAGACCGAATAACGGACTTCCTTATAGAGTATCCATTTCTTCTATGCACACATACACAAACATGGTGACAACCCTTTTTGACTCATTGGGCTGTTTCTGCTGTGGCCTTTAAAAAACTGTGAGCATTAGTTGGAAATCATGCTCTCCACATTATTGCAAAGGTCTTGGGTATGCAAACCAACTCAAAGCATGAGAAATCCTCATGTTCCCTACATAATATCACTCAAGACACAAAGAACATCACTCTGTGTGATACATTTTATTATCTCCTCTCTATCTGGTCAGAGGTCGGTTATTATGTTGTTTTGCCTGTCCCTGACTGGCTGTTCTAAGGTCAGTTAGGAAGCCGCATTGTGTGATCTGACAGGATCCGCCTGTTTCTAATTGGCTCAGAACAGTTGTCCTACCTTTGCCCTGTTGAGTGACAGTTGATCTGCTAGTCACTACCCTAAAGTGACCCACAGCCCCATGATAACAGCATCCTACTGTGTCACACAACAGAATAAACACTATCTTTTGTTATCCTTTCTGAAAGATTTCATTTAGTGTGTTTTTAATGAGTGACAGGGTGACAGGGTGCAAGATTAATTGCTGATGGTGATTGTACAGGTGGAGTACAGGTCTTGGCATGACATGATTGGGACAGGTTGGCATCTGGCACTCGTTGCACAGATGGCACTGTCAGACCACATGGCATCTTACAGCCCAATGAGAACAGCTGCCACTGGGACACACCTCATTACAGGTACGAGCCAAGAGCACAGGCGTCTGGAGCTACACGATTCCACACACAAACCAAAAAAATGGAAAATGATCAAATATTAGGCATATTGTCAAAAAAACAGGGCTCAACGATAAGAATGGAATGGTGACCCAGGGCCAAAGAGTTTCTGGCCAGTAGATGGAACTAACATTTGTTCTGTTGGTGCTTTTCCTCTATCGGGCTGTACTCGAACCCACAAATATATATATATTTTTTTACAAAAAATAGTAAAAAATAGTCAATTAAAATGTAATTTAAAATATAAAAGTATGATAGGTACGTGACATTTAAGTTTTGTTATATTCCCAAACGTTACGAAGAATGGTTTCAAAGTAAAGTAACTTCAACAAACTTTTAAAGGGAAAAACATGAAATTTACAATATGCATTAATCATAATAATAATAATAATAATAAACATTTGCACTCACCCCCAGCTTAGAAACACAGAAACCAATGCTGATTTAATTTGGGTAATGCACATACTGTATATAAACTCGACATAAGGGCCATCATATTTCTATTATTTCCAATTTTATAATTCATATATAAAAACAAATGAAATTGGCTTTTTATTAAATACTCTACCCGTGTTTAGAAATGTAATGCACATACACACAAACTATTTTGATAAGCTTCAAAGTTTCACGTACCGCTTTACAGTTTCTTTCCACCATTAAAGCAGATCCTTGTCCGTTGTTGCATTATTCCAACAAGAACCAAATATCAATAGAGTAGAATTCAATAAGAATCAAAATATTACAAGTATTGCCACACTTTGCTTTCAAAAGCACATGTGCCATCATATCTCCTTCTCTCATCCAACAACTCAAGAACACATATCCACAGCACCCAGTGGACTCAATTGTAACAGCTCACAGCAGGCAAATGCGCAATGAAAACTCATTTTGCGATAAAATAAAATGCATAATTGTTTTTTTGGTGGAGCCAGTGTCAATGTGTACTAATCTGAACTACCATCCCACCTGGTCTTATTCTTGAGCCTTCAAAATGCTTCACATTTCACATTTATTTAAATGTATTTATTAGTTCCCCTAAAGCCATTCTCTGTGATCTGCTCTTTTAACTCACCCACACATATCACAGTCTCAATATTAAAAAGAAGAGGTGTTTAAATAAATAAGCAGATGAATAGCTGTTTTATATTGGGTTCTACAGTGTTCTTAATTAATTATACATCTGTCTGCAGGCAACGGCCTGTATGTCTTTGCAACACTCACAAATTGAATAAGTGCTATATATCTGCTAAAACATTAGGGAAGTTTGGGATGTGAAGAGTGGGTAGTACTTAACACGATACACATATCAGCAAGGCACAAGCACTTATTCCTTTCCAGTAGAAAAGGATCAGAAGACAGAAGAAAAAAGAGAGGTACACTGCCTGTGAATAATGCATGAGATTCTTCTTTTTTTTTGTATATTTTTATTTTAGGAGTGTACAGATTCTCCCGTTGTCTGATCCAAGGCGTCCAGCTGCAGTGTCATTCCAGGCTCATTATTTCCCAACGGAGTGCCAATCCACTTAACATACGCACTCCTTTCTTTTTCCTCAGCCCGCCAATCATCTCACAGGTTGCCCTTTTAGATATCAGAAACACGTCCCAGCTGTCTCATCATGAGCCGCCCACCACTGTGGCATCATGGGTAGTAACTGATAAGACCACTTAACCTCCCACATTTCCACCTCTGCTATTTTGTTTTCCCCTGCTGCTCTTTCTCGCCCTTTTGTTTCCTCTATTGCTTTCCATTTCACCTTAATTGTTCCAGGCCCGGTGGATGTGTTCCGTTTTTTAAAGCATGATGTTCCAGCTGCTTGGCATGCCCTGAGCGATCCTCATCGGAGCTCATATTGATCTGTGTTAGCTGAACATATTCCAGATGAGTAAAGCCAGGCTGGCCATTTTCATTAGCCTCAGGAATAAGGCTGCTTAAGTGGCTTTGACGTCTGCAGTACCTCCAGCACTCATGGGGCACTATTGATGCTTCCAATGAAATGTGATAGAGCTGGTGCCCAAACAATCAAACTGAAATGTGAACCCAAAGCAAAGGTAAATTAAACACCCACTGGGAAGACATTTTTAAAAACATAAATGTAAAACTTAAAATGGACATATTGATGAAATTTGATGTCCACCTTCAATCTATTCACTGATAGTCTGATGCATTTTGCACACCAAACTGGAATGCACTTACTTGATATAACGAGCTGTAATCTCACCGGCTGGTAGGGTGGCACCCATCCTGTAAAATGCAGGATCATCCGTATTTAAAGATGAAATGATGCGTCCAAAATCGAATCAATACGGGACACGATTTGTCCTATATTTAAGCTAGTCCAATGGCATCACCGCAAAATTGTTCAAGATCATTAATTTAACCTTGATATTCATAAGAAATTGTGCCTATGGTGGGTAAGGAACCATCTGAAAAGTCTTCACATTCTGCCAAATCATGCTAAAATGTGAAGGGTTTAGTTAGGGACCACCTGAAAACTTCAACCAGCAGCAACTCCCACTCATCTACAACTCTAGAGAGAGTGTCCCATATTTTATAACTTCAAAAGTGGCAAACATACTAACTGGCTTTACGTAGAGTAAGGGGATTTTTTTGTATCATTCCACTTGGAAGCATATTTGTGTTTACAAGGTACAAAGTTGAAACAGTGAATGGCTTTGAGGAAGAACTAATAACTGGATTTGTCAAAGTTTGCCAGATAAGTGACATTAAATCTTTGAAAGACATTCAGAGTTTGTTTGAGGCACTTTGTAGCAAATAACCTAGATATCAACAAACAAATCTGTATTTTCTGTGAATATGGGTGAGAAACAAGTCAGTTTGTACCATAAATTCTCCTCCCTGCCCAATATGCACGAAAAATGTAAATCGCCAAAAACAAAATAAGAAGAAAGCTAAGGTGAAAGCGGAGAATGGTAGTAAAAAAGGACATTGATCTAGGATATTGATCTTTTTCTCACCCACTTGTCACATCTGAAGACATGGATTTAACCACTGGAGTCAAATGGATTACTTTAATGTTGCTTTATGTCTTTTTGGGGCTTCAAAATGTTGGTACCCATTCATTTGCAATGTATGGACCAACATAGCTGATATATTTTTCTAAAAATATTTGTTTGTTTTCAGCAGAAAAAGAAAGGCATACACATAATGGATGGGTGAGTAAATAATGAGATAATTTTTCATTAATTTCTATTAGGACATATTTCAAATGTCAATACTCTGAATCCTGGCTGGCAAGTCTGGAAACAGTCCCACTAGTAAAATATGTACATGTTTATATAAAATAGCATGTCAACTAATATGTAAGTAAAACTAAATGACTTAATCATCTGAAATTGTATCCTCAGCTGGATCAAGTCTCTCTTCAAAATACAAACATTCATCAGACTCCCGCTCTTCTGAGGAAAATGTTAAATCTTCGTTACTATCCAGGAGTATCCTTGCATGTGTATCTTGCGATCTTCCAAACGCACAGAAAAGTTAATGAACTTGATGCTTTTTAAAGCACAGTTGGGGGCGTTTACCATTTGCATTGATCGTACAGCACATTACCATATGAATAGCACCCTCTGCCCATGGGTGTGATGACATTAGGAATAATTAGCTGAGCCAGGAGAAATTTTACATCGCTTTGTTTCATACAGATTACACTGCAGGAGAATATTTGTTTTAAATTGGAATTTTATTTAAAATTCGACATTTTAAGCTTTCTTTAGACATATGTTTCATGTTTGTGTGATAAATATTCGCAGAGTTTCAGATAAATGCTCACGAACACAGAGACTGCTGAAAAGCACAAGGTTCTGTTGTTATTGTGAGGGTACACAAATAAAAGTAGACCCTTTATAGTCTCTAAATAAAAGTAGACCCTTTATAGTTTCTAATGATGTCTTACACTTATCTGTACCCAAAATGATGGAGAATATTATGTTGTTTCCGCTGTAATGATGAAAAAATCCAGCAGGACGTGCCGGCGCGTTCATCAACCCGAGACAGTTAAGAGTGTCTAAGTCCTCTGCCAGAATAAACGTCAATATGGAGCAGACCTTTTTACCAATATACATCTAGTCAAAAAACACAACTTCAAAAAACTATTCAAATAGGGATCTAAAAACAAGAAAGCACAACATGACCCAATTTTGTGAACATGAATGCTCATGTAAAATAAGAATAGATTTGTAAAGATTTGTTTGAAAGGCAAAAAATAAAACTGAATATGACAACAGAGCCAGATCTCTCTCCCGATATGCTGCGGGGTATTCCAACAGGATGTGCTTGCAGAGACATTCAGATCTTTTATATTTATGTTGCAGATTTTAAGGGTTAGTATTGTGTATCTCATTCATTGCAAATGCAGAATTTTACATACAATTGATGCAGATAATAGGATGGACGGACGGACAGACAGATAGATAGATAGATTACTTGATTTAATGAATGAATGAACGAATGAGCGTATATTTCTGCTACTGTTCTGAGGTTCTAACTGTCGCTAGTAACAAGGATTAGAGCAAAGCTTCTGCTTACTCAGAACAGCCAACATATGTCATAACACAGCTTATAACAAACAACTCTTAATCACTATACTGACTTCATCCTGCCTTACTATGATGTGCAGCAGTGTATGGGAGTCTATGTTTCTGCATGTGTCACACTGTGAGAGACTCAGTGCTCCTTAACTGAGGAAATAAGGCAGTATATAAACCTCCAAGAGCAGCTGAATTCTGACTATTGATAAAACAAAAGAGTGTTTAAACTTTAACCCTATAGTTGCCTTTGACCACCAGTAAATGAAGCACTCCTATCAGACTGGAATTATAAAAACAGCTTCCTAAAAACTAAGCCTGTCTTCCAGGTGCTCAGAAAAATTACTTATAGCTTGGACTTTAGCATCCACAGGATGAACAGAACCCTCACCCGCCTACTTACACAAGTATGTGATTCGTCACAGTATGTAACCGTTGGTCATACAAACAGATAGTCCCACCCCAAGCTCATGCTATTGATTGAGCCAATATTGATGTGATTTATAAAACTGATTGATTTACTCTTTTCGGAGACATCGACCTACAAGTGTCTTACAGTTGTCTCTGCATGCTGGAAAAGGAGGACGCATTCTAACATTAAAAATGAGACCTGACAATGAACTGCCAGAATGAATGCATAGTGCATACAGAGTGTGTGTGGGAATGAGAATTGAAATCAGCTTTTATGCACTGTGTTCATTAAACGAGGAGAATAAACAAATGTAAATTATTATTCCAAATCTGTAGAGAGACGATCCTGAAATAGAACTTCACATCTCTCGCTCATGTTCCTCTCCACTCCTCCTCTCTCATCTCTCATCTCATTTTATTTACAGAAACACAGTTGTTGCAGATATCAAACGATGCCCAATCTGACTCACGGGAATTCGGCATGTTTCATGTTTTAGGCCAAAATAATGGCAGAGGGAAAAACAGGGATTTCTCTCTGGTGAGATGGCCTTGGCTACATCCTCGGATGTAAATAGGAATACGTTTCTCATTCTGCACCCAAACATATTCCCTGCGTGGAGTGGGAAAAAATCAAACAGGCATTTTTGGAAACAGTACAGCCTCAATAATTGTCATCACTCATTTATTCTCTTTTCTGCTACATACACCTGCTTATATGGTGCATTCAAGTCATGTCGGAAAGATCATATTTTCGAGTTAAGCGCACCACGCCACCACAAAGTGTTAGTTCTGAGTGGGAAACTCTGTATTTTCGAGTTTGGGGGTGTGTTGATTTAAGAATCATGGTAGAAGCATGTTGTTATTGTTAATAATTCTGTTACAGAATGCAAGACACAATTAACTGCTTTATGCAGCGACAAGCATTTGCAATAAAACGACATTTTCCATCATTATATGTGGTCACACAAGATAACATAGGTAGATAAAGCATTAATGAAACACCTTATGCATGGCTTTGCTTTTCATTTTGTTTCAGTGGTGCTAAAAAAGCTTTCTGCTTATGCTAGAATGTGAAAAAACATGTTCTTTTCAA
Organism: Xyrauchen texanus; assembly: GCF_025860055.1. Taxonomy (NCBI): domain Eukaryota; kingdom Metazoa; phylum Chordata; class Actinopteri; order Cypriniformes; family Catostomidae; genus Xyrauchen; species Xyrauchen texanus. Next base: position 28,733,425 of record NC_068303.1, read on the forward strand.
CTAAAAATCACTTGAACGCAAATCACATCATATTTATGATTTATGACCTCGTAAGTACGAACTTCCCGAGAGGACAGAAACGCACCAATAAGCCTTGTGCACCACCACCCAACCCCATGCACCACAAGAGAAAAACACTTGACACCAGTTTAAACTTTTATGGACATTCCCTAGTTCAGGGCTCTTCAACTACTTTCTTGCGGGACTGTCCAGATGAAAACTCAAACATTGTTTTTGTATTTATCTTAGCTAGAATTGTAAGTAACATGTACACATAAAAACTAAACTAAACACAATGAATAATGTATTTCTTATACATTAAATAGTCAGGGGTATTCAATTAACATATTTTAAGGTCTGGCCATAAATTCCTTCTAAAGAACTGACTGAAGAAATACACTTCATCCTTGACTAATCAATAGGCCTTGAGCAACTTTACTTTGAATATAAAAGCATAATGACTATTTTGAGGGAGTAGATTGGCTAAAGCCCATATCTTTGATTCATATCAATCCACATAATAAAGGCCATCTAATATACAGTAGAACTCTCATTTTATATGAGAATACATTTAAAACGGAAAAAATAAAAGTGTCTAGTCTTCCATTTCTTCTCACTTTATTGAACCCTCATATTCAATAAAGGATAAATAAGCCTATTCCGTGTTCTGCAAGTATTGACAATTTGCACACTTCGCTCATGTTGAGTCGAGTATGTGTGATAAACAATTCTTGATTCAATAAATCAATGAATTGTTCACTCCTTGAGTAGAACTAGCAATACTCTGTATCACATTATATTGATGCCTATCTGGACCACATAAAAAAATGTCTGTCATTTGGGAGCAAAATGTGCATTTTCCAAACATACACACTTTATCACTACCATTGAGTTTTTATTTATTTTTATAGATATTACTGTCATATTTAGTTTAATTTTACAGCTAAATGAATGGGTGGAATTATACAGAAATCAATGACATCTGTGATTCTAATAGTACAGTGTATCGATATAAAATGTTTGCAACTAATTTAATTGGACGTTTCATTTCTTTGTTTCAGCTGAAATGTGTCATCACTACCTCCGAATAAATGAAAAGGTTGGTTTGTTGTGATGAAGTGTAGGCGGCAGACCATTAAAACTGCCGCATCCAGTAGTCCTAACACAGCAGGTTGTTAACACATGTATTCTAAAGTACTGATTGAAGTAGGACCAGAATGTATCATTGCTTATTCTCTGGTTACATTTTCCTAGATGGTAACTCCAAATCTCTCATTTCGGTGCCCACTTGTTGTTAAGTTACAAGAACTATGCCTCATATTTTGTAAATTGTGATTTTGTCTATTAGGCTTCTGGCCAGAGCTGGAACACCACACTGAGCATTTGGTTAAATACTAACAATTCCTGAGCCGAATTTAGGAGAAACATTTCTACAACAGTATTATTTGCTAATTAATGTTAATTTAATGTTATTGTTTTTAGTTTGTTTGTTTGTTTGTTTTTTGATTATTGTATCAAAACTGCAGAAGCCGGTTTGCGCTTCACAACTTGTAAAGTTTCTGCAACCGAATCCTTTTGACCCACCCTAAAGGAAGTTACAATTACACCCTCACTCTTTGACACATTAGCCATAGAATGAAGACAAGACAGTTGACATGACTCCAGTTTCAACTGGGTTAATGGAGCTGTTGCCATAGGAGGACACTTAACCTTGAGATAAAGAGGGTCCCATTATATGGGGTCATAAAAATCGAAAGGTTTGTATTATATAGAGATGTGTGTAGTTAAGTATGTCTGGATATAATGTTTTAATTCTATTTCCTGACATTTGCACATGGCTGTTGTATGTGTAATATATCAAATCTGAACCCTTTTATATAATTTTTTTTTTGACCTATTCTGTCTCATTTATGAGATCAACAACATATGTACTTGGGGATTTATAGGTGTGTCAAGTATGTGGTTTCAAGTCTGATGAAGGGCATTCAGCTGGAATTGTCTTTGGTCCAAATATCAAATGTGTTTTTGTTAAAGATAATCTAATGGGTTGTAGTTTTAGCATCATCTACTTAACAGAAGTAAATGATTGAACCAGTCTAGCAAAGTGAAACATCCAACAAACTGTATGTTCTGCAGTGCAATGAAACAAATGATTGAACTATGAGTCTAAAGATCACTTCTGTACTCTCCAGAGAGGAAAACTTGTGGAATTAACAGGGTTGGAGGTGGCATCATCAGTTATTCACAACAATAAATCTTGTCACATCCTGCAATCCAATAAACAAATGTTCTGACAGAGTATGTTCATCAAGGCCTAAGCGCTAGAGGTCCACACCATTTCCTAAACATTCACCTCTAACTGATGCAGTGAAAACAGCAGCACAACAGCTTCCCATCTCTGTCAGCCTGCATCACCTCATCATCACCTGCATCAGTGAATCCGTTAAATAATGGAGACATCTGCAACTGCTTTCTGCCTCTCTGCCAGTCTCTTGCAAATAAGACATCTTTAGAAACCACACTGGGGGGCTGATTGATCGTTTGGGGTGTTAAAGATGTGCTAATCGTCTAATGTGAAAAAAGGACAGCTGCAACCACTCACTTACGTAGGAGATACGTATGGTATTAGCGTGGAGTGTTATTGGGAAGTTAGCCCAAATGTAACTACCGAAAAAAGCCCAATAAATTATCCTATAATTCCAAAAAAAGTTTACTCCCTCTGTAATTTAAAAAAAGATTATCTAGCAAAATCTCTGAAATTCTTGATTGTGACTGGTCTGATTGAAATGGCCACTGATTATAACAAAAAAAAATTATGAAAACACAACTCCGAAGAGCAAGGAACCGATAAAGCCGATAAAGTTCACTACACGACTACAGCCTGTCTCCTATGATGTTTTGAGTTGGTGATTGGTCTGTTATGAGAAGTCTAAGCTCTCACAACGAACAGTCTTGTAGTGTGTGCAATCCTGCAACATGCTGAGAATAGTCGCAAACAATACGACAGATTTCAAACCAGCTTGATATCTAGACATCTTGTGGTTAGGTGTGCACACTGTCCTAATAATTGAGAGACTGACAATGAGCAACAGCCAATGAAATATAGAGAGTGCAATAGGAGAGCAATTGTATTGGTAAGCAGGAGACAAAAAATTATTAGAAAATAAAAAAGAATATCACCCACATATCCCTACTCACTGTCTTTACTTTCAGCTGTTTTTCATATTTTTTTTCTATGCATATAAGCGCAAAATGGGCGCAAGCCATTTGCTAACCCTAATGCAAAACGATCCTAACCCTAACCTAACCTAACCTGAACCGTAACCCCTAGCCCTAACCCTCTTTTATGTTTGTTGACATGTTATCACAAATAAATTGCATGAGTTTGTGAATGAATTGTGTTATCGTCATGCACTTCTCTTCTTGCTGCCTCCTTTGGATGAATCGCTTCTGTTGTATTCCCCATTTTAAAGTTGCTAAGGATAAAAGCATCTGTTAAATGAATAAATACAAATGATCAAATTTTTTAGCGCTTTCTTTTCTTTTACTTTTTTTGCCCTTAATTATCATATAGAAATACACAGATGCAATAATTGATGTATGTTCTCATGAAACCAGAGACTCTCCCCTTGAACTCCAAACACAAGTGGTCAAATGAGATGGCCAGGTGTATCGGTGATGTGTCTTGCTTGTACACTTGTCATCAGATCACCCAAAACGCATTTTCAGACCAGGTTAACAAAGGGCCTCAGTCAGGGATGGTTGGTTATGTAGTTGATACACCCAATCTGTGATCAGTATTGTATTGTGAAAACAATTGTATTTCATTGTATTGTGTGCACCAGCACGATGGAAAACTAGAGTGTGAATAGCGGGTCGCTGACTACAAGTTGTGTAGTGTGCACTTGGCTTAAGAGACACAGAGAGCTGGATGAGAAAACATTAAGAGGAAGATATGTCATATTACAGCTAAATATGTTAGCTAACTAGTCCATAGAATTAGTAACTTAATTTGCAGATTAATGATTACCAATTCTTTGATACTGCAATACTGCTGCAGTGTTTAGCTTGTAGCTAGGCCGACTGCTTCTAAGTTGTAATGGACTATTTTTATGCATGTAAGGTAATAAAATAACTTCAAATCAAATATCCATATACTGAATATGTTGATTTGAGAAGTAGGTGCATAATAAGTGGGATAATGTACAATCAGCTGGTCATTATCGCAAAATACCTGATAACCGTGTTGTGGTTTATTTTGCGATAATGAACGGCAGCTTATGTTTTGAAATGATCCCTTACATATATAAGGCATAGCATATTGTTTAGAGAGGCAGGGGGTCTGGGTGAACTACAGTGTACAGTCTTCTTTCAATTGGCAATTATCATCAACCAGAAAGCACGCCAACACATGAAACTATCCTAATGTCACAGGAACAAGCCATTAAAATAGAGGAAAAACAAATAACAGAGGATAAGCAAAGAAGCAAGAAATCAGAAGAGAAATAATGCCACAGATCCCAGTCTTTCTGCTTAAAAAACCCTTGAATGTGCAATAAATACATCTGTGGCAAATGTCGCCTTCTAAGGAAACTGTCATTGCACTCTAATCTAAAGTCGATAACAGATGGTTAAATATTTTATGGGGCCCCAAGTGCAGATAATTGGTTAGCTTAAAGACCACTTTATCACTCCTCGTTGTGAAGCGTTTAACCTTTGCCTCAGAGCAAGCTGCTAATCATTAAAGAAGCTGCTTTTGACAGGGATCAATCAGCTGGCTCTGACTGCCACTTTCAGATTCATTTCCAAATTTCACGCTCACCCTCACAAAGAGATTCCACTTGCATTAGAGGGATGGAAGGACAAAAGGAGGAGAGAACTACATGAAAGCAGGGGAGAGAAAGTTTGCTCCAACAAACACACAACTTAAACATCCATTAAAAACAAAAACCTATATTTAAAAGCTGAAATTTTCTATTATATTATATTATATTATATAGTACAACAGTTAGTTTCGGTACTCGAAACTGATTGGATGAGGGTTGTTCCAAGAGTGCCAATAGATCACACCATCAGCATTGGGACACTTTACTGTTTGTATCACTCCGCTAGTGTCACATGTAACACCTTGTCCTAACCAGATGTGACATGATAAGTTTCCAGCGGCAAGCAATCTGTCTGTCCAAAATAGCCGTGATGCTACACCACGATATCTATAAATTAAAATGATGATAAATGACAAAATAATGATGATAAAATCAGAAATAAGAAAAGTCAGTCTGTTTACTGAACGTAACCCATTTTCTCATTGAAGCTGAATTTAGGCATACACCTTACAGTACGTAGGAAAATGTTACTTTATGAATCACATCCAAATTCAGTCTGTTACTATTGTTTATGTTTATGTGGTACTCCTGATATTATTTTGCCGGTGTATGTGTGTGTGTGTGACAGACCTCAAGCACAACATTCGGTAGGTGTGTGTGTCACCCTTGGCTAAAATCAAGTTGTTCTGAACCGGCTAGTGAGAAGCCGGCTTTAATTTACTGTTATGAGAAGCATTTGTGACCCATTTGTTGATTTGTCGATATTTCTCTTTCCTATTTGTGTATAAGAAGTTGTGATTTTGAAGAAAAACATTTGTGTGGCCATACAAGATTTTCTTCCTCATTGCCTACAAAATCACTTGCATATTCTATGCATATATTCTCCCCTTACATCCATTTCTAAAGCTGCCTCATCCAAATCTATAGAAGCACTGCCTTGCGTGACAGTACTATGCCTCACACAGTGGGTGTGCAGAGTTCCCAAACACTCCCAACCTTTCTCTATCCCACTTTGAGTGATTCCTAGGGCAACACAGAGAGACTGTTTCTGTGAAGCCAAGAGTGCATCAACTTGGCTGAATATATAAAATTGGGCAACATGTGAATGCTGTATGATAAAATGAATCATGTATGACAAAATGAATTAGGGAGCTGCTGGAAAACAAGGTCAGCTCCATTATGCTGCCTGATGAAACTGCTTTAATGCGGGACAGAAAAAGCCACTGTGACTTAGTTATCTCTCTGAGAGCTGTGTGTGTGTGAGTATCTTTAATTTAATGCTGGTTAATGCAATGTAAAAAGGGTTACATCAAAAATAGAAAATAATAATATATTTGATAAAGCAGCTTAAGTTTGGGATTCATCCGGATACTCTCAAGGGCGAACTTGTCATTGAACCTCCACGTTCACATCAAAAAGCCTCCTCAAAATGAGTGCTGGTGGTGGTTTAAGGACTTTAAGGCTTTTATAGAGTCATTGCTCTTTTGCAGACCTGCCCAGCTCAAGTGAGTGATTGAGGAAAGAAGGGTGGTATTTTACAGCACCCCTGAAGCAACATATTCAGAAATCATCTTGCTCAAGGGCACAGCGACTGCGGGTAGAGTAATGACAGGTCTCCCAGACACCACACTGGAAATTTACACCAGCAACCTATGAAGCTCCTTCCTACAATCCAATATGCACATATTCTATAAAACACCATAAAATAAGCCTCCCTTCTCTTCAGAGGAATATTCAGAGGTTTTCAAAAATATCATAAGATTATTATGATTGCTGGGCATTATGTTGGAACCTTTCCACCACTCCAATACCAGTAATATGAGGACACACATAGAGCCCATTAAGATCGCGGTGTATGTGACATTGAGCTCTATTAGCTCAAAGTGCAGCTTTCACCCTTTCTTTACCCTTCAAATCACTTCTACAGCTGTGTATCTGTTGGTGTGTATTTGTCTGTATATGCTCAGAGCACAAGAGCATTTAGACCACTTAATGTTACTCTTGTTAACATAGTTAAACAATTTAGCATCTTCTTAGCTACTTCCTATAGCTGTATTAAAACAGCATCCAACTTGTCATAACAAACTGAAAGTCCGATCTATGTGTCAGCCCAAGTCAACCTTGAAATATTAACAAGTGAATATGAGACAACAAAACCAGCCAAACGTACAGATACTGTATCTCCGGAGAACAGGTATCTCTGGAGATTATGAACTCAGTGTGAACGCAAAAATAGAATAGAGTTTATGCCTTTTCTTTGATCCAAAATTATTTAAATAGCTCTTGATGTCAAAGAAGTCTATATACTGTGTGTGTGTGTGTGTGTGTGTGTGTGTGTGTGTGTGTGTGTGTATATATATATATATATATATATATATATATATATATATATATATACATACATACTGTATATACACAATGTATATAGTAGGCTTGGGATCGATGAGATTGATTTTCACTAGTGATGCACCAAAATGTAAATTCTGGGCCGAAAACGAAAATTCAGGATGCACTTGGCCGAAAACCGAAAATGACTTTTTTTTTTTTTTTTACCTATTTTAAAATAGCTTTTGTTTATGTAATTGTATTAATATTATACTTTTTTATTCATTTCATGAATTTAATTAATCTGAATTGAAAAACTACAAATCAATACAATTATCAGACTTTTATTGAAAGTAACACACCAAAATTGGACAGAAAATATATTATAACAATTTTAAATATATAATTTTTTTATTCAGTTTTTTAACATTCAAATTTAATAGATTTTAGATTTTTTGACCAATTATCCAATAAATGTAACGTTATAGAAAACTCTAATGATATGCAAAACAGCAGTCAAGTAATGAACTTAGTAGCTCTAGTATAGCATCTTGCAAATACAAAAAGTTTAAATATGCTACACATCATTTTAACGATAACAACATGCAGAACACAGAACAGCAGAGGGCCTCTATTCTGTTTATGTAAACATATTTATACTTTAATATAAAATTATTGTGCAAAACAACAGTAATTTAACTAAAACCAAAAACCAAACAGATGTAGTCTCAAGTGAAGAACAAAGTTTTGCAGGGCTAAACCAATTTTTATGTAATTGCTATACACAAAGCAAATTGAACTGCTTTCTATTTAAGTAAAAGTGTCAGGTTTCTCTTCAAGAACAAAAGTTGCTCAGCTTTCTGGCAACTCAAGAACATGAGATGCTGCACTGAATAGACTCACTCTCTGTGCTGGTGCTTGTGGCAGATAAATACCTGTGTGCAATCCGCGCAAGCAATAGAAAGCGATCTTTGTTCATGCACCAGTAGTCAAGAGGATTGTCGCGTTCGCAATATGAGCGTGAAGCGATCGACTCTGTTCCGCAACTGTGTTCAACTGTGGGTCCTTGAATAACGTATAACGTAGGAGGAAGGGCACCCGGTGGACTTCCTGGTGCCCTCCTAGGTACAGATGGTGCCCTCCTAGGGAGTTGGTGCCCTACGCAGACTGCGTAGTACGAGTATAGGGAGCGGCGGTACTGCTTTTAAGTATTTCCACACCGCTGACATCGGCCTTTGCTTGGCAGCGCCGTGATTTTGATTAGATCAATCGAGAGTGAAACCTGAGCACTGAGGGGCGGGGAGGCATATATATCGGCGGTACTGCCTTTTTTCTCTTTCGGCCAAAACAAAAAATGCCATTTTCGGCCGAAAGTTTTCGGTGGCCGAAATTTCGGTGCATCCCCAATTTTCACACATCAATAATCTGAAGATATTTTCAAAGATTTATCTATATATATTGGATTATTCAGATTGAATTAGGGCCTGTTGCACAACAGTCTTTGTCTTTTCAAATATATTTTATAACTTTGGTAAGGTGTAAGTAGCAAAAATAAAATAGGGTTGCACACCAGATGTGTCTGGCAGATGACATGGCATGTTCTAAAATTTAGAAACAATTATATTCTTCGAAGGAACATAGCACAGGCTCACCATCTCTGAGGCTGCTCAAAACTCTGCAGCGCCACAGAGGGTAACTCACATAGTTTTCCATTAAATTCGACCTGAATCATTATCAAAGGACAAAGGTTACTTGCTCTGGTCATCAGTGAATGATATACTGTATTGTGCATATGCACCTTTCATATAGCCTACACAATGTATTTTTAGTTACATGTCATTTTATGGTTTGACAGCTTGAATGAAACCTCTTCAAAGATATACACAGATAAATTGCATAATTATTTAAAATCATTCAGTTTTCATTGTGTAACGAGTTCACAAGATGAGCAAGGAGGAGGCGGGAACTGGCCAAGCAGTCAACATAACTTTTAATAACACAAAGGAACTTAAACATAACATAAAAACTGACATAAACAAACACGTGCATCTCTCTCGAGCTGGTGTCCCTAGCTTCTCTTTAACCCTCTCCCAGCTGACTGGGCTGATTCAGCACCGGGCGTCCATCGTTACGGCTCGGCCATGCCCTCCTCCACGTCACACTCTGTTAATTCAGTTTCATACACTAACCTGCAAACCTTTGTAACTTTTGAGTGTATTTGTCCTGTGCAAGAAGCTATACAATGCCTGTCCTATGTTGTGATACTTTTGCATTGCAACCTGCTTCAGTAAATGCTATATCTCCCCTCCCTTGTGGTCTCCCACACTATAACACCAGACATTAAACAGAAGCCCAACTGAGTGACTTGGAAAGCATGCAAATTAGGCTTCTAATTTAAATGTTGGCTGATGTTAATATATCGATAACTAAAAAATATATAAATCAAAATAATTTGCCGATCAATAATCGATATACCGATATTTTATGTCATCCTATAGGGAATGACAATTTTCTTGGTTTTATTTAATTGCTATTGCCATTGAATACTCAAACTTTGGTCTTGTGACAATGCTAAATTGAGGTAATACCTGTTGAGACATCTGACATAAGGAGACCATCAGTGATGTGTCAAAAGTGTTTGTGACGGGGTCTTACACCACCATGCACTGCTTCCATTAACCTTTACATCAACACACCTCAGGTCACTCAATGTGAAACAGAGACAAAGTAATGCAGCCACAAGAAGCACAGTGAACATGGAATAGGAGTATGCACTACACATTTGGCAATTGCTTCTTTTTATTTTTTTTAAATCACATGTTAAATGGAAAAAAAATTTCATCTGTGATGTGGGACCTGAGGATGATAAACCTCATCAGTACAGCAGAATGTGAATCAACCCGTTCACGCTGTCTAACAGCAGAGTTCTGAGTCCTCCTGGGTCCCTCCTGTATTGGCGAGCAATGCTGCCTTCATTTATTCTAAGTGAAAAAGAACAAAAGATGCAATAGATTTAATCTCTTTTTATGGCTTTCACTTGCCTCTCCCTATCACATTACAGACTTTATCACATTCTCTTCAAATCTTGTTATTGCTACAGTATAACCTTCCTTTTATTTAGTGTGCCCTTGTTGCTTTTGTTAATATTACTTTTTCCATTTATGGTTGTCAGTGTCTCTGACTCTACAGCAGCGTTCAGATTGTGTCAGGGCTCTTTGGGGTCCCCAACTCACCAACTCCAACTCCCCAACACACCACACCCCCACCGCCATTAGCAGACCAGCAGCCGTTTGCAAGAAACCCCTTAAGGCAGATGTCGCCAAGGCCGCACACACTATTGTTTAATGATAATTTACAGCCAAAGAGCTATTTAGCCATTGTTTTAGGCTACTGTTCAAATTACTGCAGCTTTTTAAAAATAAAGCCAACAGTTAAAGCAGTAATTGAATGCCGGTTAACATTAATGTAATAAAGGCTGCAGCATAAATAGCACATAGTAATAGATTTGATAAAAAAGCATAATATTGTGATATGTCGAGGTCAGGGTTATTATAGTTTCGAAAATGTCAGTATATTTGATTTAGTTTTATGTTTTGGATTTCAATTTCACATTTTTCACATCCTTTATAACACCACAAAATATGAGCTGTAACACTTAACAATAAGTTTGTATTTGTTAAAAATTTATTAATTAACAACAAACATAAACAACAGCAATTATTAATATTGGTTCCTGTTAAATCCAAAATATACTAGTAGATTTTTAAGATTAAGTTGTTAATATACAGTATGTTAACATTAGATAATGCAATATGAACTGACATTAATTACAATGAACAAATGTAGATTTATATATTAACATTGACCAATATCAATAATAAATAGTATACAAAATATTGCTGTTAGTTTACTTATGTTAACGAGCCCAACCTTATTGTAAAGTGCAAGCCTACCACATTATCTGACTGTAATTTCATTTGATCAGAAACTACTCATGCTAAAATAATACCATAAAAGTTTATGTTTACACAGCATACTGTAGCACTTACTGAAGTAATTGTGGCTAGTGTAATATATTGCATCAAATAAATGAAGAATAAAATGGATATCAATCATACAACGTGCATACATTTCTTGATTTGTTATTATTTACTGCGCGACAGAGGCCCTTTATAAATACTCGGTTACTGCTCTTATGACATATCACATTTTCCCTAAGTTTACATATGTGGCTGGAACAGACAGAAGCATTTACACTTGACCAAGTTTCATCTGGAATGTGTCACAAACCACCTCCGGAGGTGTTTTGAGTGATCAGATTTATATAAGGCTCAAATCTGTCTTGGAGGGCATTTACACTTGGTCTTTTCAGGACTGGATAGCTATCCGATCACTAAAAACGTATGAAGTGACCAACTGGAAATACTCCCATATCGGTCGACCACTAGTCAAAGCACCCTAATTCTGAATACTGCCATACAGGTGTGTATTATTGTGAATTTGATTCCCTCCCCTTCTAAGTCTCTTTCCCTCACAGACACACGGTAAATCAGGCTGATCGTGACGCAGAAAGCCCTCCTCTCAGGCATTAGCATTTTCAAATGCTAAAGGTAAATGGATATGTGTGTTGGCTGAGAGTAGAAATAATGTGTTTCTACAATTTTTCTTTGTACTGGAGGAGAAAGCAGAGGCTAATAACAGCATCTCACATGATCTGTCATCTCTTTTTCACAGTCAGTCCAAAACAGATTATTGCTGTCTGCAGGGAATCAAGCAGAAAACAAACCACAGGTAGAATTAATAAAATAAAATAAAAAAATCAAGTGTCATACCGTCTGAAGAGTCCTTGTCAGCTTTGAGGAAGTTTACAATGTGAAGACGCTTTTATTGTCCTTGCTGTTTATCTGTGAATCACACGGTGATGAATGTTTGAAAAGCTCACCTGTGCCAAGAGATCTTTATAATATCTGACCATCATAGGCATTAGTGTTCTTCCATGTGAAACGTCATCAAATAGCATATCCTGCATTAAAGTGATTGTTAATCCATAAAATTAAAGTTCTGGCATTATTTACTCTCTCATGTCATTCCGATTTATTTATTTATTTTTATGTGGAACACAAAATGTGATGTTTTAGCAGAATGCTGAATATCGTGCTCTCCACAATAGCCCTCAAATCTCTACCTGCAAAGGCAATATTTTTCAGATTTTGTACAAAGCTGTGGCTTTGGGTACGCTGTGCATGTCATGATTTATAGAGACGGAAGGTACGATTTTTAGTGCATAGCAATTTCAATTCTGGTTCCTCACACAAAGCTATTGAATGGTTTCTGAAGACATGGAATACAGCACACAAGTCACATAGACAACTATTTTGGTATTTTTATTTACATATGAATTCATTCAAACCCTAATGCATTACTAAATTAAATAGTTTAAGCCACGTGAACTCAAAATATCTAAAAATATTTATCTGTCCTAATTAAATTAAGTGGTACTGACTCAAAGCTTGATAACAAGGCATATTTACTTATGGAATTAAGCTTATTGAAAGTGAACTAGTGGCTAAATGTTTTTTTTAAGTAGACACAATTTCTTATGTCAGTGCATTGTACAAAAATAAGTTTGGTTGATTTTATTTGTGACAACTTAAACAATTACAACACAAACAACTTTTTGAGTTGTCAACTTAACATTTGCTTCTGTTTGATTAGTTTTAAACTTAAGTTAGTTCTTAAAAAGCATTTTAACTTAGAATGACATGTTGTCTACTGATATTAACATAATTTATTCCCAAAACATTTTCCTTGTGTTAACCAATTCTGAAATTGTTTAAATCAGTATGTTGCTCTATATATATTAGCAGGAAATCAAAGCATGCATATCATGTTTTAACAGGCCAGGTGTGCAATTTCTGCAGTTCTACCATTACCAAATGCAATTGCAAAAATAATTACTGTTTTCAAACAAGTTACACATGTATTCATGCATTTATCCGGACAGAAAACGGTGCCCCAAATTTATACCATTGGTTGAGTCAATGTTTCTGGTCGGGATGTTAACAGAGCAATGTTTTGAAAGGCACAGAGCATGTGTTTCTAGCCAGAGTTCATAATTTATGGGAAAATCAGCTTATGAATGGCATATGAATTGTTGTCTCTCCATATTAAACTGTTAGATAAGATAATTTTAACATAAGAAAAATGTACACACATGAGCTTTTAATCAAAATCTTTAATGGTGATGATTTTAAGTGGGGAAAACTGATCTCTCTTTTCTGTCTTTTAAGGTGTAAAGAGGTTCAATGGAAAGGAGGAGGCGAGAACCGGCTTGACAATATAAATAATATTTTAATGTAAAATGGAAACGAATCGGTTACCTTACGTAACCTCGGTTCTCTCTAGAAGAGGGAACGAGTATTGCGTAAGCTAGCTTACGCTACGGGAAAGATTCATCTTTTCTGAGATATTGAAGCCAAAAAATTATCCTTAATTTTGTATCCATTATCAACGTAGTGCAGCAACTGCATACCTTGAGCGGGCTAGCTAGCGAGCTCATAGGTTGCTCTGCGGCAACTGCTGCAGCCTATAGACGAACTTGAGTGAACTTGCGTCCAATGACAGGCGCCCGTGCCGTCACTGTATCAAAGCCCGCCAAAATGGGCGTGGCTAGAGTGCATATAAGCGTAAGTTCGTAGGCTGGAACCCTGGTTTTCATTGAATGAAGCTGAAAATCGCCAGAAGCGCGAAGCACGGCCGGCTACGCAATACTGTTCCCTCTTCTAGAGAGAACCGAGGTTACGTAAGGTAACCGATTCGTTCTCTTACGAGAGGTTCTCTCAGATATTGCGTAAGCTAGCTTACGCTACGGAACCCATTGTCAACGCCGTGCGAGCCAAGCATCCACTGCATGAGCCCCGGGGGTGGGGGGACCCGGGGGAGCCCTTGTGAGTGGGGGAATAATATTTGGCCGGCAAGAGTGCGGGCTAGTGTGTGTGTAATACATAAGCACATAGTGGGAAGGAAAAGACAGAGCGGCGGTGCCGGTCTGTGTGGAATGTGTCCCATCAGTGCAGCTCACCAGGGGAGCTGTAGGGTATTAAACCGCTAGTAGTTTTGCCTGCAGGGCGGGCACTTCCAGATTGTAAAATCTGACAAAGGTGGAGGGGGAAGCCCAGCCCGCTGCCACACATATGTCGTGAATGGAAATCCCGCTGGACCATGCCCACGAGGAGGCCATGCCTCTAGTGGAGTGAGCCCTAATGCCTAACGGGCATGGCAGGTCTTTTGACGCGTACGCGGCAGCAATAGCGTCCACTATCCATCTAGACAGTGTCTGTTTCGAGGCTGCGAAACCCTTGGTGCGCCCTCCGACCGAAACGAAAAGCTGCTCAGAGCGTCTGAAAGAGGCGGAGCGCGCAGTATACAATCTCAGTGCTCTGACTGGGCAAAGGAGATTGGCGTCGTGTTCGCTATCGGATGCTGGCAGCGCCGATAGGGAAATGACTTGTGCTCTGAAAGGAGTACCGATCACCTTGGGGACATAGCCGTGTCTAGGCTTTAAAATGACCTTGGAGTCACTTGGTCCAAACTCAAGACACGCAGCGCTGACAGACAGCACATGAAGGTCTCCCACACGTTTAACTAATGACAGGGCAGTCAGAAAAATCGTTTTGAGTGAAAGGTATTTCAAATCCACGGATTGAAGTGGTTCGAAAGGGGGGGCTTTCATAGCTTCGAGAACTACGGAAAGATCCCAGATAGGAACCGATGGGGGGTTCATCCTTCTAGCTCCCCTGAGGAAGCGGATGACCAGCTTGTTTTTTCCCAGTGACTGGCCGTGCAGGGGTTCAGCGAATGCCGCGACGGCCGCCACGTACACTTTGAGCGTGGATGGGGATCTGCCCTTATCCAGCAGCTCTTGAAAAACACGAGCAGCGACGACACCCCACATGTCCGTGGGTCCAGGTCTCTGTCGGTGCACCATTTTGAAAACACAGACCATTTGGACACATAGAGTCTTCTCGTGGAAGGGGCTCAGTGTGTATGATAGTGTTTATTACTCCTGGCAAAGCGACGGGTAGTCGTTGATCACCCACGCGTGCAGCGCCCATCGCTCTGGGTGGGGATGCCAGATCGTGCCGCGAGCTTGAGAGAGGAGATCTGCTCTCACTGGAATGGGCCACGGGGCTGTCAGTGACAGCTGCATAAGCTCCGGGAACCATGTCTGATTCTCCCAGCACGGGGCTATGAGGAGCACCGAGTGACGCGTTTCCCTGATCCTCTGCATTACCTGTGGCAATAACGAGACGGGAGGGAAGGCGTAAAGCGGGCGGTTGGACCAGTCCTGGGCCAGTGCGTCCTCACTTTTCGAGAAAAATACTGGGCAGTGAGAGTTCTCTTCTGACGCAAAGAGGTCTATCTCTGCTCTGCCGAATATGCTCCATAACTTCTGGACTGTTTGAGCGTGCAGGGACCATTCCCCTGGGGAAATATTGTCTCTGGACACTCTGTCTGGGCCGTCGTTCAGGTGGCCTGGCACGTGCGTCGCCCTCAGCGAGCGCAGGTGGCACTGGGACAAACTCAGTATACGTTTTGTCAGATGGAAGAGGTTCCTGGATCTGACACCGCCCTGACGGTTTAGATAGGATACCACAGATCTGTTGTCCGAACGGACCAGGACATGGTGACCCTGAATGACCGGGAGGAAGCGCACGAGTGCGTACTCGAACGCTATCATTTCCAGACAATTTATGTGAAGGAGCTTTTCCTGAACTGACCATAGGCCAAAAACCGGAGAGCCCTCGTAGACCGCGCCCCAACCCGTGTTGGACGCGTCTGTCGAGATGACTTTTCGGTGAGATACAGCTCCCATCGTCACTCCCCGCTGATACCATTCGGCCACTGCCCAGGGCTGCAGAGCTGAGATACAGGTCTGAGTCACTTTGATCGGCTGGCGGCCCGTGGCCCAAGCCCGGCGAGACGCGCGGGTGTTTAGCCAATGCTGAAGCGGGCGCATGCACAGTAAACCCAGCTGAAGTACTGCTGCGGCTGAGGCCATGTAACCTAGCATTCTCTGAAATTTTTTCAGAGGCGTGAGGCTGTTCATCTGAAAGGACGCTGCTAGTCGCTGAACACGGCCGCGCTGTGTAGATAAGCGAGCCGTCATCGCCATGGAGTCTAGTTCTATTCCAAGGAAGGAAATTGCCTGACTGGGCTGTAGTGAGCTCTTGGTCCAATTGACTGCAAGACCCAAACTGTTCAGATGACTGAGGAGAACTGTCCTGTGAGACAGAAGCTCCGTATGTGACTGTGCCAAAATCAGCCAATCGTCCAAATAGTTCAGAACTCGCAAGCCCTGACTCCGCAGGGGTGCGAGCGCCGTATTCATGCGCTTCGTGAAAGTACGGGGTGCTAAAGACAGGCCGAACGGAAGGACGGTGTATTGATAAACCTGGCCGTCGAAGGCGAATCTCAAGAATGGCCTGTGACGGGATTTATCTGAATCTGATGTAGGCATCTTTCAGATCGAGAGAAATAAACCAGTCCCCTGGCGCACATGCGCGAGGAGTTTCCTGATTGTAAGCATTTTGAACGGTCTTTTGCGAGCACCTTGTTCAAAACCCTGAGATCTAATATTGGTCTGAGGCCGCCGTCTTTCTTGGGGACAAGAAAATAACGGCTGTAAAACCCCAACTCGCTCAGAGAAGGTGGCACTCTCTCTATGGCCCTTTTGCACAGAAGGTTTGCTATTTCTGAACGAAGCATGCAGGCTGCTTCCGTGTTCACAGTAGTTTCGAGCCGCGCTCTGAAGTGGGGAGGGCGGCGATCGAACTGTAGCAAATAGCCCTGTTTTATTGTGCTTAACACCCATTTGGATATCCCTGGGATAGCTTTCCACGCTTTGAAGCGTAACGCTAGAGGGTGAATGGCCAAGTCGCCCTGATTGCTGCACACAGCGAGCTGAACAGAATGTGTGAGCACGCTTACTGTGCTTATGCATGACTGCTCGCAAACAGCAGGGACAGGCTGTTCTGTGAGTGACTTCCCGATTTGAGGTGAATGGGGAAAGAGTCACATCTGTAAAGTGATGCGCGAGCATAGTCACGGGCATGGGACTTACATACAGAGAGGTGTTTGCTGGCCGTGTGACAGAGCGGGCAGAGAAGGGGCGCGCGCATGGATTCGTGGGCGCGTTTATTGACTCTAACACTCAAGCTGGCTGTGCCTGCTTTATGTGAGTGGGCTCTGATAGGGACACGAGAAGTGTAATGCTTGTGTGTAGGGGTGAACACTGGATTGTGGGCACATTTTCTACACATAAGGCATGTTTGCTTTTCACAAAATTTATTTTGTTCGCCGTGAAAACGGCATTTGAGTGCAGGCAAGCGGGCAGTATCACCGGCTTGTTGGCTGCTGAATCCACCACTGCAGTAGCCTGAGAGAAGGGGACTGACAGGGGGCGGAGCTTTGAAGGTGGTCCGGCAGGTTTCAGCGCAATCTTAGGCCGAGGCCCGCGGGGGGGGCGGCGGTCTGCGGCTGTCTGAGCGTGTTCTAGGGCGGCCGCCCTGTCGACGCTGAGAAGTCTGGCTTTGCTGAGCTGGGCGCTGTGAAGAGGCTCGTGCAGGAGGCTGGTCACGTGGGCGGCCTGCAGAGGAGCTAGCGCGACGAGGCAGGAAGAGATTCATGGCTTGGGTGGCTTTCTGGACTTCCGAGAAACGGTCAACAATGCCACTCACCGCAGAACCGAAGAGACCGGACGGAGAGAGCGGCGTGCTGAGGAACGTGGAGCGCTCAGCTTCTCCCATATAGCCATAGGTGTCTCTCGGTCACAGTCAGCGTGGCCATGCACTTCCCTAGGGCTTGAGCTGCAGCTTTGGTGGCGCGAAGGGCGAGATCCGTCGCGCTCCTTAGATCTGAAACAGCCTCTGGGTGCCTGCCTTTCTCATCCCATTCTCGGAGAAGGTCCGCTTGGAGGATCTGTAAAATGGCCATGGAATGCAGAGCAGATGCGGCTTGGCCGGCGGCGGCATAGGCGCGGCCAACACAGGCGGAAGTAGCTTTGCAGGCCTTAGACGGGAGCACTGGCTATCTCGCGGGGGGCGGGCAAAGGTGTGCTGCTACCGAATCCTCGACCGGGGGGATGGAAGAGTAGCCCCTCTCGGTGGCGCCGTCCACTGAAGCAATGGGGACATGGGATCGGTTCCTGGCCGAGAGAGGCGCGTTCCACGATTTAGAGAGCTAAATCGGCGGGGAGTTCGCGGCGACGGCTCTGAAGAAAGCAGCCGTCGAGTCTGTTGGGAGCCTGCTCAGAGGGCGGTGACCACTCGAGCCCGAGGCGGTCGACGGCCTGTGCGAGGAGGTGCGTTAGTTCTTCCTCGACTCCGGCGTGGGTCCTGCTGGATTCCTGGGCCGAGGAGGAGGCTTGGGAGCCTGACCACTCCTCGCTGTCCAAAGCCATGATGGAACAGCAGCCCTTATCCTCCGCCTCGTCATCCGAGATGGCAACAGTGCGGCTGCTCGGCGGCAACTGCGCGTCCCGGGAGTGCGGGGAGGGTGAAAGCGAGGCTCGAGGGAGAGGCTCCGGCGAGGTAGTCGCTTCTAACACCGGTTCCGCAGCCTTTGGGAGCGGCGCTCTTACTGCGCGTGGCGAACGAAGGCGCTGGCGGCTTCGGTTTTGAGTGCTTCGAGTCGAGCCCGCAGGGTCGACATCGGAAGCTCCTCGCAGAGGTCGCATCCGCCGTCGCTCAGCGAGGGCGAGCTCTGCATGTTCCAGTCCCAGGCAGAGAGCGCAGATGAGGTGGCGGTCTCCGGCGCTGAGAGGGGCGCGGCATGAGGCGCAGGTGATGCAAGGCATCTTAAAAAAGACGCTCGTTGCTCTTTTTGTGAAGTTCACTGAGGAACTTGCTTGCTCTAAAAAGGATACGTCGCCGGATGGCGTAGCTCGCAGAATGGCTGAAGGTGGCGAAGACGGCCGGCTTCTTCGAGCGCTGTCCAAGCTTGCTAGATGCCCCTCGAACGGCCACGCGGCTTCTGCAGTTCAGAGATGCGAAGAGCTTCGCTGAATAGATGAAAAACAGGGTTCCAGCCTACGAACTTACGCTTATATGCACTCTAGCCACGCCCATTTTGGCGGGCTTTGATACAGTGACGGCGCTGGGCTTCGTTATTGGACGCAAGTTCACTCAAGTTCGTCTATAGGCTGCAGCAGTTGCCGCAGAGCAACCTATGAGCTCGCTAGCTAGCCCGCTCAAGGTATGCAGTTGCTGCACTGCGTTGACAATGGATACAAAATTAAGGATAATTTTTTGGCTTCAATATCTCAGAAAAGATGAATCTTTCCCGTAGCGTAAGCTAGCTTACGCAATACGAGAGAACCTCTCGTAAGAGAACCAAAAGACGCAAACACACACATAGGACAGACAGCTGCCTGTAAACGTTCTCTCTCTGTCGCACCACCGTCCGCAGTCTGCCTTTATCCTTCTCAGATGCTTGATTAGCCTGATAAGGGGCCGGGTGTGTAAAATCACAGCCCGGCCCTGCCCTCCGCCCTGTCACATGTCAACAGTACAGTTTAGCAGGTTTACTTCAGTGTTTATTTATGTATCATTCAGTGTAGTTTAAGTTATTTAAAAATAGTGTTTCATAACAAATGACTAATTACTTCTTTAAAATTGTAAACAGATTACTTTACAGTAATTACTAAATTGATAAAGTAATCACATAACTAGTTACTTTACTTTTAAGTTACTTTCTAAAACACTTTTCCCCACAACAAATTCAAAATAATGTGTATATTTCTTTCTACACATTTCTCCTTTACAATGACTCATTACATAATTCATGTATTCTACATAAATAATATACTATAAATAAGTGTAACCCTATAATGAGAAAGCAATTATATTAATTGAAAATCTGTAACTGTAATCTGATTTAAAGAATTTAAAATATAATGCATTACGCTACTTTATTGTTTAAAAAAATATATAATAATTAATTACTTTATAAATTGGATTACACTGTTATCATTGAAGAAATGTCACAAATGTTTTTATTGATTCATTGTTATTTGAGTTTACATGCATTGGACAAAAAATATCACTCAATAAAGCAAGTTCAGAGATGTAGTATTTTACTTTTTTTTTAAATCCTCTACTTAAAATGTCTAGTTCAATCAACTCAAACTAATTTATTTGGGTTCAGAATACATAAAAGGTTTAAATAAGAAAAACTCTCATGTTTCAAGTAACTACTTAATTTTTGCAAGTGCAGCAGGTTTGCGCAAATATATTGAGTAATGACTTCCTGTTAGTGTTTACAGTGTAGGTGTTCTTTTTTTATTTTTTTTTATGAATGAATGAATAATCTAAATAAAATCAAATTCATAATATGACCTTGTGTGATTATAAATAATGTTTATCTTAATGCAGTTGAAATCGCAAAAATAATATTTTTCAAAATTATTGCTATATTATTTTATTTTATTTTTGACCAAATTTTGCAACCTTAGTTGACAGTAAAATAAAATATCTGAGTACTTCTGTTGACTATAAAAGAGCAGCTTGGACATCCTTTTGTGTTCATTAGAGGAAACAAAAATCATATGCAGTTTGGAATGACAAGAAGTTCTCAAATCACTTACATAATTTACATTTTTGGATTAACAATTCCTTTAAGTATAAGATGTAGTAAATACTCTGTGGTCTAGAATGACAGTGTTTGGGAGTGAACATTACTTTCTCTCTTTCTCTCTCTCATCTTGCCCATAGGCACTGCAGTCTAGGTTATCAATCCTGCTTTGTGTGCTAATGAAGGTTGCTGTGCATAGCAGCCAGTGCTCCGGCAATGAGAGGCAGCAGGCATGAAAAGGGGAGAATATAGTGCTGGCAGCCAGAACGGTGCAGGGAGAAGATGTGACTGGAATCAACAAACAGCATTCTTTTTCCTCTCAGCACATACACACACTGCTGCTGCTGTAGTTTCATTGCACGTAAAGTAAATGCACAGACTGTTTCACTGCAGGTAACACACAAGCACATATACATACACCCGCACATTATGTCCTCAGGCTCAGGTTTGTTCGGTGCACACCAGAGGTTTGTGCGTACACGTGGATATGCATCACATTAATCCAATAATTGGCTCGTCACTCTACCACGATTCTCTGGACGAATGTAAGATTTGGCGCAGTGTATCACACCCAACATCAACAACATATACTGGTAGTCGTGCACCAAATTCATGCCATTGGTTGGGTCACTGTTGCTGTGTCAAGCTGGTTGCAATGCTCAATCAAACATTCATCAAAATCAAAATTGTTCCACTTTTCGGGGAAATCAACCTAATAATAGCCTACTTATCGTTGTCTATCCACATTAGGCTGGGATAGGAGAAAGTATTGTAGCAAAAAAAAGGAAAAATTAAACGCTTCACCATTATCCTGTTAAGCTTGAATGGGCCCACGAGAAACAAATGTCAAATATTCATAGCTACAGTCTTGACAAACACAAAATAGGTATCGTTTGAAAGTTTAGAATATCTACTTTACAATACATTAAGGCATTATGACTAAAACTGAACAAGTTCTTTTACATTTTTAGACAAATCAGAAGTGTTTCATTCTGAAAATGTATTAAAAATTATGTAGGAATATGGAACGCTAAACCAATCAGATTGGGATCAGATCGGTGGAAAAATCATCCATATTTGGGAAGAGAGAGTGATTGGTAACTGTTGTATATGGCCACCAGGGTATGGCACCAATGATGCAGACCCAATTAGTCAAAAATACTCATTTTGTGAAATATCATTACTAAAACCATGTCTGCATGCAAAGCAAACCTTTAATCATTGTAGTGTTTGCATGTGTAATTAGTTCTTATGTACAATTATTATGTTTTTGTGTGTTTGTTTGTAAAGGCTTTTGGAGACTTGCTGTTTTTTTTACGATAGAATACATTGTTTTTGTAATGCTATAACTACTGCTTTGTCATATCGACACAACATATTTCGCAGTTACTGGTGATTTGATTGGGAACAAACCAAATGCAGTTTTTTGGAGCCATCTTATTTACATACATAATGTCAAATAAGAGAAATAGGAAAAAAGTAAATAACAAAATGAAATAAGTAAAAATAAATATGTTAGTTTGTGATTTTACAGCAGAGAGTCTCCGAATTTATCATAATCTACTGTATATCAATAATAAAAAAAAAACTGAAACATTTTCTTTACAATGATACCAAACGCTTGACCCTCCTTATTTATTTATTTATTTTTATTTTTTATTTTGGGTATGCCACTGAAACAGGAAATCTAAAAAAAAAATTAAAAAAACAAAAGCTTAAACTAGATGTTGTTCTCATCACTGGCACACACACTGCCCACATTTCCCCCTGTATAACCCTGCCACCCAAGTACTTGTAAGAATGCACGAATGAAACTGTGGCCGATCGCCAACCAGCAGCAGGGAATGTTTATTCCACTAATATCTCTCTCTGTGCTGGTTTAATTAAAGCCAACATCTTATTTAATGTGTGGGTTATGACTCTTTCACTGCAGTGATAAAGAAAAGACCAGCATGATTTCCTCTCTAATGCAGGGCAACAAATAGGCCCGAGGAGAATCCAAAGCCGTCTCTTGCCGCGACAAATGCAGCGCTCAAACCCACGGTTCCCATTTATAACGGGGACGACTTAACAGGTTGCACAGAGCACTGTCAGAGGGCCAAGCAGGGATGTGCATCTGAGAATGTGTTTGATTTGAAGTTGCTCTATGCTATTTCCTTTGATGAAACAGCTTTTCCAGGTGCAATGTAGCTCTGTTAGTGTGATTTTGGGCTTGTGCCCTCTCTTTGAGTCTTGATTGCTTTCATGTTCAACCACATATTGAGCTGCTTTATCATTTCCCAAATTCCCACAAAGTTTATTGTTCATTCACTGATGGCATACTTGTTTAAATATTGTAATTACATATAACATCTCAGTGGAGACCACTAGGTAATATGCAGATACAAAGCTAAATGTGCATTCTTCATCAATGGGAAGCTTATCATGTTGTGGCAGGGTGAGCAAAGGCAAACTCAGTAGGTGTGATGTCAGGCCACACAGAGGCATTTTATTCAATAATAAAAAAGTTAAAACATCAAAAATTAACATAAATTGAGATGATGCAGTGCATAACTCTTTGTCCTAACCAGGCATGATGCAACAAGCTTCCAGCTTCAAGCAATTTGCCTGATAAACTTTGATTGCTTGTGATGGGGCTACATGGCACAACAGTTTAAACAATAAGTCGAATGTGCATTATAACGAGTTAGTTTTTACAATGGATAGGGATACCCAGTGCCACAGAAAAAGCTATAAAAATGTCCCCAGATATCACATGTACTGTACATCTCTGAGATGCCTATTTTAAACAGATCAAATTTAGAAAGATTCTAAATCATAAATGTCTCAAAGACGTTTGCTGAATATCTTATTGACATCCAAGACATACTTACTGTCATACATCTTATTGATGTATTGCAGATGAGCAAACAAAGTAAAAAATATATCTTCCAGATGTAAACACATACATCAAATAGACGTCTGGGTGATGTACAGTACGTGTGGAATCAGGGTCCTGTCGCTTGGTGCTAAATCATTATAAATTTGTATGAATTTTGGTCCAGGATGGTATATGCTGGTTAGTGTTGGTTTGGTGCAGGTCTAGCTGGCTGACCAGCACAGTCATGCAGTACAACAGCAAACTTGGCTGGTAAAGCTGATTAACCTAACCTAGCCTCATAGAATGAACTTTACTATAAAATGTTTGCAAACTGTCTTTAACGTGCCATGCTTTATGATTCACTGCAGTTTCCTGATGAAATGAACACTAGAGGAGTTATAACAAATGTGCATTTTATTCACTTTCACAAAAATTACAACTATAACAGCTGATTATGACTTTATGAACACTTATTTTTCGCACTATTACTCACACATGGCAATGTTATGATATCAAAACACTTTTACACTAACATATCATTTGAAAAATTATAAATTTAGTGCTTGTATTATATACTCACCTACATTTACTTTTACAAGTGATTCGCTTCCGTGATAGGGTGTTGCATTCGGAAGTCCACATGCAGTTCAGGACCTGTCAAGAAGTGACTTGAGATGACATGGTTGCTTCAGAAAATGTGCTTTTCATTTCTCTTTTTGGACACTATTGGTTAGGTTTAGACATTGTTTAAGGATATGCTTGTTTCGTTTACCTCTCATTTCATTTTAGATCACTATTAGTTTTTATAAAGTTTTACGGTAGCATGGTGTGTTTTACTTAATAAAATCTCCACCTAATATTCACCTTAAAAACCTCATCTGATTCCGACACCATTTCACTCACTTTTGGCACCCCCCGCTGGACATTCCCCTGGGAAAACATGCAATAAGGCACGTCATTTATTTTTGCCAAAAGTTTGCAAAGATCAGGTCATTTTCATGAGACCAGGCTGGATTAACCAGGATGTTTCTTTGCTAAATGAACTGATGAATTTAAACCTTGCTGACCAATTGTAGTCTTACTGGTAAAACTAGTTAAGAATCCTGGTGGAGACAAGTAAATGTAGAGAGAAATTTAGAAATTTAGTGAGCCAAAGTTAAACTTGCATCACTAAAATTACACCAAGGCTCAAATGAGGCGAAGCGTATGCATTTATGTCCATAATTAATTATTTTGTATTGCAAATAGTGAATCATGGCTGTTTAACTTTATTACTCTCAAAGATTAAGTTAACATGTAAACTGTTCATATGGAATGCAAGAGAAATACAGACATTTCATCTAGAAGGCAACTGTAGACCTACTAGGAACTGTAATCCTAATAGAAAATACATTAGATCTAAGATCACTTCATCTACAGTGTCTCATGACAGCCATTACACTCTAATGTGTGTTTGTCCTAGAGAGTAAACCCTAAAAAGAAAAGACCTCAGGGTCTAATGAAACGCTTCTATACCAGATCAAAGTTTTCAGCAGTATTAGACTTTTTTCGGATATGATTGTAAAAACTTTAAAGAACGATTGAAAAGAAGCCCTTCGAGGCATGTGCTGATAAGGTGCTTCATGTGCATTAAGACTAATTAAAGAGTTAAATGAATTCCAGTCTCTGCCTCCACCCCCTCTTCCTCTAGAGGGTTTTCTTAGTGATAGCGATTTGAGAGATCCATTTATATTGCCCTCAGGTGAGAATAAGAATGATGTTCTCACTTTAAGTCAGACACAAGCTCTCATTCTTTAAAGTGAAGCGTATCATTCTATAGATGTTAAAATTCTTTCTCCTATCCCAACTGAATGCGCATAGACGATTGTAAGTAACCAATCATAGATTGACATCCCCAAGATTGTAAAATGCTCTGACACTTTCAAATCAGTGCTCTGTTTGTTTGAGCAGTCCGGTTTAACCAATGGCATGCTTTTAACATGGGACTACCAGTTTCATGAACAATTGCAGATGGGAAGTGGGCAGAAGGGCTAAAGGACTTTTTGGGAAACCAGTTTGGAAACCATCTGTATTTTTGAAATTCAGTGTGATGGAGCTAGAGTGCCACAATTTTTGTGTTAGGCCCAAAGTATACTTAGTTAAGACCTGAATGCTGAGCGTCCACGTACAGGACCCATGACACAAATCTCATCAACAGCAGATTGCTTGAGCACTGAACGCACGCAACCTGATTGTTCTAACTGCGTGTCTTTGAATGAGTCTGGAATTATTTGCACTAATCAGTGGATCCACAAGGTGGCAACACTCACATTTGAGCCTTGCAACCACAAAGATGCACTGGAAGAAGAGGTAAATAACAGGAGACGAATGTGGAGACAGCAACAGTGGATGAATACGTCAAGAGCGCATATGTGAGCAGGTCAGGAGATACATGCATTTGTAACTCCAGTCTGAAGAAATATAAAGACATATTAACTTGTCTAAACTCCTGAAGAGAAATAGTCCAGTATCCAATAGCAGTCAAAGCACACATGCGCCAACTGCCTGTGTATATGTGTACAGTAATATTAAGTATACTTTCACAGGCTCGCATTCGACTGTAGAGACGCACTCCTGTTAAAACTTTGGGCTTTAGTGGCCCAAAGTTTTAACAGGAGTGCGTCTCTACAGTCGAATGCGGCTTTGGGCTTTATTCATCAAAAATAATTAAAATGTTTGTTTGAGTGGTACTGTAATGATCCATGTGCAGCTGTATTAATAATGAAAACAGGTAAACTGGAAACGATATCCAAGGATAATCAGGGGGGGGGGGGGGTTACAAACAGGCAAGAGGTCAGGGCAGGAAGAAAACAATCAGAGTAGTAGTCTAGGTAAACTGTAGTAAACGTAGGCAGGCAGCAGAGAATCAAACAGGGGGAAATCAGGTAGGTACCAAATACAGGCAGGTGATAACAACAGTTCTATCGGGAAGACACGCAGGCTTGAGTGAAGTTTGAGATGCCATTTATTTGATAGATGTAAAACGAGAGGTAATGTCTCTCTCTTTGGCGTAGGCCCCGTCCGACAGTCCGAGGGATTTGTACCCGGAACCGTCATGTCCTGCCGGAGATAGGAGGCAGGGGCGAGGAGCCTACCCCCCTGCGGGACAGGGCTCAACTGGTGGTGGTGGGGTGGTGGCGGTTGCAGTGTTAGCACACCGAAACAGCAATGTGATAGATTGTGAGCGGAGTGAGTGAGTGAGTGAATCTTATATAGCTGAGTAGATGAGGAACAGGTGATCATGTATTCAGAACCAGGTATGGGGTTATGGGAAATGTAGTGTATAGAGTGAAAGTCAATACTCAGGTCCTCTGAGGAGTCCTCTGGTGGTGAGCAGTGGCGGGATTCATGACAGGTACAACTGAACATAACACCATCGGCTCAACCAATGGCATGAATTTGGGACGGGATGACATGTTTTTCCAAACAATAAAAAAAAAAAAAAGACTAGATTAGAAAAGGCATCTTTCGTAGATGACCAAGGGGGAAAAACTAGTCAAAACAAATAAAAAAACAGACTAACTGCCTAATGAGTAACTCAAACACATAATTAGAAACACTCAGAATGAAACTAATTGAACACGCCTAAATTAAGATCATGCTTTCCGTCTACATGTCAAAATTGCTGGGCAGGACATCTCATTAATTAGTTATTCAGCAGAAGCTTTTCATTGAATGTGACTTTGCACAACTGGAGAAAGTACCTTGCCCAAGAACACAAAGGTAATTTCAAATCACTCCAGTTCCCATTTCCTATCTTTCATCTAAGGACTGAAATTGTAACTCGCTTATTTGCTGCCCAAATCCACAACCACTGGGCTACAACAAATCACACAAATTTCACCCAAAACACTGACCACAGACACTCCAATCTCACTGGAGCATCTGGGTTGCTTTGTGTTTGTTCTGACTGCTGGGTTAAGCATCAGATGTACACAGAGAAAGTGCCAAGTATGTCACAGATTGAGGAGCGAGGGGAGTTATATGGGAATGGATAGAGGGATGAGGATACAAAGACCTACATATGGCCTAATAGGCCACTGAACAGACACACAACTTATAGAGCATAACAGTCTGTTTATAGAAGTAATATCCCATTCAAACTTATATTGATTTTATACTTATAATCAAAAGCTTTAAATCAATATTTTATATATTTTATACTCATTTTTAATTTGATTATGTCATTGGCAACACTTTATGTGATTGATGTTCATTCCCTCATGAAAGACATTAAGTACACAGTCTTGTACCCTGTCTGATTTTCATATATATATATATATATATATATATATATATATATATATATATATACATATATATACACACAGTATATCAGCGACGAGCCGTGCATTTAAAGTTTAGGCCTTCAGTGTGATTCATGTCATTAAGATGATGATGTTGCATGTATACCAACTAGTAATACCAATTGACATTTTAAAATCTTGTCCACGCACATAAGCCAGAACTTGAAACGACACTTAATGCTCAAGCAAGCCTAATTTTAACTGCAGCATGACTTTTTTGTGAAATGAACGTCTCCTGAACAGACATTCAAAAATCATAATTTTTTTATATGAATCTACCAAGGAGGTCTATAATTCCTGGACAAATCTATCTAATAATATTTATGATTTAAATGTTGCTTACAATAAATTTAGTTTCGTCAGGGGACACGGTTATGCTGCATTCCATTGCACTTTTCCTAGTAGGATGTTGTAAAAATCCGACTTCCAGAGTTGAATGGAACGCAGCAGTACTTTCCAAAACTTGATTCGACACTGAATGCTCAAGCAGCCTAATGTACTCTTAGAAAACTTGTGATGTTGCTATAACGATACAAAAAGCACTTACCAATTTACTTGAAGTGAAAATCAGTCCTCTTTTCATGATTAATAAATTAACAGTTACATTTTTTTTGGTTACAAACTGGTTATTACAAGGGGTTTATGCTATAAATGTGGTTTATGAGGACATTTCTTGGGTCCCCATAATTGAAATCACTTAAAAAACATACTAAACTATGTTTTATTGAAAATAAAAAAGCAGAACGTTTTTTGTGAGGGTTAGGTTTAGGGGTAGGGTTAGAGGATACAATCTATAGTACATACAGTATAAAAATAATTATGCCTATGGAGAGTCCTCATAAGGATAGCCGCACCAACATGTGTGTGTGTGCATGTGTGCACGCATTTTATTTTATTTATTTTTTGCTTCAAATCAAAGTTGCAATGTTGTTATTCACGTGGCAGCTGCTTTGTTTGGTTCATGAGGATTTTATAAAATCTCTATTAAATATATACAGTATATACATATATAATTATGGGGAAAATACTTCCAGAACCAAGATGCCTGAAAAAGTGGGCTGGCTCTGTAGAAAAGTGGACTAGTACGATTGGCTGATATAAAATGTTTAGCTTAGATACAAAACCAGCTCTGGCACCTTGGTATAGATGCTAAATTAAAAATGTATACCATAAAATAATATTTTGTGACATAAACCTTGACTTTACTTACGCTGGTTGTTCAAATGTGGAACAAGACATTTTTTTCCAATTCAAGTCTTCATATCTTATGCAATTTTGCGTCTCAAGAACAGTATATGTAACTTGTTTATAGGATGATTAGATATTTTAACTGGAGAACTGTAAGGTTGGTTCAAGGAGTGGAGAGGAAGAGACGCAGAAATAACGTTTCAATTTTTAAATAGTAGATGATAGTAAATACAGAGAATCGGTCAAGGAATCACGCTGGAGTGGAACAAACATTATAAGTGGAATTAGTCAAGGAAACTCGCTGGAGTGGAACAAAATATAATACTAAACATCACAATGTAACAATACATCGAAACACTTCAAAACCTGACAAATTAATGGACAAAACAGGAGGGTACTTATGCAAGAAGGTGCTGATGAGGGAATGGAGAACAGGTGAGGAGGATTGGAAACAGATGGCAGTGATGAGGACAGTGCATTGTGGGAAATGTAGTTGGAGAAAACATAGGACAAAAAAACATTTCAAAATAAGAGTCCATGTAACAGAATGGTGAATAACTGTGACTCGAACAAGACATAAACACTGATTAAGTACAAATATTTTGTGCTATGGAAAGCTATAATCACAGGAACAAAACTAAAAATCTAATTCAGAATAAAGCATGATCAAAGGGAGTTTCAAAATATAGCTAAGTATCTTAATATTCAACATCACTCAATTTATTCTCAGCCAAATCAGCTAAACTAGAGTTGTAATTTTATATATTTATGAAAGAAATAAGATTGAAAGTAACCCTCAGAATTAGCGGTTTTCTCATTCAGAAAATATTTTAACAGACTGCAATTGGTCATGTTCCTGTGCTTTCATTACACTCGGTCTCTTTGTTTGCACTTCCTGTTCTTGAGACGGTAAGAGAGCTTTGTGTGAGTTCTGTGTCCAAAAAAGCCTATTCATTCCACACAAGCCATGACTGTCCACTTCAAACCTGCCAGAGAGAGCGAGAGAGGAAGTGTCTCAATCCCAGTTTCACATTCTTCTTCTTTGGCTACCAAAATCTACATCACAGTTAGACTGGCCATTAGCATGTTTCAGGAACACTCAAAAATGTTCCAGGCTCTCAGGCACAGGAGAGCAGTGGGCAGGTCCAGAGGCCTCTGGTAAAAAAAAAAATATTTCCCTGTGTTCCTGCAGTCCGCTGTGCCAAGTAGTGAGCAGCCATATGCCCCAGAGGAAGACCAGCTTCAGACCAGCGTGAGAAAGTCACAGAAGTGCCAGAATACTTGCCTTAATGAGGCTTTTCTGTGCACCACCTCAAATACTTCACTGTAGTCTTTTAAAACACACACACACACACACACACACACACACACACACACATACAGTATATTCACACTTGCTTATTTTCTGTCCTAGTGTGAACTTTTCAATGACCTCTGTTATTTTCATTCTAAGCTATTAATATTGTCTGCACCTAAACCTACTCCTAAACCTAACTGTCAAACAACCCTATTTGCATTTTTACATTTTACTTACTGTAATGTAAATACTCATTTCTTCACCCTAATGCCATCGCAGATGTGTGTGACTTTCTTTCTTCTACAGAACTCAAACAAAGATGAATGGGGTACAAAACTCTGAAGCTCCAAAAAGTATGTAAATGCAGCATAAAAGTAATACATGAGACTCCAGTGGATTTATCCATGACATCTGAAGTGATCCAATAATGTTTTGGTGAGAAAATACCAAAATGTAACTATTTAGTTTTTTTCTCTGTACATCTTGCCATTGCAGTCTCTAAGCACTATCAGGATTTCAAGCTCGATTACACTTCCTAATGCTTGACAAATGCGCAGAGTGCTAGATGGCACTAGTGTAATCGAGCTTGAAATCATGTTACCAAGGATTTATAGTGAAAATTTTGTAACATTGTGGTCACCCAAAACTGATTGGATCGCTTCAGAAGACTGGACCACTGGAGTCTTATGGATTTCTTTTATGCTGCCTTCATGTG
Organism: Xyrauchen texanus; assembly: GCF_025860055.1. Classification (NCBI taxonomy): domain Eukaryota; kingdom Metazoa; phylum Chordata; class Actinopteri; order Cypriniformes; family Catostomidae; genus Xyrauchen; species Xyrauchen texanus. The sequence continues at coordinate 28,764,614 of NC_068303.1, forward strand.
CTTTTATACAAAGTTGAGATATTCTTCTTGAAGTCTTCACTTGTATTCTGCAGAAGAAAGAAAGTCATACACATCTGGGATGGCATGAGGGTGAGTAAATGTAATGTAAATGTACATTTTTGGCTGAAATATGCTGTTTTCTTAACCGTAGGCTAGACCTCAAATGTAGGTGATTACAGGTTTTACTATCATTGTAGGGACATTTTATCCCCATAATGTAGCCAGTTGTTTTTCATTTTGTTGACAAATTTGTCAAACTATACTACAAAAGCAGAATAGTTTGACAAATTTTGATTGTGCAGCCAAATGTGGATTATGACATTTTAAAGCTGAATTTTCTCTGAATCTGAACATAGTTGGGCCAAACTAGTCTAAGAGACCTGATTTCAGACAAAAGCCAGTTTTAAAACGAACTACACAAAATGCGTAGTTACTGCATTTTGCCTTTGCACTTCAGTATAGCTACACACATGTGTGCATGTACATACTGTACTTAGCTATATACATACACACACACACACACACAGAAGCTGAGATTTCTCTCTTATTACCAAGAACCTGCTCTGCCATATGGATGAAATCATTTGTGTTTTGAAGTGAAGCTGCTGTTATTGCCGCTGTTACCTGTAGCGGTGCCCGCAGCCAGACACTCTATGGGGACGAGTGCTATCTCTGTCACTATAAGCGTGTATGAAACAGAAGAGGTTTAGCTCTGCATCACGAAACATTAAGAACAGAGATGAGACATGCAGGCTGGGCTATGTAAGTCACTAATGAAGTTGTTCTATCGCACTTAATAATGTGTGAGGTAGTGCTGCCACTGGTTAATATAATGTTCTCTGCTGTTTATTCATTATAACTTTCTGTTTGTCATTATAAGCCATTGAGGGAGGAAAGCAGTGTGGCTTCTATGTGTAGGGGGGTTTACTTAGCTGTACTTGGCCCCAAAAACTATTCGAAAACATTTTACCCAGAAATTAGCTAGCTAAATCTCACAAAATGGTAAGGTAAAGCTGTGTGTGTGTGTGTGTGTGTGTGTGTGTGTGTGTGTGTGTGTGTGTGTGTGTGTGTGTGTGTGTGTGTGTGTGTGTGTGAGAGAGAGAGAGAGTGTGTGTGTGTGCGTGTGTGTGTGTGTTTTGAATCTATTGTGAGATAAATTGCAAGTGGTGGCAATGCAACACCTACTCTATGTGTGTGTGTGTGTGTGTGTGTGTGTACGCCAGCTTTGCAGTAGAGTATTGGTGCTGAAAGGTAATTAGTCCTGTGTTAGTGTGTGGATATGCGGGAAGCGGTTTGTCTCGTTAATCTGCCATGAGAGTAATTAAACGCACTGTAACACCTGGAGCCAGGAAAATACACCTTAAATCGTCACTCCTGTCATCTCTATTCCACAACCCAACCCAACACACACACACACACACACACACACACACACACACACACACACACACACACACGTTAGTGCAGCTATCCTTGTGAGTACTCTCCATAGACATAATGTCTTTTAAACTGTACGAACTATAGATTCTATACCATAAAACTAACCCTCACTAAAAACATTCTGGCATGCCAATGAAATGCTAAGTAATCTCTTTACTTACCGAAATACTTTTTGAAAGTAACTGTATTCTGATTACCAACAATTTAAATTATAACTGTAGTGGAATAAAGTTACTCATCTTTTGTATTTTAAATACGTAATGCCGTTACATGTATTCCGTTACTCCCCAGCCCTGGCTGCCTTTATATCTAAAGGAAGGAGTCCCTCCCTTGTGTATCATCATTTTTGGGGGTCCTCGGAATCAAAATGTTTGAAAGACCCTGGGCTAACGTATAACTGTGTGACGCTGGCAGTAGCTCTACTCCACTGCAGAGAGCCCTAATGCAGAAAGCCATAAAACATTGTAAACACTCATTTGTCCAGACAACAGAAAAAGATTGCCTACTCAGCACCATTTAATCATTGCACCATAACACGGGTTGTAAACTTTGCCAGCTGTTTAAGGCTTTCAACGAAAATAACCGTTCAATCTAAAAACTTCAAGACTTCACAAGATTCAAATTCAGGTATTGGCCTATTTCGGAGCCAAAGTGTGTTGTCTTTTATGCTTTATCAACATGGAGTCACAAACATAGTAAGTAAGGACTGTAGACATAAAATAAGAGACCCCTCACCATGACGAAATCTGATCTCAAATAGTCAGAATAAGTTGCATTTAAAACACACCTACATCCCAGGTGTAAATAGGGGTGAAGTGAAACTGGCTTGTCCTAGTGCCCCTGTTATCATGTACACTTGTAGCTTTACCACAGAATCAAATGGCCTTTTAACACACATGCCAGCCAGACCCCTGTAAGCACACGATATGGAAGCATTCTCCCCTTGTCCACTGCATTTATCATGCAAATGGATGACATGCAAAGGAGAGAGAAAGAGAGAAGTGATGATGAGGTCCTCTCTCTCTCTGATTTTTACTCCAGCTCTCATTTAACAGTTAAAATAAATTCAGTTTTGCCATCTCTTCAGCTTTACCACTTTCTGCTCTTCTTTTCATCTCTCCCTTACTTTCTAAATTATGTCATGGTTTCTCCATCATTCTCCTCGACATTTCATGCATTACATGAAAAGAGTGAGCTTGCAGATCTCTATAGATAGCTCTCTCCCTCTGACCCCTATCTGTCCACTTGATTTGTCTCGCTCTTTCACTTTACATAGACAGTATAGGTCTGTTGAGTCTATGTCGCTGCTGTCACCACTTTTTGCAGTCACACAGAAAACACAGACAAGATATGCTGGAATAAAACAACGTATATTAAATCCTTATTTTGTAACAACCTACTACGTGAAACTTACGTGTTCCTATCCATCCGATACACCATCAGAGCTTTCTCGTGTGTGAGCAGCCTTAGGCAAAGGCATATCTGAATTGTGGTTCAGGCAGTGCTGCGAGTCATTAATCCTCATTCATTTTAAAGGCTTTGACTGCCATTTTATTCAGGCCAGTTTAGCAAAGTCGCACCAGGGAGCTTGAGGCAATCTGAACCACAAACTCCTGGGCCTCTTCTCATCCCAAACAGCTGCTTTCAAAACAACTCCACCTCCATATGGAACAAAAAGTGAATGTGCTCTATGCTGCCCAACTTTTGTACCATGTTCTCGCACAGACACTGCAATTTACAAGATTAAAATTGGCGGCAGTCCAGAGAGCAAGACTACAGACACTCACAAAGTGACCAATTTAAACTGTACAAATGGGGAACGAGGGAAAGGAAAAGCAAATTGTTTCAAAGAAAAGCTCAGTGAGTATGTGTGAAATGCTGAACAGAGACCCGCGTAAGAAAATTAAATGAACACATTTTTTAAATGTGTTACTAAATTTTGAAGATAGATATGTAAAAAAAAAAAAAAAGTTACATTCAAAAACAACCTGAAAGCAATAAATTAAGTTTTGACTATAATACTACAAAGATAAAAAGAAGGATGGATTGCGAAAAGAAGCCAGTGGGTCTGATAAGTTTGTGAAATACGAATATGGAGCATTTTTCCAATGTAATACGGGACATTTTGGCGTGAGACTGAGTGTTCCCAGTCTGTTGGGGGAGCATTTTGCCATCCATCTGGCACCCACTCGAGTATTTCTGCACTTGTATAAGGGACAATAGGCTTAATTTAGGCAAAAATAGTGATGCCTGGGACAGTTGGCAACCATAGTCTATAAGAAAGCCTATATAACCACCTTGACAGACTGTGATGAATATTTTCTGCCTTATTTTCCATCAAAAATCCAGCAAAAAAGTATTTATTAGGGCTGGTAAATTTAACACGTTAATTTTTTCTAAAAATCGCCATGTATACATTTCCAGGAGGAATGCGCTCGACTCGACTGCACATTCTAACACAAAAACTGATTCTGTGGAGCAGTGCACACCTATTTATGATGCACAATGCATGTCCCGGGCATAATAAACACTGGAGCAGATTTACTGTACGGAGTGGTGCACCCGGGTGGTGAGCCAGGATTGGGAGAGATAAGGGCAAGATCGCATCGCAAGTTCAAATCGCCTGAAAAACGCTCACTCGCTGTCATCTGAATCAGAGTCAAAAGCGAAACAGCACGAGAGAGACCCAGTGTGTGCAGCGATAGAGACTGAACGGCAGCCAGAAAAAAATTATAGTTTTGAGATTTTAAACGTCAGCAAATTAAAGCTTTTACTTAGTTTTGTATCTGTGTATATAGTGTCTTACAATGCATTGGCAATGTACACTTAAGTTTATCTTGCCAATAAACATTTACCTGTCTAAAGATTTATAACTGTAAAATGTTTCTAATTAACTAGATCTGCAAAAAACATAACATTTTAACATGTACATATTTAAATAATTTAAATAAATTATTACTAACACATTTCTTGCAAGTTCTTTAAGACAAAGTATAAAGTAAATATATTTGATTATATTTTAGTGATTGTTTTAATGTACCATTTAACATGAATATGTGTATTAATTAATTATTAAATTAAATTCACATCTTTAGCGTATATATATATATATAAGGCCTGTCGATTTAACGCGTGGATTTAGTGCGATTCATTTGAATAAAAATAACGCGTAAAAAAATGTACGCCATTAATCGCACCATAATAAGAGAAATGCAAGCTTGTAGTACCACCTGTTTACTCCAGAGTGCAGCAAGTGAAATTTCAGCTGTATGAGCAATGCGCAGTTTATACAATGAAGAAAACACTACAGTAGGCAACACAACGCAAACATACGTTACATTCTTGCATTCAAAACACTTGGAGCGCAAATTCGAACTAAGGGATCTCAAGATGTGTTTAAAGATTTAGTATTAAACTATATTTAACTTGAAACAGTGAACTAAACATTTTATGTTTATGATGCAACGCACCCGAGACGCAACACAAGCATGTCTGACGCAGGTGTAAATTGGCGGGCTTTTAAACAAGCCCTCATAATAAATCTCAAACTGATTGACAAATTCACTTGTGAAATGGATTGCTGTGAACTGTATGCCAATGATTGGCTTATGATCAATAATATGGTAGTAAACAATACATTGTATTCTAAAGCTGCTTTTTGAATGGTCTTATCATTGATTAACTCTTCTGCTACAACAATGTAATGCATTTTAATTATCTGAATATTTTTTATAATATATATATATATATATATATATATAATAACTTTACCCCACTATAGATTACTTCTGTGCTCCAAACCCGGAAAACTGAAAAGGGTTCATTTTGATCCGCCATCATATCCTGTTCTCTCTGTTACCCCATCAATGAAAGTGACAAAAAAATTATTCTATTATTACGCTGAGAAGACAACCTAGCCGGATAGCCCCAGCAGAAATGCAGTTGTAGAAATGCAAATATGCAAAATTAGCCTCTATTACAGGTGCTTCTGTGACAGGTTAGCATGCACACACATTCAAACACACAGAAATAAAGCCGTGATCTTCCTCCAATGGCAGCTTCCTGCGGCAGCAGCAGGGACAACACGATTAGTATTCCACACATCGTTATTTTAATATATCACCACATTAAATGACAATTCCTTGAGAGCCAGGGAGAGGGAGAGGGAGAGGGAGAGGGAGAGGGAGAGAGAGGGAGAGGGAGGGAGAGAGAGGAGGGTTGTATAATGGCACTGTGTCAGGCAAATCAGATTCATTTAAAGAGCATTCCTACCTGCAGGCCGCAACTTGATCACATACAATCTCCTCATACTCTTCCTCCATCTCCTCCCCTCCACATTCATCCTGGAGTAAGTCTATTGATTTCTTTAAAACTCAGAAGTGACCTGCAGACCAGCCACCTGCTTCAGGCTCAAATCACTTTGTGGCTTCTATTATTGTCCCTGGTGGCCTGTGTGCCAGCAGATCTGCACCCTCTCTCTGCAAACTGCAGAGTAACTGGACAGAATATGAAGTGCATTTTCAAGATGACAAATAAAAAGACAAACTATGACTTAGGAATTCAAATAACAATCACTCTTATAAAATGTCATCAGGCTGAATTCAAATAGGAAAATGCAATTTTGTGGGTTCATGTAGCACAACTTGTTTAGAGCATGGCGCTAGCAACAACGAGATCATGGGTACACAAACTGATCAAATGTATTCGTTGAATGCACTGTAAGTCACTCTGAATAAAACTGTGTGCCAAATGCATAAACGTAAATTTACATTTATTTAAACTAATATATGAGCTAGCAGAATTTGTGCACGACATAAGTTTTTCAAGTCCTCTAAAGCCACACAATAGCTTTGTGTAAGGAACAAAAATAAAATAAAATGTGTATTCATTGATAATCTTCCACTCCACTGAAGCTATTTTCAATTTAACGACTTAAATTTCGGCCTCACATCGGTATGTCTTTAGAAGACTCAAATATAGTGATAAGTAATACTTTAATGTTTGTTTGGGTGAGTGTTTTTTTTTTTTTTTTTTGTAGATTGACAAATGTGGTCACTATGAACTGTAATTGTATTGACAAAAAAAGCTGTGTAGGTGAACTTTAAAAAAAATTATCCACAATAAATAAACAAAATATAGGTTTGGAGCAACATGAGGACAACATTTTATTTATTTATTTTTAATTGATTATGAAAACATGAAAAATGTAAACACAAATGGTGTGCAAAATCTGTGTGTGTGTCTATAAGGAAGTCACAGCAATAGATCTTGGCTAATAGTAGATGCAAAGTCAGACATAACTGACCCATTTGTTTATGTTTCTCATTTAATCTAGACAATATGACTATTTTTACAGTGCTTTCACTGTATAGGCATGTCAAAAAACTACTCTTAGAACTACACTGAGCAATCAGCTTTGCAAATAGCAGTCGGTAAACAGTGCCAGAGCAGTGACTTAACCAATAAGCACTTAAACACTCAGCCACATTGGAGCAATGGACCCTGTACAGTTTCCATCATGGTAAAATTATAAAGCTTATAGGAGGATCCTGGGCAATAGGGTCAAATAATTGAATGCCTCATTCATGGTGGGTTTGACTAGTAATTCAGCTGAATCTAATGTGGCAGTCGATGCATTTTTTCACTTCATTTCTCTCTTATTCTCTCTGCATCGTCTCGGTATCACTTGCAGATTAACTCTGTCTGTTTATTAGGAACTCGTGCTGTGATTGGAGCTGGGACATAGAAAGGGGACATAGAAATACAAAGGGGACATTTCATAAAAAATATTATATTTCTTGCACTTTTTGACATAAAAGACTTTGATGTATTATGTAGACCTAATTGTGTGACGAGGCAGGCAAGGAATGAGGATCTATATGCAGCTTTATTAAACTGAAAAATAAACAAGCTAACTTCAGAAGAAAAGGAAAAGGAAAAGACAGGGAACCAAGCCTATCCAAAACTTGCAAAAACTAACAAAGGAAACAGGGAAACCAAGGGCTTAAATACACAAGGGAAAACAAGGAACACCTGGGGAAACAATTAGGGAGAATCGATCAAGGGAAACAAATACAAGGACTACAAAACTAACACAGGAAACAGGAAACTATACAATAATTCCAACATAAAAGCACTAAAACAAAAGACAACAGGGAATATGACAAATGTAATGTTCAAAACTCCCATTCCCAGACCATTTACTGAAACTAAACTGGTCATTTGTCAAGGTTTTGACATCATAACCATGAGCTCTTTAACATTTAACCGCCCGCATTTACAAATCAACGACTGGTATTCTGTAACTTGGCCCACCCAGTGTGAAATACACAAGGTTAGCCAATCATAACAGAGGTTTTTACATAAACAGGGCGCAACAAAAGAGATTTGTCCTGCTGGCCCTAGCTAGAACCGCTAGTTACGATTTTTACTTGCCCTGCCAACTTTTTTACTGACTGCACAAAAGAAAAAGAAATGTAAAAAAAAATGTAAGGATTAGTTCACCCATCATTTCATCGTTTACTAACCTTGAAGTCGTTCCAAACCTGTATGACTTTCTTTCTTCTTCAGAGCACAAAATAAGACTTCTAATGTAGTATCTGCATTACATAAGCTACATTTACAAGCTTGTTAAATTGCAATCATATTGCGCTGTAGCTCAACAGACAGAGTGTGGTATTTGTGATGTGAAGGACCTGGGTAATAGTCCAGAAGAGCACGCGAGTCAATACGTGAACCGAAAGTGTCATAGAAGCACAACAAAATGTCACGGTTGCTTCAGCAATTGCGTTTTTCATGTCACATTTTCTTTTATAACAACACAGTTGTCTAGGTTTAGGGTTTAGGTAGGGAGATAGGTTTTGTTATTTAAAACTCGATAGAGCATTAACCTTAAAAACAAATCGGTTTGGAAGAACATTTAAGTCACTTTTGGCAACACACTGTTGACATTTCAACTCTGAGCTGCTGCGATATGTGTAATGAACCACACGTGTCACGCTGGAAAATTTTTACCACAGTCACGTAATTTTCATGAGATTAGGCTGATTTTAGTAGAAACGTTTGAGACAAAGTTGATACTCAAAAGAAACTCAATTATGTCACCTGAGATTTGAAAGAGTGACCTCTGAGCATTTTGTACCCACGCACACACGCACACACACACACACACACTAAAACTGATCACTCCGCCACTTTGGGCTGCCTATTCTGTTCATCATGCATTAAAAGGAGGGAATTTTCTCCCCTCCTCTCTATCTTTTCCCCCAAATCATTTCACTCCAATTTAATCCTGATGGTCTTTGGAATTGCCCTGTTCCATTAAACCACTTTGCGCCACTTTGCTATCAGCAGCGTGCAATTCAGCGGCTGTCATTAAACTGGGGAGGGACTTAGCTAAATCTGTGGGTGCTCACCCGCATATCTCTCAGTCAAGTGCCAGGGCGTGTGTGTGTGTGTGTGTGTGTGTGTGTGTGTGTGTGTGTGTGTGTGTGTGTGTGTGTGTGTGTGTGTGTCTGTGTGTGAGTTAAATCTCTGTCAGTCTTCTACATGTGAGGGCATCTCATTTGAAGAAACAGCATTATTAAACACCCACCTTCTCATCAGAGCCCATCAATACCGAGAGGGCCATCTCGCACAGCTCTTATCTGCCACAGGCTAATGTCATTAACACATAGAGCTAATTGAAGACTCGCTATCTTAACACAGTGTCACACACACACATAGTACGAATAGTGTGTGTCTGCTTTGGTTTTTATTCTTGGGAGGTATATGAAAGGAAAAGTATTTGGCAAACTATTGAATACTGACCAAAATAAAGAGGAATTTAACAGTGAGATGGGGAGAATGAGATCTCTAGATGTCTGTATCGCATTTAATTTCACTGTCAGACTCAAATGCAAGGCTTTAACTTATTCTCTAAAGAAGAGAATTTTAAGAGTAAATTAGCCAACTTCTTTCCCTCTCCCTCAAATTTGACAGTGAAACCTGACCCATAAGAATGACAAATTACTAATTAAATCTATGTAATATCTCAGTTGTTTCTCTGAGATAGAAAATAGATGAAATGGAGTGAAAAAATCAAGACTTTCACTTGTCAGATTTTTTTCCTGAATAAAACTGTAAGAATCTCACTTGAGATCAAGTGAGAAAGAGATCACTACAAACTGTCATAAACTACACTTATATTTGCCAAAATACCAACTGGGGCTGGGTATCAGCAACCACCTCACAATACGACGATACTTATGTAACGATTCAATATATCACGATACATCATAATTTAATTGGTTTATTCAATCATGAATAAGAGACGAAAAATATGCATCATGACGATAATTAAATGTTTTTATTAAAGTATAATGTTGACAAAATACGACGATTCATCTAATCCAATAATCCAGTATGTTGTGTATTGACCGCTTGAACTGCGCAAGTTAAACACACCGAACACCGGCAAAATTCATCGCTTTAAATTGGGAAACATTTTACTCAAACAACACAAAAAAACACTCAAATGCATCCTATTAATACATGAGATTAATCACTATATCTAAAACATATACTTTATGTAATATTACAATTTATCTGCATGGACAATAAAGCGGTATAAACCGGTAATAAAACACTCTACACACAATATAATATCCTAAACTGGTTAGAAACGGAAAATTAATGGGCCTGGGTAGCTCAGCGGGAATTGATACCACCCCTAGAGTCGTGAGTTCGAATCCAGGGTGTGCTGAGTGACTCCAGGTCTGCTAATCAACCAAATTGGCCCAGTTGCTAGGGAGGGCAGAGTCACATGAGGTAACCTCCTCATGGTTACGATTAGTGGTTCTCACTCTCAGTGAGTAGTCTGGTACACTAATTTTGTCATTTTGCAAATTTTTGTGAACTAAAATATATTATTTTCGTTGACTAGAATGACGCGCTTCCTGCCTCCTCCACGTGACGCGTGACCTTACCAACGAGCTTACGGCATCCCTCTCATGAGCACAGATATTCCTCTCACAGAGATGTACAGGAGGTGAACATTTGTAATTAAAATGTATATACATATTGTTTTGTTTCTAAAAATAATCAATCGTTTGGGTTCAGAAGAACTTTATTTGTCGACTGGAGTCGTGTAGATTATTTTGATGTACCCTAAATATGCATTCTAGACCGTCAAAAAATGGAGTACATTCACTTGCATCGTTTAAAGGAGGAGGCCTGAAATGAAATCCTAAAAATATTAAATTCTGTTTTGATGAAGAAAGAAACTCATACATCTTGGATGGCCTGAGGGTGAGTAACTGATCAGCAAATTTCATTTTTAGGTGAACTATTCCTTTAATGTTAAAAAATGTAACCTTATTGTAAAGTGTTCCTGAATAATTAATACAATTTAGTTGACTGAGCATTACTGATGACGTACACAATCTTCCTCCATTCTACAATCTCATCATTCATCCTACACCTTATCCTACAGTATCTCTACATCTTCCTTGTGCATACTGAGACTCAGTCATTCTGTGGTTTCAATGAGACACGCGGTGTCACCACAGCACCAGTTTAATAAGGCCTTGCTCGAGCACATGCAAACACACACTCACACACACACACACACACACAGTGGTCCGATGATGACACGCATGGGTGCAATGGCTGGTCTGAGCATTAGACCCTGACTGTGCACCACAGAAGAAGTGGCAGAGAGTTATCACAAGCAAAAAGCCCATGCTTTTATATCAAACACAAAAAATGGGAAAATAAAATGTTTCTTTTAATCTCTTCTACAGCTCAGATATGTACACACAACTTTGAATCCTTCCCTGTGCACGGAGATAAGAGAGTGAAAAAAAAAATGATTCAAACATGGAATTCCCCATACAAGCAAGAGAGAGAGATGGTGAAAGGAGAGTTATTTTGAGCAGAACATGTAGCAGAAGAGAAGAGAAAAGCAATCGCTCTGGAGAGATTTATGTTCGTTCCGAGCAAAGCCGCAGAGTAGATTTCCCAGGCAACTATTCAAAAACCAGAATCAGTTGCCTGAAGTACAAGGGCAGACGGCTTTGCCGGCAGAGAGCAGAGCGCTGGCAACATGAGAGAGAAATCTCTCACAGCCAGGGCAATAACACTAGGAGATCGCCTCAGACATTACGCCGTAGCAGTCTGGCATGTAATAATTCTGGAAACACCCAGTCTCTAGCGCTCAAGGCTGATCTTCTGCCTGTCCAGGGTCTCTCAGACACATTTACCACTGTTGAGTCTCATGAATACACACACAAACAGAGTAGAAAGGACTGATAGAGAGAGGGAGTGGAAAAGACAGAGGCAGGTTGGAATGTTGGTAGGTGTCAGATATTGGATAGTCATAGTAGGCACATCTGGATCTGACAGCTGTGTGATTTGTCTGATCCAAATGAGCTGTGTGACAGCTGCAACACCTTGGAATCACCATCACACACAGATATCTCCATGTCGTTCAAGGAGAGAAGCAATCATGCTGTTATAACATAGATCTAGGGCTGTCAATAAATTAAAATTACATGATATGCTGATTAATTCATTGAATTCATCTCATAAATCAATATTTTTTTAAAATAAATAAATAAAGATATTTTTATATATTATCATCAAAAAAATTATACATTTTATATACATTTATTAGACTATTAAAAATGGCTTTAGAAGTCAATATAATGTTTATTGTATTTTCATATCATTGACCATTAGCCTATCACTGGCCTACACTCCACCTCAATACATCTAGCAATTTAATCTGTCAATCTCTCCGAGGCAGACAGGGCTGTTCTAGCATTATGCGTTCCTGCATCTGTCTCATTGATCTACATGCACATGTGTAAGACAGATGCTTCTGGAATGGCTCACTGTGTCGTGTCACGTTTCGCTGCACTTAAAACAATAGCTCTTTGGCTGAAATTGCTTCAATCATGGACAGTGGTTCCACGTGTTTGAAATTAGTTTTCTTAACTTAAAATTTCTATGTAATCTCATCACAAACACTTTGTGTAGAAAGAACCTAGTTGAATTGGGTAAACCCAACACAATTAGACATGTCAATGTTACTCAAATACATTTTTTTCTTTTTTTTTCTTGATGTACTAACTAATGAAAGAGAATTTTAGCATGCTAAATACAGTACCTGCTGGTTGGAAGGACTACAGAGTGTATTTTAGTAACTATGCTATGGTCAGCAATTGCTCAACATAGCAAGCAATCAATTTCATGCATGACGTCTACCTGCCCTCATCGTTTGCTCAAGCGCCATTCTTTATCATAATGGTAACCCCCAGAAATACAGCCAAGGCCTTGTGTATGGTCCAGCTAATGACAACAAGCATTCATTGAATATAACGAGATTCACAATGTTATCACGCAGCACAAAATAAGGAGACGCATGGAAGCTGTGCTTTAGGGACATTCACCAATCAAAGTGAGGACTACTCTTTACTTCCAAAAGTGATAACGGTAACAGCAATACTACACATTATGTGTGGTACTACACAACGTGTGATGCAGGCGAGAGCAAGCTTAGGTGTCAGAGAGGAAGAGGAGATGAGGATGAGGAGCCAATATACTGTACAGACGATTTTCATGCACAGCAGCATGTTATTTCGTTTTTTCCTTCTCTCTCTGATTGTAATTTTTACAGTTCTCTGCAACAATTATGCCACCACCTTGTTGTTACCAACTAGTCCACAAATAACTTTTATTTGTTTACTTATTAATTTATCTTTTCATCCAATATTGACTAACCATTTTATGCATACATTATTATTATCATTATTATTATCATTATTACTATTAGCCTTTCAGTTAAAAAGATTAATGACATAAAACATATGAATACTGATATTAAATGATTATAAATGGTATGCTATAGGTGTTTAAATTGTATCAGGCATAATTTTGCCTTTTCCTGCAGGGGTCTGCATAAGTCTGTGTCCTTACAATGTTCTTAATGCTGTACGAGTACTCCAGAACACTCGTTAATCTACGGGCATGTTCAAGAACTACTAAATTTACAATGCTTATGGGAAACGGGCCACAAAAATATGATTAATTGCATGATGGACTCTACGATCTACTTTGGCTTATGATGCTTTTGGGAAATGAGTCCCAGGGCTTTCAAATGGTCAACTGCCTCGGAGCGTTGTCCTAAACCCACCATTTATATGCAGCCCTGGTTCCAAAGTCACACACCCCTCCCATTTCACAAACAAGGCAGACACTCAAGCTGAGCTTTCAGACTCTGGAGACTAGCTAGCCCTCAAAATGAACATGCATTTGTGCTGTGTCCGCAATTGATTTTTTATTTATTCCCGAAATTGTGGCGATTTGCGCTGGATACAAAACTTTGGCGAGTTTTGCGATAATTTACTTAATCACGTCTTCGTTTCAGCAGATGCCACCAATTTGACGTTGCACATTTTCATCAGTCCAAATATTCAGAAGAGCCCAGATTTCATCTACTGACCAGTAGTGATGATTATCCATTTTCTAGTGATTTGTTGAGGTAAACTGATATAAAAGATTGGGTAATGAGTGTGTGTAAAAACCTGACCTGACTCAACGAAACTCTGCCTTTGACATTGACCCCACCTCAATCCTCATCTGGCTTATTTTGGCCCGCGGGTAATAGGCCGGCCAGGGGGCTTGGCCGTTGGCCCCAATGAGGCACGATGAAGTCCTGCAAGTGACATTGGGAACATAACTAGCACGCACTAGCACGCCCTTATTTGGCCCAATAGTGAAAACACGGCTAATGTCTGTTAGTTCTAAGGTCATCTATATGCTAGTGTACCCCCATAGGAATGCCCCCTACCCCTAAATCATATACACAGATCCAAATAGGCTAGCAACAACAAGTAGCAAATCATGGTGTTGCCAGGCTGTGATGTAAACTAAAGGCTTTTGGCCATTATGGACAAGTCTCTAACATGGTGGTATGTTTCAATAGGAAATACATCAGCATAGGAAATAATATTGCATCATCATATCATTCCAATGGGGTAAATAATAAAAGAAGAAAGTGTAGAACTTAAAATGTACATAATTCTGTGTAAATCTGTGAAGCTTTCTGCGGAATTCAGCAAACACATATGTTTCGGTAAATTTCACTCCTCAACAATGTAAAGGTACTATATAGATGATTGATTTCAGCAATTCATTTGTTCATTTAGACAAAGAACAGTTAACCATTTTGTGTACCTCATTTAACAGCAGAAGTGCCATTCCAGTGTTCAACTACAGTCCTTGCTTGTCTTGCCCTCGGGCTATCGTCTGACAGACAATACCACCAGCTGGCAGCATAAGCACATTGTCATATCACTGACAAATCTGCGCTGACATTGCATGAGCAAACCTCAAATCTTTGTTGTGCATGTATGTCTATATGCATGTGTAATTGTTTGTTTGTGTATGAAGTGTAAGTGTCAAACTGCCACAGCTTACACCACATAATGTTTTTTCCCTCTCTAAGGGGCATTACAGCTGCAGTGCTCTAGCTCAGTGCAGCTAACCATTTGGTCCACTACAGAGAAATACAGGCTTTTCATTTCAGCTTGATAATGGTGCACAGAGAGGCCCACGTATACTAATAAGCTGAAGCCCACTGATATACAAGCAGACTGGGGCCCCACTGAGCAGGTCACGCTGAATCTTTCTTTCCCTCTCTCCAGTGGATGAAAGAAAACGGATTAGAACCAGACGAAAAAACAGTAAGAGCAGAATTTATCAAAGACAATTTGTTGTCAGTGGGAAAAAAAGCAATTCAGGCCCTTAGGTTAAGGGACCTATAGGGAGACATTTTGTTCCTTCTGATTTTCCTGCTAATTCTTAACAAACCAAAAAGAGAAGGTTTTCTTTCCTCAAAAAGCAGAAGTGGCACTCGACTGGGACAGAATAATGTCTCCCTGACACCATGTGCATAACAGCAAATGCGTAACTCTTCTTCTGAGTCGACGGAACAAAAAATTGGGAAAAAGCAGAATAGAATTCGGTGCCATTACTTCCTTTGTACACATGTGTACAAAAGCAGGGAATATATAAAAAAAATAAACAAATTATTTCCCCTTTCCATTCTTTTATTCTCATCTAAATTATGCTTCACATCACAGTCTTTAAATGTCAGAGGAAAGGTGCAATACAACTTGGGTCTGACAAAGCAAAGCATAAAAACATTGTAAATGAGCACAGAGCAGTGTCTCTAATAAGAGACTGTCCCAGGAGACCAGTGAGTATTGAGGTAAATGAGAATGTAGAAAGAATAGATTGAATTGAAGTGTTAATATCCAGAGAATGTAGCATGTGCTTCATTTCTGTGGCTCGCCCAGTCTTTGTTTGCAATGCAGCACATCAAACCCGCTCTGGGTCGAGCCTCACGGGACTGAATTATCAACCATTGACTTTTTGTCAGCCTTTTTACTCCCTTTTGTTTCTAAGGGTAGGCTACAATCAGTCGTGCGTTACATTCTTCTAACTGATGTAGAAGATGGGACTGCATGATCCTTGAGGGAGAGTTAATTCGGCGGATTCAGACTGAAAAAATAAAAGCATGGTTCTTTGTTCATAGGTTAAGGGGGGTATTTTGATTTGAATAGTCAGAGGAGGAGACTGGTTATATGGTAAATGAAAAGTAGAGGAACAGAGATGGTGTGAGAGAGATACATTGTCAAGACACCAGAAACCGAAAATGCAGCCCTGTGCAACTGTTATGCAGATTGTTAGTTATGTACTCACAGGCAGATTCAATAGGCAAGAACAGAAGTTCAGGGGGAAACTTGCTTGAATTATACTTATAAACAGAGGAGTGTGGACATGGAAGATATGATGAATCTGAAAGTATGCTGAGCTTGTGACGTAATTGTGTGTGGATTGATGTTTCAGTGACGTTTTGGACTCATAGAGCTGTGCAGACAGATTTTGGGCATTTTAAGGAGATTATGGTGCAGATTAACAGGAGCCAATGTGACATATTAGCATGGGGCATACAGAAAACCTCTGCTTCCATCTTGTACAACCTGTATACACACATGACGTACAACCCATATTCCGGGTTATATATGAGTTAAGCTCCCACCAAAGAAAAAAAAAATCGCAGTAACGGTGAGGGTGGCAAGTGAATGGTGCCATTTTTTGGACGGTACAAAGCCAGAAATGTGAAGCTAATAATTATATAAAATCCCTTTCATAAATTCTTCTGTTAAAGCTTGTGTATTATATAAGCTGTAAAGTTGTTTAAATCATTGTTTTTGCAGCAGATTAATGTTCTAGGTGGATAACAGGGTTTATGGCGTCACATTGTCATGGCAACAAGGTTGTAAAATTGTATATAGCTTCACACAGAAAAGGTTAGTAATGCTTACAGATTGACCCCATTCAGGAGGACTCACCGACTTGAGTGAAATTTAAGATGACATTTATTTGATGAATATAAAACCTCTTTGAGGTAAGCCTCGCCTGGCGGTCAGAAGAAGTTGTAATCGGAACCGCCATATCCTGCCGGAGATAGGAGGCAGGGGTGAGGAGCCTGCCCCCATGCAGGACGGGACTGCTGGTGGTGGTGGTGGAGGCTGCCTTGTTAGCATACTGAAACAGCAATGTGATAGATTGTGAGCAGACTTATAAAGCGATGGCTTACATGTGATTGGCTAGGAGTTACCCAGCAAAGGGGACAAGTTGAAATTAGTTTTAGAGGTAATCAATATTATGCCACAAATGTTGTCGATTAAGCTTAACTTCTATTGATTGCGGACTATTCCTTTAAGGAAGACCTGTATGATTAGGCTGGTTTCGGGTTTACCTGACCTCAATGTTTTATTTTATTTATATTTTTATGTTCATGAGGGTTTTATCATCCAAACTGTCTAAAGGCTAAAGCACAGCACTCTGTCAACACGCTAAAGCGCCACTGCTAAAAAAACATCACAACCACCCAAACAAATCTACATCTCTCTTAAAAATCTAAGCCTGCATTAAACAGCCTATTATTAGAAAAAAAGTCAAACAATTATGAAGCACAAAACGATTCATGAAACATTAATTTCACAAACAACGATTTTAATAAAATGTATACTGTACATTTATGCCATCTATAAAGCTTGTGACAACCTGCCCTGACTTGACTTTAGTGAAAGAAAAAAAAACGTTTGTCCTAAGAACATATTCAACATATTTGCTTGTTGACCCAATAGCTATAGAGCAAATTATTATGATGGTGGAAATTGACTTTGGAGGGTAGTATTTAAAAATAATTATTGTAATTTAAGAGGGTTTTGAACTTGGTGTTTGAAACCAACATACAAAACCTCTGCTAGAGAAAACACATTTGCACTCTTTGACTTTTGAATTCAAATCCAATCGTTGCTGATATATCAATGGTTGACAGAGAACAAGTTACAAAGTAACAATGACACATACCTACACTACTGCACCCAGAGCCCTTAAACTGTATCATAGAATAACAAGGCAACACAAAATACAAATAAGCAAAGCCCACAGCAATTATATTCTGTGCACCCTCACTATACATCACTTTTACAAATGGATTTTCAAGTGGAAATCCCTGGCAAATGACTGAGCCTCAGGCTCAATGTGGTCCTCAGCTGAATGCTGTCCGATGGGTGAGGCGATTCCTGAGCCCTAATTAGCAGAAGCAGATAATGTCACACACAACAGATAGATCGATACAGAGGACGAGGAATGGTAGTCGATGCCTTCTCTCTATGCAGGACAGATTTGCGAGAAAGGACATCCCCCACAAACCAGGTCTACTTCAGGAAAACCCAGCACCAACTGCTCTAATGAAGACACCAGGGGTAATATGCCACCCAGATGTCCTGAGTAGGACTGAAACGATTAGTCCACGTTATCGACATTGTCTATAATAAAAAATTGTAGACAAAAATTTACATTGTCGAATAGTCGTTTGATCTCATTTAATGTAACATGAGATCACATTAAACTCTAATGATGATGCACGAGAGCAGCACTGCAGTTCGCGCCTGAATGAGGAGAGGAAGAATTACACAGCTCACATCCCAGATGCACTCTAAACTTTCCAACCAGCTTCAGGTGATGTATTTAGACATTAATAGTAGATAAAACACTTGAATAATCATATTAAGATATACTGGTGGTGGCTGAGGAGAGTCTCCTGTTCTCTATTTAAATGTGCTTAGAGTGTAGTGTCATATAAATGATTTAAATAAAATTGATTCAAAGATGTAAATAAGAGTGTTGTTTATCTTTATCAAAGCAAGTAAGAATTCCATTTCAAATGTTTAATCGTATAACAAAATATCAACATTAAAATAGCGCTTTATGACTCCTGCTCCAGTCATGATCACATGTCCAGGGAAGCTCAAATTTGGAGATTAATCTGCCATGAGAGAAGTGCCAGAACACGACTGATATAATGTATTCTTCCGCAAATTGCTTGCAATTTTACATTTCAACCACAGATGTCGCTAGAGAGCTCAACGTTATGTAGTGCAGCTTTCACTTAAAATTACTATGTAATCTCAACACAAACACTCGTAGAAAGTGTAGAAAGAACCTAGGTAAACCCAATGAAATTAAACATGTCAGATAACACAAATAATAACGTTTTATTATTTTATGTAGTGACAGTGAATGTTACCATTTGCTAAATGCATGCTGGTTGGAAGCACTACAGGATGTAGTTTAGAAGCTAGGCAATGGATAGCACCACATTTGCTCAATGAAGGAAACAATGAATAGCCACACCTCCACTACTGGGCAAAATGACTGTGTGCTAGTACATGCCATGGCAAGTTGTGTTTCCACTGTCACTTCCAGGACTTCATGCCACCTCGGGATTTATGCCAGTTACCCTAGTGTCAAACAAGGCCAACTGGAGAGTGAGGCGGGATCAATGTCAAATGCGGAGTTTCGCTGATCTTGCCAGGTTGTGCATCCAGCACACAGCGATACAGGTTCGGGAAACATTAAAAAATTGCGGGTACAGTAAGTTTCTGGTAAAATGCACAATGGACAAAGCGGTGCCCAAAGAAAATACTTTCCATGGTTCGAGATCCTAAAAGATGTGCTGGGACATCACCTGCTGTTAGTGTAGAGACCATTCAGGACACCATGGCAGTTACAGTTGGTAAGTTTTCAACGCTAACTTATCTTGCTAGTAACTAATGTTTACATAAGATATAAAATCTAAATTTTAGATAAATAGATAACATGATACCTCAGCTTGAGCTTTCCATTTGCTTATGTAATGGGTGGGGTGTCTAACGTTGGCACAAGGGCAGCATATTAAGGGCAGGTTTTAGGGCAACGCTGAGGGGCAATTGGCCCGATGGTGGGAACGCAGATGAATTTTGGAATCGCGGCTCAAGGTTCAAGGATATTGGCCCCGACTGGCCAGTTGATAGCCCTAGCTCACACTGGCCCGATAGTGGAAAAGCTGCTAAATTCATGAGGGACATTTACCTATCCTCATCGTTAGCTCAAGCTTCACTATTGACCATAATGCTAACCCCAAAATCCAACATAACTGTTCTGAATCTCAACATAACAAAACATTAAAAACTAATGAGTGTTGCCCTTTATATTCATCTTGCACATAAAATAAAATACATGATTTAAACATGTACTTTCCCTATTGGATCCCAAGCAAAGCATGCATAAAAATTAAAATCCCCTGCCCAGTTTCATCAATGCGTGATGAAAATATTTTTCCACCAAAAGTATTCATGAAGTAAACTTCAATTTTACAAATTTAAATGGATGATATTAAGTACGCAATGAAATAAAGTTGTGACAAAATGTTCTAAAATTGTGTTGCTTTAGTTCATTTAAAGCAAACAAATCCTTTTTTGTGTGTACCTAGAACCGCAAGGTAGTTTGGCTTGCCATTGAACTCACGCAGGTTCTAAAAACATAGTCTTAATTTTCCAGAAGCATACTTTTACCCAGAAGATATGTCTTGATATGAACCCTATCTCTCAGTTCTACATTACCTCAAAACAAAATCCAGCTTGTTGAATGAATAAATGAACACAGTAGAGAGAGCAAAACAATGTTGGCTCTGAGGGTTCCCACACTCTGTGTTTCGTCTCCATGGAGATGCACTGTTGCCTGCTGGGCTCATTCAGGCAGAAGGGAAAGGCATCCTTGCCGATACTCACATAAGGGTCCAGAACACTCAACAGACCACCAGTAATGATAACTTATGGGCAATATGGTAGTATTGTGAGTGTTCTTTCTGAGGAGGAATGCCAACTGACATAAAATGGCAAGACTACCTAATTAAGAATTTATGTGCCATGTAAATATATCAAATATCGATGTATTACCAGAATACGGCACTTGTGTCCAGCAATGTCTGCAAACAGTGCCTGTTTTTTTTTACCATCGCTGTTGTAATTGACTTCATAAAGAAAAAGACAGGAGACTTAAATGATACAGGGGCATCTTGCAGCTTGTTTTCGCCGCTTGTCATTTTGCCAACTAATGTATGCAGAACCGTGATGTCATCAAGAACTGTGATGTCATCAGCTGATTTAACATACTAACATTTGATAGGACAGCTTCTCTCTGTAGAAAGTTGATCCATGAAACAGGCAGAGTGTGTCCATCTACAGAGCCATACAGGTGCATTAGCAGTGGTTATATCTGAGCATTGATATTTGGCACTTTATTTTCTTCGCCAAACTGTATGATCCAGATGCGTTATTAAACTAGAGACGAATCGTGGAGCATATGCTTACCGAACCGTGGTTGGCGAACTGTGTGGTTCATTTTTTTACAGAGAACCTTACACCCCTAATGTATAGTAACATAAGCTCTGCGTATCCATCCATCCATCCATCTAATAGTACTACCTACCTGAAAACACATAATAGGCTTGAAATAGCATTCAGCTGGGAATTAATGTAAATGAAGCACACAAATTGATTTGTGTCATATTAAGACATTAACTGACCTAAAAATGAGGGGTGACACCTGTATCAGAGCAGGCAAAAAAGAATGAACCTTTGCCACAGGGATTTTTTTACACTCAGTACTAATGTGGGAGCGTATACATAAGGGCCAGCACTGATATTAGAATATTAAAATAAGAGTGAAAAGTACTGCTAAATCGATTAAATAGGTTGAGATTGGGTAGGCTATGCGGTGTGCTAGATATTCAATAAAAAACACAGGAAGTATGTCATGACACACTGACAGTTCCGATCCTTCCTATATGTAAACTACACAAGTTTTTATCTGTCTTTCAGTCTGCATTAATTTATTCTTGTTCATTATTTTATCATGTTTGGTCTGTTTTATGTTTAAGTTCTTATAGTTTATAGATATGTTGGAAGACTTTTGTCTATTTTAATGTGCTATATAAATACTTATCTTGACTTATTTAAAAATCTTTGTCATTAATGTAAACTTAGCTGATATCGTTAATGCATTGTGTTAACACTAAAATGCTATTTATATCCTGTCGGATACAAGTGTTGAGTGTACTGCATTACTAAGTTATTTATTACTGTAATTAAATTACTTTTTCATTGAAAAATTAAAGTAAGGGATTACTCTTAATTTTTCAGTAATTTAATTACAGTTACTTCTGATGTAATTGAGGAAGGGCCCTTCATGGAGGGGTTGAGTTGCTCACTTTCGTTTGGAACATCCCTTTGTGTGGCGTCCCTTCCAGCAGTACATTTTAAGAGTGCAAAAACGCCGTTTGGAATTCGCCCAAAGTTTAGCTTGGACCCCAAAAGGCTCAGACTGGCACTGCTGGTTGATAAATGATTAAACACACACGCGCTTGCGCGCGCGACACACACACACACACACACACACACACACACACACACACACACTAACCTTATGAGGGCACTCCATTGATATAATGATACGCTTTTGTCCTTCGGACGAGACTGTAATACGGTCAAATTCGGTGTCATTCTCCATTTCTACTTAGTAAACATTTGGAGCCTTTTCATCCCCCGTTTTAAAACTAACCTCACTCTCCGAGCAACCTCAAACACCGGTCCATAGGCAGTCAGAAGAGGATGTTCTATGTCAAATCACATCTTCCTCACGCACTCTTGTGTCTGCCGGTTCAACCATACTCCTGCAGCGCAACCGTTAAAAAAACCCGGTAAGTACAGACGAGTTAACGCGGTCGCCGGGGCGCCAAGTCATTTGTCAGATTCTTAGAGCGCGAGTAACGGAATTCTCGCCGCCCGGTGGTTCCCTGTCACACACACGCGCACACACATACGGGCAGTGCGATTAATGCGGTCTTCTGCAGCCGCTGAGCCCCTGCGGACCGATCGCCCTGCTTCAAGAATAAGTGACATACTTCCATGAATCCACTTGTACAAAATCTACCCGTCAAGCTATTTGTAAGTAAAATAATAAGGGCGCTCGCGCTAGCGTGTCTTGAACTCGCACTCGTAGGCTACTGTACGTTGTAACCCGAGCAGGAATACCGTACGGTCAGTGTCATCAATATTTATAACACTAATAGAGTGTATAGCTATACGATCTCTGGCCAGTGGTGAATGGATACAGACAGTGTTAAATATGAAGCACTATAGTAAATCTCAGTTGATCTCGGCGCAGGGCAGAACATGGATGTCAATGCAGCAAACGCCGCTCCTCTCTTATCACTCCATATGCGTCTGGACGCATGATCACCGTCAACTGGTGGCAGCGTTGGTTCGGCTCATTTCGCCCGCAAATCAGATACTGGATAACGGTTTAATAATATATTTTTAATTGCTTCACAAGAAGCGTGAAATCAATCAACCGAGACAACTCCATCACCAAAGCGCTGGAATATGTCCTCATGTTCCACATACACAAGTTTCAATGCAACAGCATCAACCCCGTTTTTCTTTCCATAAGTCGTCGTGAATCACATAAATATGGCAAGCCACAGCCAAAATGCACTTGCTTTAATCTTACCTTTAAACCGGTGCGTTCAGATCCCATACTTCTCATTTATAAAAAAAGAAGAAAAAAAAAATCCTCGCGCGATCATTCCGTATCCAGTCTCTACCGCGGTCCTCGTGTCTGTAGTAGAGCTGTAATCCACTTTCCCATTCCGGGCACAGACAGCCACAGATCTGAACTACATCCTTTCCATCGCGCACCAAAACTGATGGGATTTTTGCGCTTCTTTTACCCTTTCCCCTGTTCTTTCTCTCCGCTGCTCCAACTGAAGTTGCCTGGTTACCTCTCTCCAAAGCGCCGCTCCCGCAACCAATCACGAGCGCGCGGACGCGTTAACCCGTCGCGCGCCGAGCTGTCCCGGTTTCTCGGACTCAGGGGAAAACGCAAGGTGTGGGATGGGTGAGTAAGAGTTTTCAACGCCAAAATGCTAAGACTTGCAGAAGAATATAAAGACGGTGGGAGAGAATAAACGAGTTCACGTGAAAGGGATGCGTTGGGGGTTGGATACAAGGAAGTAAGTCTTGTGATGGTAGACGCACAGAACACTTCATTTGCGTATTCGCACGAGAGTAAAGGTAAACCACGAAGAACAGGTGCATAGGGGGACCCTCTACAGCCACATCCAAAACTCAACTAGACCTATTTTATGTCAGCTAATAATCT
Organism: Xyrauchen texanus; assembly: GCF_025860055.1. NCBI lineage: Eukaryota > Metazoa > Chordata > Actinopteri > Cypriniformes > Catostomidae > Xyrauchen > Xyrauchen texanus. The sequence goes on from NC_068303.1 coordinate 28,788,659, forward strand.
TAAGCTGGCTATCCAGAGGCCAATGGAGTGTTTGGAGTTCTATTTTAACCTTCTGAGTCACCTCATCATGCAGAGTATTGATTTTAATTCCATCCTCTTCTCAGTTAGGGGCTGCCAAGTGCACTACGCCCTTTAAACTCTCAATCAATGTAAGCGAGACCAGGCATCATTCGGCTCCACACTGATCCAAAACATCCATATGGACTGCTGGAGAGACGTATCCCCAAATAAGGGTTTTTAAAACTCAGGCATGGTTTCATGATCATTCCAAAGGCATAATTAACAAGCTATGGAAATGTATTTGCAAGAACTGTTTGAGAGGAACGTTTTACAAAAAAATGGCACAATGCAAACGCCTTATGACCAAACTATCCACTTGTTTTTGTCGCTCTGTTTAGACTTTAACTAGACTCTGTTTAGCAGTCTGTTTATAGGACCTCATTGTAATAGGTGGACTGTTATATGCAACTTGAATTGTTGGCAAGATATACAGTATATAAAAAAAGCATTGCACCATAAAATGGCACCTGTTTACATTTAATGAAAGGGTTTCTACTCTTTTCTTCCTTCTACTGTACTGTAGTTTCATCCACTTTTATTGATTTTTATTCTTCATTATTCCTCGGTGTCCACAGCCAAGCTGCATATGCAATACCAATGCAGTGTTATCACTAAAACAGATGCAAAAACATTATTTCTCCTTTATCTTTTTTTTTTATATATATCTCTAAAACAAAACCACAGATACAATCTGCAAAGATCAAAAAAATAAGGCCATATCACTAAACATAAATAATGAATTCATGTTGCAATGCATTCTGGGAGCTGGCAAATCAGCCACATTGTTCAATATGAAATTGTCAGTTAAGACACCTTTGTAAAGCTATATTAGGACAACATTTAGGGTGATACTGCTTGTCTAACATGTGTCTAGATTAAATGTAATTTACATTACTTATAGTCTCAAAGATTTTGCAATAAATAATGTAGCAGAAACATGTGTTTTTGAGTGAAGTTTCGGAGGTTATTGAGATTAAATGAATAATCAGCTGTTCATGTGATTCTAAAATGGCTGCCCCCATGAGGAGACCCTCTCCCTGTATAAAACAGCTTTTATAAGGTGACTGATATGACTGGAGTCTTCATCTCATGCGAGTGATCATAATTTTATACATATGTTTCAAAATTACAATTACTTTCTTTAGAAGTAAATCTTTTTAAATGAGGAAAAAATATCTGTGTGCTCCTTTAAGTATACAAATTGATACAATGACAACTTACTATGGTAAGTTGACTTGAAAGTTGTTAGTTGTGTCAACTCAAAAAAGCAATTTAATATTTGTTTATTAAATTGTTTATTTCGTTGCCATTAGCAACAGACTAAAAGAAGCTCTGATAAATTAATTGAACTCAAGATTTCCAGTAGAATGACAAAAATAATAAAATGTATCCACCTTATTCAAAACACTTATGTAATGGAGGTAATTTGTAAGGATTTACATATTTTTGTTGTTCTCAATTTATTTGGGTAAAAACAACATCAGGGATAACAAGTGCAAGTATTCCGAATTTTAATTTGTTCCTTGAGGGTGGTGATATAGAGCTTGAATAGCTTCTCAGGAATTAAAGGATGTTTATAAGCTTCTAGATATTTTACATCAAAATGCTATTTTACACCGATGAGCCAAAATATTATAACCACACCCAGGTGAAGCAAACAATATTGATCATCTCCTAACAAGACCACATGTCAACATCTGGGTAGATTAGATGGTAAGCAAACCATCAGTTCTTGTAGTCAATGTGGGCAGGAGTAAAGACCTTTAAGTGACTTTGAAAAGGGCCAAATTTTTATGGCCAGATGATTGGGTCAGAGCATCTCTGGGTGCTTCCAGTCAGCAGTGGTGAGTAACTACCGATAGTGGTCAAAGAAAGGACATACCACAAACCGGCGACAGGGTGTTTGGCTATCCCGTATGTCCGAAGAATGTCTACTGTGGCACAAGTCACAGAAAATTTCAATTATGGTTTTGGGAGGAATGTGTCACAACACACAGTGCATTGCACCCTGCTGCATATGGGGCTACGAAACCGCAGACCGGTCAGAGTGCCCATGTTGACCCATGTCCATCGTTGAAAGAGCCTATATTGGGCATGCGAGTGTCGGCCATAAAAAATAATCGTTTTATTGAATAAAACAAGTACTATTTGTCCACAAGGAACAACATTCTGCAGTCATACGGGTATTGAACACCTAGTATATTAGCAGGGAAGTATTCATATTTGGATGCAGCCTGTGTGTTGTTTTTATATTTATTGTATATCTGTATATCTTGTGAATGTGGATATTTGTTTCATTTTAATCAGATAACGTAGCATTTTTACCATTTTTATGGGCAATAAACATTTAATAATAATCTTTACGATCTCTCTCTCGCTCCCTCTCCCCCTTATAGATTATACACATTTTTTGTGAAGTCCTTGCCCTTTATTCAGTTAGTTTTACTTAATTTTCACTTACTTTCTCATTTCCCCCACGTTTTAAGAGTATATAACCCATTTTCTGCATATTCTATTCTCATCTACCTCCTCCATCTCTACTTCTCTCAATCGGTTGTGATATGTATATTTCAGTGCCACTATTTTCTTTTAATGTGGATATGTTTTCAACAATATTTTAATCCCCTGTACCCCTCCCCCTCTCCACCATCCAACCATATAGCAGTCCATGCTCCCCCTCCTCCACCTCTGTATATCTTCTCTTCTCCCTCATTAAATGTATAAGAGATAAGAAAAAAAACCAGGCCATTATATTAAAAGAACAGGTGAAGGTCCATATAAACTGTGACAGAGATGGCAGATTCCAGAAAACTGCTTAAAATCAAAAAGGTAATAATGGAATCAATATAACCGCAATCCTAAAATTCGATAATCCAGGCAATGCACATTACTCCACCAGTGCACTTCATGTGATCCTGACTTGCCAACTCTCCTTGAGCTGAAGAACTTGGCAGGCGTAATAAACAAAGAGGATTTGTTCTCAAGGTTAATGATCTTATTTGGCACCCTCATCCCGAACTGTTTAAATTTCAGTACAAGTATGGATGTTGTTCCAGGCGAGTGAAGTTGTGCTCAGTCTAATAGCATATTCTCAATAAAAATGCATATTTCTAGTGTCTGTCTGATAGCATAACAATGAGGAGGACATTCCAGCACAAGCATCTCCACCCGTACATTCCCGTCAGATGTGATATGAGAGGGATGAGTGAAGCCAATCTCTGTCCTAATCTTTCCACTCCCCTCCCTTGTGCTTTATTACACCGCAACGCACCAAAGGACACAAATCGATCGCTTTGGTGGTGATTTTTTTGGTGTGCCCATTCTCTTCTGAGTAAGGGGATTATTTTACCCCTTTCCAACTATCGGTTTGTTTAAATGAGTGTGTATGCATGTGAGCGCACACACACACACACACACACACACACACACACTGTTAGCACTAACCTTCCTGTGGTGGAAAACTCATTTGTCATAGTAAATCAGTCTGTGAAGGTGTGGAGAGCTGTGAGCAGTGGTCAAGGAGGAGTTCAAAGGCTTCACTATGATGGATGGATGGATAAACTGAAAGACAGAAAGCAAGATGACACAAAGCTCCAGCTTCACTTTTTATGCCATCCTCATTGTCTTTTTTTTTTTGGTGGTTTTGTCACTGGTTGGAAAGCTGAAGGTAAAATGTGTTATGCATTTATTGTAGGGATGCACTGATGTATCTATCGACTGCCAATATTTATTATACAGTTATTTACAAAATGACGACCATTGGCAGATATGAATTTATAATTTATTAGTAACACACTATGTAAAGTATATGTTAGTTCAACTGCACAATCCAGAAATAATAAAAGCCACAATATGTAGAAGGGTTGGCACTCTTAAGAACACATAATATACAATTTTTATTCTTTCTCATTTTCACATTAATGTAGAAAAAAAGTCATAAACCAACATGACAGTTGTGAAAGCAGCACTTACCTATAGGCTATACGATGAGGGGAACCATCTACTGTAAAACGCATTTAAACCAGCAGACTTTGACTTCTGACACATCTGTATAATATCCAGTAATGCTGCATGATTGACTGAATTAAGATTGAAATCGCAATATGGCCTTGACCTAAAAGGCTGCGTTTAAAATATAGTCTGCATTCAGCGCTTCAGTCAGCGCTGTGTGAGCAAGTGGCACCCTCTAGTGGTCTGGGTGGCATTATCCATTAAACTGAATTTAAAAGGGGGTTTTGTTCCTTTGGTTATTTGCATTTTCCATGATGTGGTTGACATTTCCATGGGATTGCCCAACATTGTTTTGAACAGCAAAAACAGAAGTTCAACAATGTATTGGAAGTACAATTTATTTTCTTCATATCAATCATCATGTTGTCATATTAAGTAATTTTTTGTATCTTTTTATCTTCAATGCATCATTCATTGTGTTTCTCTTTAAAATAGTTCAGAGTTCAACAGATTCAATCCATGTTTAATGGAAATGTTTTATTGTTAGAACATTAAAAAAGCTTTTTTATCTACCTCAATGAAGTTGGCACCCCATATAATAAAATAATCACCAAAATTATTCCATTCGTTTGTGCTGGTTTGGTGTTTGAGTTGTTTGAGCTTCACCCATCTTCAAATCGATCCGCTGGTCATTTGTGCCGGCTTGTGCCATTAAAACAAACGTTGTTAACTATTACACTAGCACAAACCGGTACAAATTGAGCACAAACGAATGACACCAGTTTGGAGCAATTTAGACAACATGGGGTGGAGTATGATGTCACCGCTCCCGAATTTTTGCTATATCTAAGGGAGGGAAATGGTTACAACGTTTGTTTTAACGGCACAAACCGAGCTCAAACAATCAGCGGAGCGATTTGAGCGAGATGGGGTGGAGAGTGACGTCACACTGCCCAAAAAAGAATGCTTAATATCTCAAACACCAAACCAGCACAAACGTTCATTTTTGCGGCACAAAACAGCACAAACACAGCGACAGAAGTTTTGTACCTCCAAAGTAAATCAGTGTTCTAATGACGTAATAAGGTAAGTGGCAAAATAACTCTATTGGTATTGTTATCGTATCAGCCTATATTTTTTTGATAAAATTGGTATCAGTCAAAACATTTTCATATTGGTACATTACTAATTGATTGAACTAGTTTTTTGTTGTTTTGAGGCTGTATGTGTGCAGGCTGGCTGCACTGCATGGTGGTTGTAATGGAGAGATGGTTGACAGCTAAAGGGCTCTCTGACTTACTGAAGAGAGATGAAAGTGAGAACAAATCTATCTGTGACTCCTGGCACAAGAGTCCAGTGTTGGACACACACATACAAGCTCTCCACTGCTGTGAGAAAACCTGATGTCAGAGATACTTAAGGTACATCCTGGCATGGGAGTACAGAAATGTACACAAACACACTGACATAAATCTGCAGGCACTGGCATAAGAAACAAGTTTCTCACATGAACATACACAGCTCAATGTACGTTGTGCTGTTGTTTCCTGGTGAAAAAAATACTAGAGTCCCCATAATCTGATATTTCTACACTTAAAAAGATATTTTCCCCTTAAGTAGCATCAATGTAGTTGACTACTTTTATTTAGTAGCTTGTAGTGTGCCTCCTACATTTTCAAAAGTGCAACATGACTTTAGTTTAACTACAGTAAAATATGAGTAGTTTGTAGCTTGGGAAGCTTCCACAATGCTGATGTACACAAACGCAAATTTACATTTCAAAGTTTCAGATCAATTGTG